>NC_090336.1:75610277-75910277 GCF_035084215.1 Heptranchias perlo
TAATTTGCTGATGATACAAAGATAGGTGGAAAAGCAAGTTGAGATGAGGACACAAAGTGTCTGCAAAGGGATATTGACAGGTTAAGCGAATGGGCAAAAATTTGGCAGATGGAATATAATGTGGGAAAATGTGAAGTCATCCACTTTGGGAGGAAAAATAAAAAAGCAAAATATTATTTGAATGGAGAAATATTACAAAATGCTGCGGTACAGAGGGATCTGGGTGTCCTCGTACATGAAACACAAGAAGTCAACATACAGGTGCAGCAGGTAATCCGGAAAGCAAACGTAATATTGGCCTTTATTTCTCGGGGGATGGAGTATAAAAGCAGGGAAGTCATGCTACAACTGTACAGGGTGCTGGTGAGACCACACCTGGAGTACTGCGAACAGTTCTGGTGCCCTTATTTCAGGAAGGACATACTTGCATTGGAGGCAGTTCAGAGAAGGTTCACTAGGTTGATTCCGGGTATGGAAGGGTTGTCTTATGAGGAAAGATTGAACAGGTTGGGTCTATACTCATTGGAGTTTAGAAGAATGAGAGGAGATCTTATTGAAATATACAAGATTCTGAGGGGACTCGATAGGGTAGATGCTGAGAGGATGTTACCCCTCATGGGGGAATCTAAAACTAGGGGGCATAGTCTTAGAATAAGGGGTCGCCCGTTTAAGTCGAAAATGAGGAGGAATTTCTTCTCCCAGAGGGTCGTGAATCTTTGGAATTCTTTACCCCAAAAAGCTGTGGAGGCTGAGTCATTGAAAACATTCAAGGCTGAGTTAGACAAACTTTTGCTCAGCGAGGGAGTCAAAAGAAATGGGGAAAAGGCGGGAAAGTGGAGTTGAGATAAAAATCAGATCAGCCATGATCTCATTAAATGGTGGAGCAGGCTCGAGGGGCCGAATGGCCTCCTCCTGCTCCTATCTCTTATGGTCTTGTGTTTGTTACACGCATGTGTGTTGCATATTTGTTACACGTGTGTTATGCGTGCATGTTTGTTGTGCGTGTTGTGTATGTGGTGTGTGTTACCCGTGTCTGTTTGTTGCACACGTGTGTGTGTGTGTGTGTGTGTGTGTGTGTTGAGCTGTCGACTGAGGCTGTGCAGTTGATACTCGGTTTGTGTGCATGCGCTGTGTGTGGTTCGCACCGAGCATTAACGTAGATGGGAATCGGCTTTGACCCACCAGGTACTTCCTCCACTCCGTGACGTACAGACTCGACCCGAGGTGGGAAACTTACTCCGGAACAAGCTGGTGCGACTGATGACTCACATCGACACCGATCTCAAACGCTGTGCTGCCGAATTCCTCTTTGTGCTTTGCAAGGAGAGCGGTGAGAGCCCAGAACCCCTCTGAATTCCCTCTCCGTCCTCTCCTCGCCTTGTGTTCCCTCGAGTATAGAAGATTAAGGGGTGATCTTGGAACATAGGAACAGGAGGAGGCCATTCAGCCCCTCGTGCCTGCTCCGCCATTTGATAAGATCATGGCTGATCTGTGATCTAACTCCATATACCTGCCTTTGGCCCATATCCCTTAATACCTTTGGTATTTAAATTTAGCAATTGAGCTAGTATCAATTGCCGTTTGCGGAAGAGAGTTCCAAACTTCTACCACCCTTTGTGTGTAGAAATGTTTTCTAATCTCGCTCCTGAAAGGTCTGGCTCTAATTTTTAGACTGTGCCCCCTACTCCTAGAATCCCCAACCAGCGGAAATAGTTTCTCTCTATCCACCCTATCTGTTCCCCTTAATATCTTATAAACTTCGATCAGATCACCCCTTAACCTTCGAAACTCCAAAGAATACAACCCCAATTTGTATAATCTCTCCTCGTAACTTAACCCTTGAAGTCCGGGTACCATTCTAGTAAACCTACGCTGCACTCCCTCCAAGGCCAATATGTCCTTCCGAAGGTGCGGTGCCCAGAACTGCTCACAGTACTCCAGGTGCGGTCTAACCAGGGTTTTGTATAGCTGCAGCATAACTTCTGCCCCCTTGTACTCCAGTCCTCTAGATATAAAGGCCAGCATTCCATTAGCCTTATTGTTTATTTTCTGCACCTGTTCATGACACTTCAATGATCTATGTACCTGAACCCCTAAGTCCCTTTGGACATCCACTGTTTTTAACTTTTTACCATTTAGAAAGTACCCTGTTCTATCCTTTTTTGATCCAAAGTGGATGACCTCACATTTGTCTACATTGAATTCCATTTGCCACAGTTTTGCCCATTCACCTAATCTACCAATATCGCTTTGTAATTTTATGTTTTCATCTACACTGCTTACAATGCCACCAATCTTTGTGTCATCGGCAAACTTAGATATGAGACTTTCTATGCCTTCATCTAAGTCGTTAATAAATATTGTGAATAATTGAGGCCCCTGCTGGACTCCACTAGTCACATCCTGCCAATGTGAATACCTACCCATTATCCCTACTCTCTGTCGCCTTTCGCTCAGCCAACTTCCGAACCAGGTCCATACTTTTCCCTCGATTCCATGGGCTTCTATCTTAGCTAACAGTCTCTTATGTGGGACCTTATCAAATGCCTTCTGGAAGTCCATATAAATAACATCCATTGACATTCCCCTGTCCACGACTTTAGTCACCTCTTCAAAAAATTCAATCAGGTTTGTCAGGCACGACCTACCTTTCACAAATCCATGCTGGCTCTCTCTGATTAACTGAAAATTCTCGAGGTGTTCAGTCATCCTATCCTTAATTATAGACTCCAGCATTTTCCCCACAACAGATGTTAGGCTAACTGGTCTATAATTCCCTGGTTTCCCTCTCTCTCCTTTCTTAAAAAGCGGAGTGACATGTGCAATTTTCCAATCTGGAGGGACAGTTCCTGAATCTGGAGAACTTTGAAAGATTATAGTTAGGGCATCTGCAATGTGCTCACCGACTTCCTTTAAAACCCTGGGATGGAAACCATCTGGTCCTGGGGATTTGTCACTCTTTAGTGCTATTTTTTTCTTCATTACTGTTGCTTTGCTTATGTTAATTTTATCGAGTCCCTGTCCCCGATTCAATATTAGTTTTCTTGGGATTTCCGGCATGCTATCCTCTTTTTCTGCTGTAAATACTGACGCAAAGTAATTGTTCAACATGTCCGCCATTTCCCCATTGTCAATGACAATATCCCCACTTTCAGTTTTTAAGGGGCCAACACTGCTCCTGACCACCCTCTTTTTCCTAATATAACTATAAAAGTTCTTCGTATTGGTTTTGATATCCCTTGCGAGTTTCTTTTCATACTCTCTTTTTGTAGCTCTTACTATCTGTTTTGTGACCCTTTGTTGATCTTTGTATCTTTCCCATTCGCCAGGATCTGTGCCATTTTTTGCCTTTTTCTATGCCCTTTCCTTACGTCTTATACTGTCCCTTACCTCTTTAGTCGTCCATGGCTGTTTTTTTTGGCAAGTAGAGTTCTTGCCCCTCAGGGGTATAAACCGGTTCTGTATCACGTTAAATGTTTCTTTAAACATTTCCCACTGATCATCAGTCGTTTTACCCATGAACAGATTTGCCCCGTTTACTGTGGACAGTCTCTGTCTCATCCCATTGAAGTCGGCCTTACTCAAGTCTAGAATCTTAGCAGCTGATTCACTTTTTTCCCTTTCAAACACTGCATTGAACTCGATCATGTTATGATCACTATTGGATAGATGTTCACGCACAGTTAAGCCGTTAACTAAATCTGGTTCATTACTCATTACTAAATCTAGTATGGCTTGCCCCCTTGTTGCCTCTAGGACATACTGTTGTAGAAAACTATCCCAGACACACTCAAGAAATTCACTACCTTTCTGACAGTTGCTCGTCTGCTTTTCCCAATCTATGTGAAGGTTAAAGTCCCCCATTAAGACCACTATGCCTTTGTTACACACTTGTCTAATCTCTGCATTTATACAATCTAGCACTTCAGAGCTGCTGCCAGGGCTCCTATACACAACTCCCACTATAGTCTTCGATCCTTTCCTATTTCTCAATTCAACCCATAAGGTCTCTGTTGGCTGCTTACCTCTCGTTATATCCTCCTTTATCTTTGAAATGATTTAATCTCTAATCATTCAGGCTACTCCTCCCCCTCTTCCATTTTCCCTATCTCTCCTGTAGACCTTATAACCTGGTATATTTAGTTCCCAATCCTGACCATCCTGCAGCCATGTCTCAGTAATAGCTATCATGTCATACCCTCCAATTTGAATTTGAACCTGTAGTTCATTTAATTTATTCCTTATACTCCGTGCATTTGTATATAGAACTCTTAGTTGGGCCACACACCCTGGTCTGACCTTCAGCTTTGATGCTGGGTTAATCACTTTACGCCTTCTAGTTTTTATTTTATCTGTCGTGTCTAAAGTACACTTTCTTTCTGCTGCTCTACGCTTTTCCCTTTCACTTGTTCTTGAACAAGTGTTTGTACTATTTGTATTGTAAATTTCCCCTGGGTCTTCCCCTCTCTTGCTGCTCTCAACTTTATTCCCTTCTGACTCCCCGCTCAGGTTCCCATCCCCCTGCCACTCTAGTTTAAACCTTCCCCAACACCACTAGCAAACACCCCCGCGAGGACATTGGTCCCGGTCCTGCTCAGGTGTAACCCGTCCCGTTTGTACAGGTCCCACCTTCCCCAGAACCGGTCCCAATGTCCCAGGAATCGAAATCCCTCCCTCCTACACCATCCCTGCAGCCACGCACTCATCCTGTCTATTCTCCTGTTCCTATACTCACTAGCACGTGGCACTGGTAGTAATCCTGAGATCACTACCTTTGAGGTCCTGCTTTTTAATTTATCTCCTAACTCCTTAAATTCACCTTGCAGGACCTCATCCCTTTTTTTACCTATGTCGTTGGTACCGATATGCACCACGACTACTGGCTGTTCACCCTCCCCCTCCAGAATGTCCTGCCGCCGCTCCGTGACATCCTTGACCCTAGCACCAGGGAGGCAACATACCATCCTGGAGTCATGTTTGCGGCCGCAGAAACGCCTATCTGTTCCCCTTACAATCGAATCCCCTATCACTATAACCCTGCCACTCTTCTTCCTCCCCTCCTGTGCAGCAGAGCCACCCGTGGTGCCCCGAACCTGGCTCTTGCTGCTTTCCCCTGATAAGCCATCTCCCCCAACAGTATCTAAAGCAGAATATCTGTTTGAGAGGGAGATGGCCCCAGGGGACTCCTGCTCTACCTGCCTCGTCCTTTTACTCTGCCTGGCGGTCACCCATTTCCTTTCTGCCTGCGTAATCTTTACCTGCGGTTTTACCACCTCTGATTGAAGTGTTTATGATGATTAAAGGATTTGTTAGGGTAGATAGAATGGGCATATATTCTGTGGAGTTCAGAAGAATGAGAGGTTATCTCATTGAAAAGTATAAATTTCTGAGAGGGCTTGACAGGGTAGATGCTGAGAGAACGTTTCCCCTGACTGGAGAGTCTAGAACTCGGGGGCATAGTCTCGGGATAAGGGATTGGCCATTTAGGACTGAGATGAGGAGGAATTTCTTCACTCAGAGGGTTGTGAATCTTTGGAATTCTCTCCCCCAGAGGGCTGTGGATGCTCAGTCATTGAGTATATTCAAGACTGAGATTGATGGATATTTTGACACTAAGGGAATCAAGGGATATGGGGATTGGGCGGGAAAGTGGAGTTGAGGTCGAAGATCAGCCATGATCTGATTGAATGGCGGAGCAGGCTCGAGGGGCCGAATGGCCTACTCCTGCTCCTATTTCTTATGTTCTTATGGAGAGAAACGATTTCCTCTGGTGGGGGGAGTCCAAAACAAGGGGGCATAACCTTAAAATTAGAGCCAGGCCGTTCAGGGGTGATGTCAGGAAGCACTTCTTCACACAAAGGGGAGTGGGAATCTGGAACTCTCTCCCCCAAAAAAGCTGTTGAGGCTGGGGGTCAATTGGAGCTTTCAAGACTGAGATCGATAGATTTTTGTTGGGTAAGGGAATTAAGGGTTAAGGAACCAAGGGGGGTAAATGGAATTAAGATACAGATCTGCCATGATCTAACTGAATGGTGGAACACGCTCGAGGGGCTGAATGGCCTCCTCCTGCTCCTTTGTACTGCAGTTGGCAGTTTAATTACTTTGGCAATTCCTTCAGGTGAAACAGACATCTGATTGTGATGAGGGATTTGTTCGGGGTTTCCATCTCTCCAGGATTGTCCGGGAATCACCAGGAATTACAGATTGATTTCCTGAACTCTGCTGTGGGCAAGAATCCCAGGGTGTCTGAAATAAATCGTGTGTCCTGGAACAGTTTTGTTCATTCGTTACAAAAATATTGGAGATGAGAAGCAAAGGCTGTTTGATTGACGGTCAAGAATCATCCAATCGGGGAACGAAGAGTCTGTTCACTTCTCAATGGGAAGGAGGGGGCGGGGCAAGCAAAGATTGACATGTCGGGTGACCAATGGCAAGAGTGTGAGGGCGGGGCATGCAAAGGATAAGTGTGTCGGGTGACCAATGGCGGGAGAGGAGGGGCGGAACGGTCGGAGGTGGCCGGTCATGTGATGCAACCTCCAGGAATATGTCCAACCAGAGTTGGCAACCCTGAAACCAGTGGCGATCGAGGAGCAGAGTCTGGTCCGCGTTCCCCCCGCCCCCCCCCCCCCCCGTCTCTCCCCCGCCCCCCCCGCCCCCCGTCTCTCCCCCGCCCCCCCCCCCCCCGTCTCCCCCCCCCCCCCCCCCCGTCTCTCCCCCGCCCCCCCCGCCCCCCGTCTCTCCCCCGCCCCCCCCCGCCCCGTCTCTCCCCCGCCCCGTCTCTCCCCCGCCCCGTCTCTCCCCCGCCCCGTCTCTCCCCCGCCCCGTCTCTCCCCCGCCCCGTCTCTCCCCCGCCCCGTCTCTCCCCCGCCCCGTCTCTCCCCCGCCCCGTCTCTCCCCCCGCCCCGTCTCTCCCCCGCCCCGTCTCTCCCCCGCCCCGTCTCTCCCCCGCCCCGTCTCTCCCCCGCCCCGTCTCTCCCCCGCCCCGTCTCTCCCCCGCCCCGTCTCTCCCCCGCCCCGTCTCTCCCCCGCCCCCCCCCCCGCCCCGTCTCTCCCCCGCCCCCCCCGCCCCGTCTCTCCCCCGCCCCCCCCCCGCCCCGTCTCTCCCCCGCCCCCCCCCGCCCCGTCTCTCCCCCGCCCCCCCCGCCCCGTCTCTCCCCCGCCCCGTCTCTCCCCCGCCCCGTCTCTCCCCCGCCCCGTCTCTCCCCCGCCCCGCCTCTCCCCCGCCCCGCCTCTCCCCCGCCCCGTCTCTCCCCCGCCCCCCCCGCCCCGTCTCTCCCCCGCCCCCCCGCCCCGTCTCTCCCCCGCCCCCCCGCCCCGTCTCTCCCCCGCCCCCCCCGCCCCGCCCCCCCCGCCCCGCCCCTCCCCGCCCCGTCTCTCCCCCGCCCCGTCTCTCCCCCGCCCCGTCTCCCCCGCCCCGTCTCTCCCCGCCCCGTCTCTCCCCCGCCCCGTCTCTCCCCCGCCCCGTCTCTCCCCCGCCCCGTCTCTCCCCCGCCCCGTCTCTCCCCCGCCCCGTCTCTCCCCCGCCCCCCCCCGCCCCGTCTCTCCCCCGCCCCGTCTCTCCCCCCGCCCCGTCTCTCCCCCGCCCCGTCTCTCCCCCGCCCCGTCTCTCCCCCGCCCCGTCTCTCCCCCGCCCCGTCTCTCCCCCGCCCCGTCTCTCCCCCGCCCCGTCTCTCCCCCGCCCCGTCTCTCCCCCGCCCCGTCTCTCCCCCGCCCCGTCTCTCCCCCGCCCCGTCTCTCCCCCGCCCCCCCCCGCCCCGTCTCTCCCCCGCCCCGCCCCCCCCGCCCCGCCCCCCCCCGCCCCCCCGCCCCGCCCCCCGCCCCGCCCCCCCGCCCCGCCCCCCCCCGCCCCGCCCCCCCCGCCCCCCCCCGCCCCGCCCCCCCCGCCCCGCCCGCCCCGCCCCCCCGCCCCCCCCCCGCCCCGCCCCCCCGCCCCGCCCCCCCGCCCCGTCTCTCCCCCGCCCCGCCCCTCCCCCCCCCGTCTCTCCCCCGCCCCGCCTCTCCCCCGCCCCGCCTCTCCCCCGCCCCGCCTCTCCCCCGCCCCGTCTCTCCCCCCGCCCCGTCTCTCCCCCGCCCCGTCTCTCCCCCGCCCCGTCTCTCCCCCGCCCCGTCTCTCCCCCGCCCCGTCTCTCCCCCGCCCCGTCTCTCCCCCCGCCCCGTCTCTCCCCCCGCCCCGTCTCTCCCCCGCCCCGTCTCTCCCCCGCCCCGTCTCTCCCCCGCCCCGTCTCTCCCCCGCCCCGTCTCTCCCCCGCCCCGTCTCTCCCCCGCCCCGTCTCTCCCCCGCCCCGTCTCTCCCCCGCCCGGTCTCTCCCCCGCCCGGTCTCTCCCCCGCCCCCCCCCGCCCCGTCTCTCCCCCGCCCCCCCCCGCCCCGCCTCTCCCCCGCCCCGCCTCTCCCCCGCCCCGCCTCTCCCCCGCCCCGCCTCTCCCCCCGCCCCGCCTCTCCCCCGCCCCGTCTCTCCCCCGCCCCGTCTCTCCCCCGCCCCCCCCCCCGCCCCGTCTCTCCCCCGCCCCCCCCGCCCCGCCCCCCCCGCCCCGCCCCTCCCCCGCCCCGCCTCTCCCCCGCCCCGTCTCTCCCCCGCCCCGTCTCTCCCCCCGCCCCCCCCGCCCCGTCTCTCCCCCGCCCCCCCCGCCCCGCCCCCCCCCCGCCCCGCCCCTCCCCCGCCCCGTCTCTCCCCCGCCCCGTCTCTCCCCCGCCCCCCCCGCCCCGTCTCTCCCCCGCCCCGTCTCTCCCCCGCCCCGTCTCTCCCCCGCCCCGTCTCTCCCCCGCCCCGTCTCTCCCCCGCCCCGTCTCTCCCCCGCCCCGTCTCTCCCCCGCCCCGTCTCTCCCCCGCCCCGTCTCTCCCCCGCCCCGTCTCTCCCCCGCCCCGTCTCTCCCCCGCCCCGTCTCTCCCCCGCCCCGTCTCTCCCCCGCCCCGTCTCTCCCCCGCCCCGTCTCTCCCCCGCCCCGTCTCTCCCCCGCCCCGTCTCTCCCCCGCCCCCCCCCCGCCCCGCCCCCCCCGCCCCGCCCCGCCCCCCCCCGCCCCGTCTCTCCCCCGCCCCCCCCCCCGCCCCCCCCCCCGCCCCGTCTCTCCCCCGCCCCCCCCGCCCCGTCTCTCCCCCGCCCCCCCCGCCCCCCCCCCCTCCGCCCCCCCCCCTCCGCCCCGCCCCTCCCCCACCCCGTCTCTCCCCCGCCCCGTCTCTCCCCCGCCCCCCCCGCCCCGTCTCTCCCCCGCCCCGTCTCTCCCCCGCCCCGTCTCTCCCCCGCCCCGTCTCTCCCCCGCCCCGTCTCTCCCCCGCCCCGTCTCTCCCCCGCCCCGTCTCTCCCCCGCCCCGTCTCTCCCCCGCCCCGTCTCTCCCCCGCCCCGTCTCTCCCCCGCCCCGTCTCTCCCCCGCCCCGTCTCTCCCCCCGCCCCGTCTCTCCCCCGCCCCGTCTCTCCCCCCCCGCCCCCCCCCCCGTCTCTCCCCCGCCCCGTCTCTCCCCCGCCCCGTCTCTCCCCCGCCCCGTCTCTCCCCCGCCCCGTCTCTCCCCCGCCCCGTCTCTCCCCCGCCCCGTCTCTCCCCCGCCCCGTCTCTCCCCCGCCCCGTCTCTCCCCCGCCCCGTCTCTCCCCCGCCCCGTCTCTCCCCCGCCCCGTCTCTCCCCCGCCCCGTCTCTCCCCCGCCCCGTCTCTCCCCCGCCCCGTCTCTCCCCCGCCCCGTCTCTCCCCCGCCCCGTCTCTCCCCCGCCCCGTCTCTCCCCCGCCCCGTCTCTCCCCCGCCCCGCCCCCCCCGCCCCGCCCCCCCGCCCCGTCTCTCCCCCGCCCCGTCTCTCCCCCGCCCCGTCTCTCCCCCGCCCCGTCTCTCCCCCGCCCCGTCTCTCCCCCGCCCCGTCTCTCCCCCGCCCCGTCTCTCCCCCGCCCCGTCTCTCCCCCGCCCCGTCTCTCCCCCGCCCCGTCTCTCCCCCGCCCCGTCTCTCCCCCGCCCCGTCTCTCCCCCGCCCCGTCTCTCCCCCGCCCCGTCTCTCCCCCGCCCCGTCTCTCCCCCGCCCCGTCTCTCCCCCGCCCCGTCTCTCCCCCGCCCCGTCTCTCCCCCGCCCCGTCTCTCCCCCGCCCCGTCTCTCCCCCGCCCCGTCTCTCCCCCGCCCCGTCTCTCCCCCGCCCCGTCTCTCCCCCGCCCCGTCTCTCCCCCGCCCCGTCTCTCCCCCGCCCCGTCTCTCCCCCGCCCCCCCCCCCCGCTCCGCGTCCCTCCCCCGCCTCCCCCGCTCCCCGTGTCTCCCCCCCGCCCCCCCCGCTCCCCGTCTCTCCCCCGTCTCTCCCCCGCCCCCCCCGCCCCGTCTCTCCCCCGCCCCCCCCGCTCCGCGTCTCTCCCCCGCCCCCCCCGCCCCGCGTCTCTCCCCCGCCCCCCCCGCCCCGCGTCTCCCCCCCCGCCCCCCCCCGCCCCCAAATCCTCTCCTTTTTCCCTTTATTCAAATTTTAACTCAAATAAATGTTTGAGATTTTTCCCTTTGAGATTTATTAAACGCGCTGCTGATGATTTAGTCGGTGAAGGTCCGGCCTGATGCGAACGCTCGGCCTGGGGCTGGGACATGGGCTGGATTACAGGATCCCCCTGACCGACCCATTGCCCTGACGATGCTCGTTGCTGGGCCTGGACTCGGGGAACTGGCCGTGGACCTGCTCCTGAATTGGGCGAGGGTCTCGCCGACTGGTTCCTGCCCCTCTAACTGCTCCCCTCCGATTTTTATTCTCATTCAGTTGCGAGGTTTGTAAAATACACCGGCTACGGGAATGCAGCAGGACTGCTCGCTGCCAGAGGCCTGATGGGAGGCGCCAGAGCGGAGGGAATGTATTCGGAAGATGAAGATACCGACACTGAAGAATATAAAGAAGCCAAAGCCAAGTGAGTCCCTGTCAGTTCAACATCATCAACAGCCTGTGTTTATACAGCCCCTTTAACATAGTGAAACGGCCCAGGGCAAATCACTGGAGCGATTATCAAACAAAATTTGACACCGAGCCACATGAGGAGATGTTAGGACAGGTGAAGAGGGAGGTTTTAAGGAGCGTCTTAAAGGAGGAGAGAGAGGCAGAGAGGGTTTAGGGAGGGAATTCCAGAGTTTGGGGCCGAGGCAGCTGAAGGCACGGCCGCCAATGGTGGAGCGATGGAAATCAGTGATGTGCAAGAGGCCGGAATTGGAGGAGCGCAGAGATCTCGGAGGGTTGTAGGGGCTGGAGGAGGTTACAGAGATACGGAGGGGTGTGGGGCTGGAGGAGGTTACAGAGATAGGGAGGGGTGTGGGGCTGGAGGGAGTTACAAAGATAGGGTGGGGTGTAGGACTGGAGGAGGTTACAGAGATAGGGAGGGGTGTCGGGCTGGAGGGGGTTACAGAGATAGGGAGGGGTGTGGGGCTGGAGGAGGTTACAGAGATAGGGAGGGGTGTGGGGCTGGAGGGGGTTACAGAGATAGGGAGGGGTGTGGGGCTGGAGGAGGTTACAGAGATAGGGAGGGGTGTGGGGCTGGAGGGGGTTACAGAGATAGGGAGGGGTGTGGGGCTGGAGGGGGTTACAGAGATAGGGAGGGGTGTGGGGCTGGAGGAGGTTACAGAGATAGGGAGGGGTGTGGGGCTGGAGGAGGTTACAGAGATAGGAAGGGGTGTGGGGCTGGAGGGAGTTACAGAGATAGGGAGGGGTGTAGGACTGGAGGAGGTTACAGAGATACGGAGGGGTGTGGGGCTGGAGGAGGTTACAGAGATAGGGAGGGGTGTGGGGCTGGAGGGGGTTACAGAGATACGGAGGGGTGTGGGGCTGGAGGAGGTTACAGAGATAGGGAGGGGTGTGGGGCTGGAGGGAGTTACAGAGATAGGGTGGGGTGTAGGACTGGAGGAGGTTACAGAGATAGGGAAGGGTGTGGGGCTGGAGGGGGTTACAGAGATAGGGAGGGGTGTGGGGCTGGAGGGGGTTACAGAGATAGGGAGGGGTGTGGGGCTGGAGGGGGTTACAGAGATAGGGAGGGGTGTGGGGCTGGAGGAGGTTACAGAGATAGGGAGGGGTGTGGGGCGAGAGGAGGTTACAGAGATAGGGAGGGGTGTGGGGCTGGAGGGTGTTACAGAGATAGGGAGGGGCTGGAGGAGGTTACAGAGATAGGGAGGGGTGTGGGGCTGGAGGGGGTTACAGAGATAGGGAGGGGTGTCGGGCTGGAGGGGGTTACAGAGATAGGGAGGGGTGTGGGGCTGGAGGGGGTTACAGAGATAGGGAGGGGTGTGGGGCTGGAGGGGGTTACAGAGATAGGGAGGGGTGTCGGGCTGGAGGGGGTTACAGAGATAGGGAGGGGTGTGGGGCTGGAGGGGGTTACAGAGATAGGGAGGGGTGTGGGGCTGGAGGGGGTTACAGAGATAGGGAGGGGTGTCGGGCTGGAGGGGGTTACAGAGATAGGGAGGGGTGTGGGGCTGGAGGAGGTTACAGAGATAGGGAGGGGTGTGGGGCTGGAGGGGGTTACAGAGATAGGGAGGGGTGTGGGGCTGGAGGAGGTTACAGAGATAGGGAGGGGTGTGGGGCTGGAGGGTGTTACAGAGATAGGGAGGGGTGTAGGACTGGAGGGAGTTACAGAGATAGGGAGGGGCTGGAGGAGGTTACAGAGATAGGGAGGGGTGTGGGGCTGGAGGGAGTTACAGAGATAGGGAGGGGCTGGAGGAGGTTACAGGGATAGGGAGGGGTGTGGGGCTGGAGGGGGTTACAGAGATAGGGAGGGGTGTGGGGCTGGAGGGGGTTACAGAGATAGGGAGGGGTGTGGGGCTGGAGGGGGTTACAGAGATAGGGAGGGGTGTGGGGCTGGAGGAGGTTACAGAGATAGGGAGGGGTGTGGGGCTGGAGGGTGTTACAGAGATAGGGAGGGGCTGGAGGAGGTTACAGAGATAGGGAGGGGTGTGGGGCTGGAGGAGGTTACAGAGATAGGGAGGGGTGTGGGGCTGGAGGGGGTTACAGAGATAGGGAGGGGTGTCGGGCTGGAGGGGGTTACAGAGATAGGGAGGGGTGTAGGGCTGGAGGGAGTTACAGAGATAGGGCGGGGCTGGAGGAGGTTACAGAGATAGGGAGGGGTGTAGGGCTGGAGGGGGTTACAGAGATAGGGAGGGGTGTAGGGCTGGAGGGGGTTACAGAGATAGGGAGGGGTGTAGGGCTGGAGGGGGTTACAGAGATAGGGAGGGGCTGGAGGGGGTTACAGAGATAGGGAGGGGTGTGGGGCTGGAGGAGGTTACAGAGATAGGGAGGGGCTGGAGGGGGTTACAGAGATAGGGAGGGGTGTGGGGCTGGAGGAGGTTACAGAGATAGGGAGGGGCTGGAGGGGGTTACAGAGATAGGGAGGGGTGTGGGGCTGGAGGAGGTTACAGAGATAGGGAGGGGTGTCGGGCTGGAGGGTGTTACAGAGATAGGGAGGGGCTGGAGGAGGTTACAGAGATAGGGAGGGGTGTGGGGCTGGAGGGGGTTACAGAGATAGGGAGGGGTGTGGGGCTGGAGGGGGTTACAGAGATAGGGAGGGGTGTCGGGCTGGAGGGGGTTACAGAGATAGGGAGGGGCTGGAGGGGGTTACAGAGATAGGGAGGGGTGTGGGGCTGGAGGGGGTTACAGAGATAGGGAGGGGTGTAGGGCTGGAGGGGGTTACAGAGATAGGGAGGGGTGTGGGGCTGGAGGGGGTTACAGAGATAGGGAGGGGTGTCGGGCTGGAGGGGGTTACAGAGATAGGGAGGGGTGTGGGGCTGGAGGAGGTTACAGAGATGGGGAGGGGTGTGGGGCTGGAGGGGGTTACAGAGATAGGGAGGGGTGTGGGGCTGGAGGAGTTACAGAGATAGGGAGGGGTGTGGGGCTGGAGGGGGTTACAGAGATAGGGAGGGGTGTCGGGCTGGAGGGGGTTACAGAGATAGGGAGGGGTGTAGGGCTGGAGGGAGTTACAGAGATAGGGAGGGGCTGGAGGAGGTTACAGAGATAGGGAGGGGTGTAGGGCTGGAGGGGGTTACAGAGATAGGGAGGGGCTGGAGGGGGTTACAGAGATAGGGAGGTGTGTGGGGCTGGAGGAGGTTACAGAGATAGGGAGGGGTGTGGGGCTGGAGGAGGTTACAGAGATAGGGAGGGGTGTAGGGCTGGAGGGAGTTACAGAGATAGGGAGGGGCTGGAGGAGGTTACAGAGATTGGGAGGGGTGTAGGGCTGGAGGGGGTTACAGAGATAGGGAGGGGTGTAGGGATGGAGGAGGTTACAGAGATAGGGAGGGGTGTGGGGCTGGAGGGGGTTACAGAGATAGGGAGGGGTGTAGGGCTGGAGGGGGTTACAGAGATAGGGAGGGGTGTAGGGCTGGAGAGGGTTACAGAGATAGGGAGGGGTGTGGGGCTGGAGGAGGTTACAGAGATAGGGAGGGGTGTGGGGCTGGAGGGGGTTACAGAGATAGGGAGGGGTGTGGGGCTGGAGGGGGTTACAGAGATAGGGAGGGGTGTGGGGCTGGAGGAGGTTACAGAGATAGGGAGGGGTGTGGGGCTGGAGGAGGTTACAGAGATAGGAAGGGGTGTGGGGCTGGAGGGAGTTACAGAGATAGGGAGGGGTGTAGGACTGGAGGAGGTTACAGAGATAGGGAGGGGTGTGGGGCTGGAGGGGGTTACAGAGATAGGGAGGGGTGTGGGGCTGGAGGGAGTTACAGAGATAGGGAGGGGTGTGGGGCTGGAGGGGGTTACAGAGATACGGAGGGGTGTGGGGCTGGAGGGAGTTACAGAGATAGGGAGGGGTGTGGGGCTGGAGGGGGTTACAGAGATACGGAGGGGTGTGGGGCTGGAGGAGGTTACAGAGATAGGGAGGGGTGTGGGGCTGGAGGGAGTTACAGAGATAGGGAGGGGTGTGGGGCTGGAGGGGGTTACAGAGATACGGAGGGGTGTGGGGCTGGAGGAGGTTACAGAGATAGGGAGGGGTGTGGGGCTGGAGGGAGTTACAGAGATAGGGAGGGGTGTGGGGCTGGAGGGGGTTACAGAGATAGGGAGGGGTGTGGGGCTGGAGGAGGTTACAGAGATAGGGAGGGGTGTGGGGCTGGAGGGGGTTACAGAGATAGGGAGGGGTGTCGGGCTGGAGGGGGTTACAGAGATAGGGAGGGGTGTGGGGCTGGAGGGGGTTACAGAGATAGGGAGGGGTGTCGGGCTGGAGGGGGTTACAGAGATAGGGAGGGGTGTGGGGCTGGAGGGGGTTACAGAGATAGGGAGGGGTGTGGGGCTGGAGGCGGTTACAGAGATAGGGAGGGGTGTGGGGCTGGAGGGGGTTACAGAGATAGGGAGGGGTGTCGGGCTGGAGGGGGTAACAGAGATAGGGAGGGGTGTGGGGCTGGAGGGGGTTACAGAGATAGGGAGGGGTGTGGGGCTGGAGGAGGTTACAGAGATAGGGAGGGGTGTGGGGCTGGAGGAGGTTACAGAGATAGGGAGGGGTGTGGGGCTGGAGGGGGTTACAGAGATAGGGAGGGGTGTGGGGCTGGAGGGGGTTACAGAGATAGGGAGGGGTGTGGGGCTGGAGGAGGTTACAGAGATAGGGAGGGGTGTGGGGCTGGAGGGGGTTACAGAGATAGGGAGGGGTGTGGGGCTGGAGGAGGTTACAGAGATAGGGAGGGGTGTGGGGCTGGAGGGGGTTACAGAGATAGGGAGGGGTGTGGGGCTGGAGGAGGTTACAGAGATAGGGAGGGGTGTGGGGCTGGAGGGTGTTACAGAGATAGGGAGGGGTGTAGGACTGGAGGGAGTTACAGAGATAGGGAGGGGCTGGAGGAGGTTACAGAGATAGGGAGGGGTGTGGGGCTGGAGGGAGTTACAGAGATAGGGAGGGGCTGGAGGAGGTTACAGAGATAGGGAGGGGTGTGGGGCTGGAGGGGGTTACAGAGATCGGGAGGGGTGTGGGGCTGGAGGGGGTTACAGAGATAGGGAGGGGTGTGGGGCTGGAGGGGGTTACAGAGATAGGGAGGGGTGGAGGGCTGGAGGGGGTTACAGAGATAGGGAGGGGTGTGGGGCTGGAGGGGGTTACAGAGATAGGGAGGGGTGTGGGGCTGGAGGGGGTTACAGAGATAGGGAGGGGTGTGGGGCTGGAGGAGGTTACAGAGATAGGGAGGGGTGTGGGGCTGGAGGAGGTTACAGAGATAGGGAGGGGTGTGGGGCTGGAGGGGGTTACAGAGATAGGGAGGGGTGTGGGGCTGGAGGGGGTTACAGTGATAGGGAGGGGTGTGGGGCTGGAGGGGGTTACAGAGATAGGGAGGGGTGTGGGGCTAGAGGAGGTTACAGAGATAGGGAGGGGTGTCGGGCTGGAGGGGGTTACAGAGATAGGGAGGGGTGTGGGGCTGGAGGAGGTTACAGAGATAGGGAGGGGTGTGGGGCTGTAGGGGGTTACAGAGATAGGGAGGGGTGTGGGGCTGGAGGGGGTTACAGAGATCGGGAGGGGTGTGGGGCTGGAGGGGGTTACAGAGATAGGGAGGGGTGTGGGGCTGGAGGGGGTTACAGAGATAGGGAGGGGTGTGGGGCTGGAGGGGGTTACAGAGATAGGGAGGGGTGTGGGGCTGGAGGGGGTTACAGAGATAGGGAGGGGTGTGGGGCTGGAGGGGGTTACAGAGATAGGGAGGGGTGTAGGGCTGGAGGGGGTTACAGAGATAGGGAGGGGTGTGGGGCTGGAGGGGGTTACAGAGATAGGGAGGGGTGTGGGGCTGGAGGGGGTTACAGAGATAGGGAGGGGTGTGGGGCTGGAGGGGGTTACAGAGATAGGGAGGGGTGTGGGGCTGGAGGAGGTTACAGAGATAGGGAGGGGTGTGGGGCTGGAGGGGGTTACAGAGATAGGGAGGGGTGTAGGACTGGAGGAGGTTACAGAGATAGGGAGGGGTGTAGGACTGGAGGAGGTTACAGAGATAGGGAGGGGTGTAGGGCTGGAGGGGGTTACAGAGATAGGGAGGGGTGTAGGACTGGAGGAGGTTACAGAGATAGGGAGGGGTGTGGGGCTGGAGGGGGTTACAGAGATAGGGAGGGGTGTAGGACTGGAGGAGGTTACAGAGATAGGGAGGGGTGTGGGGCTGGAGGGGGTTACAGAGATAGGGAGGGGTGTCGGGCTGGAGGGGGTTACAGAGATAGGGAGGGGTGTGGGGCTGGAGGGGGTTACAGAGATAGGGAGGGGTGTGGGGCTGGAGGGGGTTACAGAGATAGGGAGGGGTGTGGGGCTGGAGGGGGTTACAGAGATAGTGAGGGGTGTGGGGCTGGAGGGGGTTACAGAGATAGGGAGGGGTGTGGGGCTGGAGGGGGTTACAGAGATAGGGAGGGGTGTAGGGCTGGAGGGGGTTACAGAGATAGGGAGGGGTGTGGGGCTGGAGGGGGTTACAGAGATAGGGAGGGGTGTGGGGCTGGAGGGGGTTACAGAGATAGGGAGGGGTGTGGGGCTGGAGGGGGTTACAGAGATAGGGAGGGGTGTAGGGCTGGAGGGGGTTACAGAGATAGGGAGGGGTGTGGGGCTGGAGGGGGTTACAGAGATCGGGAGGGGGCGAGGGCCATGGAGGGAGTTACAGAGATAGGGAGGGGGCGAGGGCCATGGAGGGATTTGAAGCGTATTCTCATAACTGGAGCAAAATCTGCACCTGCTGTGGGTGCGTCTGTTACTGGATTAATAATCCAGAGTTCGAGAGATCAAACGCTCCAAGGCAGTTTGAGAATTTGAATTCAGTTTTTAAGAAAAAACACCTGGAAATAAAAATCTGGACTCAGTAAAAGTGACCTGAAGCTGTCGGATTGTCATTAAAAACCCGACTGGTTCACTGATGTCCTTTTAGGAAGGAAACCTGCCGTCCTTACCCGGTCTGGGCCTATAGGTGACTCCAGTCTCCGTGCCCACGTGGTTGACTCCTCACTGCCCTCTGAAGCGGCCGAGCGAGACGCTCAGTTTGCGGCAAACCTGCAGCTGTTCAGGAAGAATGCCGACGACCACCTGCTCGGGGTAACGAGGGGCAGGCTATAAATGCCGGCCTCGCCAGCGACGCCCGCATCCCGTGAGTGAAAATAGAAAAGATTCTAAGTTGCGATAAGAAAAAATTAATTTCGGAACGGCAGCTTTGGGCCCCTCCCACGGTCGAACAGCTTGGGAGTGGTGACTATCTCGGCTCACGTAGGGTGAGGTACTGGGGGGGCAGCAGCACCCTCCTGTCTGTGAGTGTACTGAGCGAGGGCTGAGCCAGGGAGGAGGGAGAACTTTCAGTCCACTCAGTCTCTGAACCTCTCACCCTCCCGCACTGTGTGTGTGTTGCAGCATTAATCCCGTGACTGGGCGGGTCGAGGAGGTGGTGGTGAATCCCATGGACAGAATGACGGACGAGCAGAAGGAGTACGAGGCCATGAAATTGTTCAACATGTTCGACAAGCTGTCCAGGTAACAGTGACATAAGAACATAAGAAATTGGAGCAGGAGTAGGCCAATCGGCCCCTCGAGCCTGCTCCGCCATTTAATAAGATCATGGCTGATCTGGTCCTAACCTCAAATCTAAATTCATGTCCAATTTCCTGCCCGCTCCCCGTAACCCCTAATTCCCTTTACTTCTAGGAAACTGTCTATTTCTGTTTTAAATTTATTTAATGATGTAGCTTCCACAGCTTCCTGGGGCAGCAAATTCCACAGACCTACCACCCTCTGAGTGAAGAAGTTTGTCCTCATCTCAGTTTTGAAAGAGCAGCCCCTTATTATAAGATTATGCCCCTAGTTCTAGTTTCACCCATCCTTGGGAACATCCTTACCGCATCCACCCGATCAAGCCCCTTCACAATCTTATATGTTTCAATAAGATCGCCTCTCATTCTTCTGAACTCCAATGAGTAGAGTCCCAATCTACTCAACCTCTCCTCATATGTCCACCCCCTCATCCCCGGGATTAACCGAGTGAACCTTCTTTGTACTGCCTCGAGAGCAAGTATGTCTTTTCTTAAGTATGGAGACCAAAACTGTATGCAGTATTCCAGGTGCGGTCTCACCAAAACCTTATATAACTGCAGCAATACCTCCCTGTTTTTATATTCTATCCCCCTAGCAATAAAAGCCAACATTCCGTTGGCCTTCTTGATCACCTGCTGCACCTGCATACTAACCTTTTGATTTTCTTGCACAAGGACCCCCAGATCCCTTTGTACTGCAGTACTTTCCAGTTTCTCGCCATTGAGATAATAACTTGCTCTCTGATTTTTCCTGCCAAAGTGCATAACCTCACATTTTCCAACATTGTATTGCATCTGCCAAATCTCCGCCCACTCACCCAGCCTGTCTATATCCCCTTGTAGGTTTTTTATGTCCTCCTCACTCTCTACTTTCCCTCCCATCTTTGTATCATCTGCAACCTTTGATACGTTACACTCGGTCCCCTCCTCCAAATCGTTAATATAGATTGTAAAGAGTTGGGGACCCAGCACCGACCCCTGTGGAACACCACTGGCTACTGGTTGCCAGTCCGAGAATGAACCATTTATCCCAACTCTCTGCTTCCAGTTAGATAACCAATCCTCCACCCATGCCAGAATATTACCCCCAATCCAGTGATTCTTTATCTTGAGCAATAATCTTTTATGTGGCACCTTGTCGAATGCCTTCTGGAAGTCTAAATACACTACATCCACTGGTTCCCCTTTATCCACCCTGTACGTTATGTCCTCAAAGAACTCAAGCAAATTTGTCAGACATGACTTCCCCTTCGTAAAGCCATGCTGACTTTGTCCTATTAAATTATGTTTATCCAAATGTTCTGCTACTGTCTCCTTAATAATAGACTCCACAATTTTACCCACCACAGATGTTAGGCTAACTGGTCTATAATTTCCAGCCTTCTGCCTACTACCCTTTTTAAATAAGGGTGTTACATTCGCAGTTTTCCAATCTGCCGGGACCCTTGCTGAGTCCAGAGAATTTTGGAAAATTATTACCAAAGCATCCACAATCCCTACTGCCACTTCCCTCAAGACCCTAGGATGTAAGCCATCAGGTCCAGGGGATTTATCCGCCTTGAGTACCAATTCCTTAGTGATTTTAATCGTATTTAGCTCCTCCCCCCCCACCGCCCAGAGCCCCCCGTTTGTCCAGTGTTGGGATATTCTTAGTGTCCTCTACCGTAAAGACTGAAACAAAATATTTGTTCAGCATTTTTGCCATCTCCATGTTTCCCACCATTAATTTCCCGGTCTCATCCTCTAAGGGACCTATGTTTGCCTTAGCCACCCTTTTTCTTTTTATATAACTGTAGAAACTCTTGCTATCTGTTTTTATATTTTTTGCTAATTTATTTTCATAATCTATCTTCCCTTTCTTAATCAATCCTTTCGTTACTTTTTGTTGTCTTTTGAAGACGTCCCAATCTTCTATCCTCCCACTAAGTTTGGCTACCTTATATGTCCTTGTTTTTAGTCGGATACTATCCTTAATTTCTTTACTTAGCCACGGATGGCTGTCATTTCTTTTACACCCTTTTTTCCTCAGTGGAATGTATATTTTTTGAAAGTTGTAGAATAACTCCTTAAATGAACACAATAACTCCTTAAATGAACACAATAACTCCTTAAATGAACACTATTCCCGTCAGGGCCTTGACACCTGCTCCGTGAAGCTGAGTGTTACACCTTTAAATAAAGGTGTAGGTGTTTAGCCGACTGAAGCCCAACATTCAGGAGCGAGATTAGAAAACATTTCTACACGCAAAGGGTGGTAGAAGTTTGGAACTCTCTTCCGCAAACGGCAATTGATACTAGCTCAATTGCTAAATTTAAATCTGAGATAGATAGCTTTTTGGCATCCAAAGGTATTAAGGGATATGGGCCAAAGGCAGGTATATGGAGTTAGATCACAGATCAGCCATGATCTTATCAAATGGCGGAGCAGGCTCGAGGGGCTGAATGGCCTACTCCTGTTCCTATGTTCCATAGAGAGAAATAAGTGGAGTCAGGTCGAAATACTTAGAGTCAAGTTGTCCTGTACTTTATAGAATCTGATCCAACTGTTCCCTGGATGTTAAAACTCTGTTAAAGATAAAAATGAAAATATGTTGAGTAGATTGGGACTCTACTCATTGGAGTTCAGAAGAATGAGAGGCGATCTTATTGAAACATATAAGATTGTGAAGGGGCTTGATCGGGTGGATGCGGTAAGGATGTTCCCAAGGATGGGTGAAACTAGAACGAGGGGGCATAATCTTAGAATAAGGGGCTGCTCTTTCAAAACTGAGATGAGGAGAAACTTCTTCACTCAGAGGGTAGTAGGTCTGTGGAATTTGCTGCCCCAGGAAGCTGTGGAAGCTACATCATTAAATAAATTTAAAACAGAAATAGACAGTTTCCTAGAAGTAAAGGGAATTAGGGGTTACGGGGAGCGGGCAGGAAATTGGACATGAATTTAAATTTGAGGTTAGGATCAGATCAGCCATGATCTTATTGAATGGCGGAACAGGCTCGAGGGGCCGATTGGCCTACTCCTGCTCCTGTTTCTTATGTTCTTATAAAACAGATTTGATTCTTATCAGTTCTTAAAAAAAAACACGTAGGGCTCAAACTCGGCCTTTGTGACGTTAACAAGAAAGGTGACAGAACCTCTGTATAAAATTCCAGCCCCGATTTCAGGCACGGTGTTAACGTGTTTAAAATGAACAGACTCTCTCCGTTGTTAAAATAGCGACAGAGGAATTCGCTCCAATGGGTTAACATCACTCAGCGTGACTTCAGCTGATTATTTCTGGGCTAGTTTCACTCTGACCTTTAGCAGATTCATTGAATGAATCGATTGAAAGGGTTTCTGTGTTCACGTGTCACGTTTGTCTGGCCGTAGAACGGAGGGATCAGCTCCGAGGGCGTGATTGATTTCCAGTTGCCACTTTGCCCCTTTTAAGTTTGCTGCGGGTACAAATATTGCTCCCCAGTTAGAAAGTAATAAAATGAATATTGGTGGCTTGGCGTATAACTGCCCCGCGCAGTGTGAGAGTGAGCCCCAGGGAGCAGGAGAGCTCTCCCCCCGTCCCGTTACCGGTCTCCACTGTTCACAATATTCGTCCCCTTTATATCAGGAACGCTCTCGTTAACGCTGGTGTTCTTTAAACGCAGGGAGAAGATTATCCAGCCGATGGGAGTGGCCCCGGACGGGAAGATGGCTCCTTTCGAAGAGGCAATGCACCAGCTGGCCGATCGGCGAGAATTGTCCGACTCAGACTCTGATTCAGACTGAGACGGCCGACCTTGAGGAGTGTGGGCCGCTCGATGAGTTTTTTTTTACTCCATTAGTTTCCATAAGTGACTGGTAGGTTTAGTCGTGTCTGTGCTGTTTGTGCAGCGTCCCAGTAAAGGGGTCTGGTGAACGGGCCATGCTGGACACGTCAGACTGAGCACTGGCCTGTAACCAAATATCAAACCACACGCAAGAAACTGTCGAGGTGATTCCTCCAACGGCAGCACGAAGAATACACTGATACACGGGGAATATTTATAATTGTTTTGTTAAAGGCAAACATTAAGAGGGTATTTATGTTGGACAAAGGGCTGATTCCTGCTCTGCCCTCCCCTTTAACAGATCAGCAACATCTGCTGCCATTATAGTGAGGCTGTGAGTTGCACACTCGGGCTATCGGTGAGTGTGCAAACCCCTCACTGTCGATCTGGTGTGAACACTGACCCCTGTTCAATCGTTGCGTTATATACTCAGGACGTGATATGGCCATCGGGCTCCATGTGTGTTTCCCCAATTCTCACTGGACTCTTCACCTCCCCTCTCCCAGCCCCAGCTCCTCCTTTCCCCCATTGGTAGATTTTCAGTTTTTCTGATTGGGGGGTGGTATTTACCCACAGAAAAGGCCAATCGCAGAGCACCATCAGTTCATCTTTTAAAGGTGAAGGGTGAGAAACTTTACAATACCAGGCCCAGGCTGACCCGAGAGAGAGGGGGGAACGGGACCGGGCTGACCCGAGAGAGAGAGGGGGGAACGGGACCGGGCTGACCCGAGAGAGAGGGGGGAACGGGACCAGGCTGACCCGAGAGAGAGAGGGGGGAACGGGACCAGGCTGACCCGAGAGAGAGAGGGGGGAACGGGACCAGGCTGACCCGAGAGAGAGAGGGGGGAACGGGACCAGGCTGACCCGAGAGAGAGGGGGGAACGGGACCAGGCTGACCCGAGAGAGAGAGGGGGGAACGGGACCAGGCTGACCCGAGAGAGAGAGGGGGGAACGGGACCAGGCTGACCCGAGAGAGAGAGGGGGGAACGGGACCAGGCTGACCCGAGAGAGAGAGGGGGGAACGGGCCCGGGCTGACCCGAGAGAGAGAGGGGGGAACGGGACCGGGCTGACCCGAGAGAGAGAGGGGGGAACGGGACCAGGCTGACCCGAGAGAGAGAGGGGGGAACAGGACCAGGCTGACCCGAGAGAGAGAGGGGGGAACGGGACCAGGCTGACCCGAGAGAGAGAGGGGGGAACGGGACCAGGCTGACCCGAGAGAGAGGGGGGAACGGGACCAGGCTGACCCGAGAGAGAGAGGGGGGAACGGGACCAGGCTGACCCGAGAGAGAGAGGGGGGAAGGGGCCCGGGCTGACCCAAGAGAGAGGGGGGAACGGGACCAGGCTGACCCGAGAGAGAGAGGGGGGAACGGGCCCGGGCTGACCCGAGAGAGAGAGGGGGGAACGGGACCAGGCTGACCCGAGAGAGAGAGGGGGGAACGGGACCAGGCTGACCCGAGAGAGAGGGGGGAACGGGACCAGGCTGACCCGAGAGAGAGAGGGGGGAACGGGACCAGGCTGACCCGAGAGAGAGAGGGGGGAACGGGACCAGGCTGACCCGAGAGAGAGGGGGGAACGGGACCAGGCTGACCCGAGAGAGAGAGAGAGAGGGGGGAACGGGACCAGGCTGACCCGAGAGAGAGAGGGGGGAACGGTACCAGGCTGACCCGAGAGAGAGAGGGGGGAACGGGACCGGGCTGACCCGAGAGAGAGAGAGGGGGGAACGGGACCGGGCTGACCCGAGAGAGAGAGGGGGGAACGGTACCAGGCTGACCCGAGAGAGAGAGGGGGGAACGGGACCAGGCTGACCCGAGAGAGAGAGGGGGGAACGGGACCAGGCTGACCCGAGAGAGAGAGGGGGGAACGGGACCAGGCTGACCCGAGAGAGAGAGGGGGGAACGGGACCAGGCTGACCCGAGAGAGAGGGGGGAACGGGACCAGGCTGACCCGAGAGAGAGAGGGGAGAACCGTACCAGGCTGACCCGAGAGAGAGAGAGAGAGGGGGGAACGGGACCAGGCTGACCCGAGAGAGAGAGGGGGGAACGGGACCAGGCTGACCCGAGAGAGAGGGGGGAACGGGACCAGGCTGACCCGAGAGAGAGAGGGGGGAACCGTACCAGGCTGACCCGAGAGAGAGAGGGGGACGGGACCAGGCTGACCCGAGGGAGAGGGGGGAACGGGACCGGGCTGACCCGAGAGAGAGAGGGGGACGGGACCAGGCTGACCCGAGAGAGAGAGAGGGGGGAACGGGACCGGGCTGACCCAAGAGAGAGGGGGGAACGGGACCAGGCTGACCCGAGAGAGAGAGGGGGGAACGGGCCCGGGCTGACCCGAGAGAGAGAGGGGGGAACGGGACCAGGCTGACCCGAGAGAGAGAGGGGGGAACGGGACCAGGCTGACCCGAGAGAGAGGGGGGAACGGGACCAGGCTGACCCGAGAGAGAGAGGGGGGAACGGGACCAGGCTGACCCGAGAGAGAGGGGGGAACGGGACCAGGCTGACCCGAGAGAGAGAGAGAGAGGGGGGAACGGGACCAGGCTGACCCGAGAGAGAGAGGGGGGAACGGTACCAGGCTGACCCGAGAGAGAGAGGGGGGAACGGGACCAGGCTGACCCGAGAGAGAGAGGGGGGAACCGTACCAGGCTGACCCGAGAGAGAGAGGGGGACGGGACCAGGCTGACCCGAGGGAGAGGGGGGAACGGGACCGGGCTGACCCGAGAGAGAGAGGGGGACGGGACCAGGCTGACCCGAGAGAGAGAGAGGGGGGAACGGGACCGGGCTGACCCGAGAGAGAGGGGGGAACGGGCCCGGGCTGACCCGAGAGAGAGGGGGGAACGGGCCCGGGCTGACCCGAGAGAGAGGGGGGAACGGGACCAGGCTGACCCGAGAGAGAGGCGGGAACGGGACCAGGCTGACCCGAGAGAGAGGCGGGAACGGGCCCGGGCTGACCCGAGAGAGAGGCGGGAACGGGCCCGGGCTGACCCGAGAGAGAGGCGGGAACGGGCCCGGGCTGACCCGAGAGAGAGGCGGGAACGGGCCCGGGCTGACCCGAGAGAGAGGGGGGAACGGGCCCGGGCTGACCCGAGAGAGGGGGGAACGGGACCGGGCTGACCCGAGAGAGAGGGGGGGGAACGGGCCCGGGCTGACCCGAGAGAGGGGGGAACGGGCCCGGGCTGACCCGAGAGAGAGGGGGGAACGGGCCCGGGCTGACCCGAGAGAGAGGGGGGAACGGGACCGGGCTGACCCGAGAGGGGGAGGAACGGGCCCGGGCTGACCCGAGAGAGAGGGGGGAACGGGCCCGGGCTGACCCGAGAGAGGGGGGAACGGGCCCGGGCTGACCCGAGAGGGGGAGGAACGGGCCCGGGCTGACCCGAGAGAGAGGGGGGAACGGGCCCGGGCTGACCCGAGAGAGGGGGGGAACGGGCCCGGACTGACCCGAGAGAGAGGGGGGAACGGGACCGGGCTGACCCGAGAGAGGGGGAGGAACGGGCCCGGGCTGACCCGAGAGAGGGGACCAGGACCGGGCCCGGGCCGACCCGAGAGAGTGGACCGGGACCGGGCCCGGGCCGACCCGAGAGAGGGGACCAGGACCCTCATTCTCATTCTTCACATTCGCTCAAGTCCCATTCGATACTTCAAAGAGCCGGCACAGGCACGATGGGCCGAACGGCCTCCTCCTGTGCTGTAAAATTCAATGCTTCAGTGCTCGGCCAAGGATCTTTTGGTGAACATTTCAGTTGTGATGGGGTCCAACCTTTCCCTGTAACCAAAGATGAGCCATTGGTGTCATTAGGAACAGGGGTGGTCCAGAGATTTAGGGTGTCCGTGTACACAGGTCACAAAACTCTACTGGTCAGGTACAAAAAAATAATCAAAAAGTCCAATGAAATGTCAGCCTTTATATCTAGAGGGCTGGAATATAAAGGGGAGGAGGTTGTGCTGCAGCTGTACAAAGCCCCTGGTTAAACCACATCCGTGTACAGTTCTGGGCACCGCACCTTCGCAAGGATATATTGTCCTCGGAGGGAGTGCAGCCCAGATTCACCAGAATGTGACCAGGGCTCCAAGAGTTGGATTATGAGGAGAGATTCCATAAACTAGACTTGTATTCCCCGGAATATGGAAGGTTCAGGGGGGGATTTGATTGAGGTGTTTAGGATTTTGAAAGGAATTGATCGGGTAGACAGAGAGAAACTTTTCCTGCTGGTGGGGGGAGTCTGGGACAAGGGAACAGAACCTTAAAATCAGAGCCTGGCCATTCAGGAGAGAAGTCAGGAAACACTTCTTCACACAAAGGGTGGTGGACGTGTGGAACTCTCTCCCACAAAAAGCAGTCGATGCCAGCTCGATGAATCATTTTAAATCAGAGATCGATAGGTTTTTGCCAGTCAGGATATTAAGGGATAGGGAGCGGAGGCGGGTGGATAAAGTTAGGATACAGATCGACCGTGATCTCACTGGTGGAACAAGCTCGAGGGGCTGAATGGCCTCCTCCTGTTCGGAGGGAGAAGTTTCAAACTCCCGCCGAGTTTCAAGGCTGTTCAGCTGACCCTTCTTATTTTATCACAGTTTTGAAATGAACCATCGATCTTTACTGAGGTGTTTTGAGAGTGGAAAGATGCTGCACTCACCATGGGCTAGTACAGGCACCAAAGGATGAATGGCCTTCCCCCGAGCTGTAATTTCTGTGTTAGAAGCAGGGCCCTGGTGAGATACGAACAAACAGAACTGGTGGGCAGGAAAAGAGACCCCCCCCCGCTGGCCCACACCGTGATGGCTGGAGTATTGTGACTAAACACTCCCTCCCTCTCACACCCCCTCCCGACCGCCTCTCCGCGCCCCCCGACCGCCTCTCCGCGCCCCCCGACCGCCTCTCCGCGCCCCCCGACCGCCTTCCCCTCACACCCGCCTCCCCCGCCTTCATGTAATTTCCTGAGAGAGGGGAAAAAACCCGGGGCCGAGAAGAGAAAAATAACGCTCTGAAAATGTCCTCTCCGACCCCCCTCGGGCGACCGAATCCAGTGCAGCTGATCACACGGACCGAGTATTATCAATAAAGACGCTTCCCTCCTATCTGATGCGATCTCTGCCCCGGTCCCCCTCGAAGGCAGAGAGTCAGCTCCCCCTACACCCGCAACACGTTCCAGAGACTCACTACTCTCTGGGAAAAGAGGAACCGCCAACACCCAGTCTATTCCCACTCTTCCATTGTTTAAACACTTGTCCCCTGGTCCTCCCCAATCTGGAATAATCTCTCAGTCGGGACGCTGTCCAGCCCTTTAATTATTTTATAGACCCCCCCCCTATCAGGCCACCTCTACGTCTACGCTGCTCGAAAGTGAATAGACCCAGGCCATCTCTACCACCTAGAAGGACAAGGGCAGCAGGCGCATGGGAACAACACCACCTGCACGTTCCCCTCCGAGTCACACACCATCCCGACTTGGAAATATATCGCCGTTCCCTCATCGTCGCTGGGTCAAAATCCTGGCACTCCCTTCCTAACAGCACTGTGGGAGAACCGTCACCACACGGACTGCAGCGGTTCAAGAAGGCGGCTCACCACCACCTTCTCGAGGGCAATTAGGGATGGGCAATAAATGCCGGCCTCGCCAGCGACGCCCACATCCCACGAACGAATAAAAAAAAATTGTGAAGTTAGGTCACAGATCAGCCATAATTTCATTGAACGGCAGAACAGGCTCGAGGGGCTGAATGGCCTCCTCCTGTTCCTGTGTGTATCTTTCCTTCCCTGAAGGACATGAGTGAACAGTTGGGTTTTTAACGACAATCCACAGATTTTGTTTTTGTGTTCAGTTTCGCAACTTGACCTGGTGGAATTTGAACTCATGACCATGGGATTGTCAATAGAATAACGACCAGACTACCCGTTACCGTACAGATAAACG
This sequence comes from Heptranchias perlo, assembly GCF_035084215.1. Classification (NCBI taxonomy): domain Eukaryota; kingdom Metazoa; phylum Chordata; class Chondrichthyes; order Hexanchiformes; family Hexanchidae; genus Heptranchias; species Heptranchias perlo. The sequence goes on from NC_090336.1 coordinate 75,638,397, forward strand.
ATGATCAGTGGGAGCAAGTTCGCCTTGTGTTTAGATGTGAAGTCTCGGTCCTATCCAGATACACGGGTTCCAGATGTAGGTTCAAGGACTCGTGCCCCACAGGAGCGGTCTGATCGTGGCCCGTGCTGGGACTGAGGGATGGTGAGATGGAGGGACTCGCCAGCGAGGGTGGTCTCCAATCGACGTGACGTGTCTCTCAGTTGCAGGACTCGTCCCTGTTTCCCTCGTCAGAGGCCAGGAGACGATGCTCAGCCCCACAGGGTCCTGTTCACTCCCCACATCGGAGGGAGGCCGTTCGGCCCATCGTCCCTGTGCCGTGTTCTCTCTGAAGGCTGAGTGAACATCGCTGGTTTTCGAGCCCAGTTCGGCCATCAGCTGATGATGCCGTTCCAACCGAGGAAAAAGAAAAAGGCAGTGGACGAGGTTTTCATAAAGTCTTTGATAAGGTTCCCCATAAGGTGAAGATAATTCCACCTGGAATTAAGGGGAATGTGGCCACACGGACATACATCATTGGAGGGCAGAAAGCATAGGGCTGGGTGGGGCGGGGGGTAAAAGGGAGATTCTTGACGGGAGAGATTATGCGAGGGGGGGGTGCTGTTATTTACAATATCGAAAAATTACCCAAACTTAGGAATTGTGAGATTGATATCAAAATTTGCTAATGACACCAAACTGGTGAAAGACTCCAGGAGGACAGATAGGCTGGGGGGGGGGCAGGGTGGGGGAAGCACCGGCCCCTCCCACTCCCCCCCGCACCGGCCCCTCCCACTCCCCCCCGCACCGGCCCCTCCCACTCCCCCCCGCACCGGCCCCTCCCACTCCCCCCCGCACCGGCCCCTCCCACTCCCCCCCGCACCGGCCCCTCCCACTCCCCCCGCACTGGCCCCTCCCACTCCCCCCCGCACTGGCCCCTCCCACTCCCCCCCCGCACTGGCCCCTCCCACTCCCCCCCCGCACTGGCCCCTCCCACTCCCCCCCCGCACCGGCCCCTCCCACTCCCCCCCCGCACCGGCCCCTCCCACTCCCCCCCGCACCGGCCCCTCCCACTCCCCCCCGCACCGGCCCCTCCCACTCCCCCCCGCACCGGCCCCTCCCACTCCCCCCCGCACCGGCCCCTCCCACTCCCCCCCGCACTGGCCCCTCCCACTCCCCCCCGCACTGGCCCCTCCCACTCCCCCCCGCACTGGCCCCTCCCACTCCCCCCGCACTGGCCCCTCCCACTCCCCCCGCACTGGCCCCTCCCACTCCCCCCGCACTGGCCCCTCCCACTCCCCCCGCACTGGCCCCCTCCCACTCCCCCCGCACTGGCCCCTCCCACTCCCCCCCGCACTGGCCCCTCCCACTCCCCCCCCCGCACTGGCCCCTCCCACTCCCCCCCCGCACTGGCCCCTCCCACTCCCCCCCCGCACTGGCCCCTCCCACTCCCCCCCGCACTGGCCCCTCCCACTCCCCCCCGCACTGGCCCCTCCCACTCCCCCCCGCACTGGCCCCTCCCACTCCCCCCGCACTGGCCCCTCCCACTCCCCCCCGCACTGGCCCCTCCCACTCCCCCCCGCACTGGCCCCTCCCACTCCCCCCCGCACTGGCCCCTCCCACTCCCCCCCGCACTGGCCCCTCCCACTCCCCCCGCACTGGCCCCTCCCACTCCCCCCCGCACTGGCCCCTCCCACTCCCCCCGCACTGGCCCCTCCCACTCCCCCCCGCACTGGCCCCTCCCACTCCCCCCCCGCACTGGCCCCTCCCACTCCCCCCCCGCACTGGCCCCTCCCACTCCCCCCCCGCACTGGCCCCTCCCACTCCCCCCCCGCACTGGCCCCTCCCACTCCCCCCCCGCACTGGCCCCTCCCACTCCCCCCCCGCACTGGCCCCTCCCACTCCCCCCCCGCACTGGCCCCTCCCACTCCCCCCCCGCACTGGCCCCTCCCACTCCCCCCCCGCACTGGCCCCTCCCACTCCCCCCCCGCACTGGCCCCTCCCACTCCCCCCCCGCACTGGCCCCTCCCACTCCCCCCCCGCACTGGCCCCTCCCACTCCCCCCCCGCACTGGCCCCTCCCACTCCCCCCCCCGCACTGGCCCCTCCCACTCCCCCCCCCGCACTGGCCCCTCCCACTCCCCCCCCGCACTGGCCCCTCCCACTGCCCCCCCGCACTGGCCCCTCCCACTCCCCCCCCGCACTGGCCCCTCCCACTCCCCCCCCGCACTGGCCCCTCCCACTCCCCCCCCGCACTGGCCCCTCCCACTCCCCTCCCGCACTGGCCCCTCCCACTCCCCTCCCGCACTGGCCCCTCCCACTCCCCTCCCGCACTGGCCCCTCCCACTCCCCCCCCGCACTGGCCCCTCCCACTCCCCCCCCGCACTGGCCCCTCCCACTCCCCCCCCCGCACTGGCCCCTCCCACTCCCCCCCCGCACTGGCCCCTCCCACTCCCCCCCCCGCACTGGCCCCTCCCACTCCCCCCCGCACTGGCCCCTCCCACTCCCCCCGCACTGGCCCCTCCCACTCTCCCTCGCACTGGCCCCTCCCACTCCCCCCCGCACTGGCCCCTCCCACTCCCCCCCGCACTGGCCCCTCCCACTCCCCCCCGCACTGGCCCCTCCCACTCCCCCCCGCACTGGCCCCTCCCACTCCCCCCCGCACTGGCCCCTCCCACCCCCCGCACTGGCCCCTCCCACCCCCCGCACTGGCCCCTCCCACTCCCCCCCGCACTGGCCCCTCCCACTCCCCCCCGCACTGGCCCCTCCCACTCCCCCCCGCACTGGCCCCTCCCACTCCCCCCCGCACTGGCCCCTCCCACTCCCCCCCGCACTGGCCCCTCCCATTCCCCGTCGCACTGGCCCCTCCCACTCCCCCCCGCACTGGCCCCTCCCACTCCCCCCCGCACTGGCCCCTCCCACTCCCCCCGCACTGGCCCCTCCCACTCCCCCCGCACTGGCCCCTCCCACTCCCCCCGAACTGGCCCCTCCCACCCCCCCCCCCGAACTGGCCCCTCCCACTCCCCCTGCGCACTGGCCCCTCCCACTCCCCCCCCCGCACTGGCCCCTCCCACCCCCCGCACTGGCCCCTCCCACTCCCCCCCCCGCACTGGCCCCTCCCACTCCCCCCCCCGCACTGGCCCCTCCCACTCCCCCCCCCGCACTGGCCCCTCCCACTCCCCCCCCGCACTGGCCCCTCCCACTCCTGCGCACTGGCCCCTCCCACTCCTGCGCACTGGCCCCTCCCACTCCCCCCCGCACTGGCCCCTCCCACTCTCCCTCGCACTGGCCCCTCCCACTCCCCCCTCCCATTCCCCGTCGCACTGGCCCCTCCCACTCCCCCCCGCACTGGCCCCTCCCACTCCCCCCCGCACTGGCCCCTCCCACTCGCCCCCGCACTGGCCCCTCCCACTCCCCCCGCGCATTGGCCCCTCCCACTCCCCCCCGCACTGGCCCCTCCCACCCCCCGCACTGGCCCCTCCCACCCCCCGCACTGGCCCCTCCCACTCCCCCCCGCACTGGCCCCTCCCACTCCCCCCCCCGCACTGGCCCCTCCCACTCCCCCCCCCGCACTGGCCCCTCCCACTCCCCCCCCCCACTGGCCCCTCCCACTCCCCCCCGCACTGGCCCCTCCCACTCCCCCCCGCACTGGCCCCTCCCACTCCCCCCCGCGCACTGGCCCCCACTCCCTCGCACTGGCCCTCTGGCGATGGGGACATTCTCGGGTTTTCCGCTATATTTATTCTGAATGAAATTATTCACTCACTGACTGATTAACGGAACCGCCCACGAGGCCACGAGGCCTCTGCTGTGTCGTGAAATTTTATTTCTGTTGGTTTCCAAACGATTGTCTGTCTGTCTGGATCACGTCATCTCCCTCACACTGAGTGTCTTGTTTCAAATCAAGTTGTCAATAGGTTTATAAAAAGTTATTTTTAGATAAAATTATTATCTGACCCTGACCCTGACTGACCCTGACCCTGACCCTGACTGACCCTGACCCTGACCCTGGCCCTGGCCCTGACCCTGACCCTAATGCGGACTCTCCTGCAGTTTTTTCTCGGGTACTTTGTTCCCAGGAACATTTCTGGCAAAACACACGATGTACAGAACATGGACATGTTTATCTGACAGACTATAAATTGTTCGCTAGTTTGTTCCCACTGAACACGGAAAATCAAGAGACTTCAATCAATTTTTAATATAATAAATATAAGAATGTAGAAATGAGAGTGATTCTGATGTCTTTTTGCATTCTTCCAGATACAAAAAAGGTTTAAATTGTTCCTTTGAACGGGTATTTATTTAAAGAATTTTGGTCACAAACTTTGAAAAGCTGCGAATGATTCTGTGCGATGTGATTTTTATCACTTCTTGTAAGAGTGAAAATGTACAAAACATCAACTGGGCGGCGGGAGGGACCTCGCCCGGTGTGGGGGGGGCCTCGCCCGGTGTGGGGGGGGCCTCGCCCGGTGTGGGAGGGGCCTCGCCCGGTGTGGGGGGGGCCTCGCCCGGTGTGGGAGGGGCCTCGCCCGGTGTGGGAGGGGCCTCGCCCAGTTTGGGGGGCCTCGCCCGGTGAAATCAGTTCTGGGGCCTCAGTTTTGCACCATATTTATCAATGACTTGGATGAAGGAACAGAGAGAGTTGTATATCCAAGTTTAGAATCATAGAAGTTTACAACATGGAAACAGGCCCTTCGGCCCAACATGTCCATGTCGCCCAGTTTATACCACTAAGCTAGTCCCAATTGCCTGCACTTACCGAATGACACTAAGTTATTGGGGACAGTAAGTTATAGATGGGATCAGGAAATCGGGTGGATGCGGTAAGGATGTTCCCAAGGATGCGTGAAACTAGAACTAGGGGGCATAATCTTAGAATAAGGGGCTGCTCTTTCAAAACTGAGATGAGGAGAAACTTCTTCACTCAGAGGGTGGTAGGTCTGTGGAATTTGCTGCCCCAGGAAGCTGTGGAAGCTCCATCATTAAATAAATGTAAAACAGAAATAGACAGTTTCCTAGAATTGTAAACAATTTTACAACACCAAGTTATAGTCCAGCAATTTTATTTTAAATTCACAAGCTTTCGGAGGCTTCCTCCTTCCTCAGGTGAACGAAATGAAATCCTCGAAATGAAGTCGCATTTATAATTCACAGAACAATGCTTGGTGATTACAGACAGTTTTTTCAACTGCCCGTTGCCAAGGCAATCAGTGTGCAGACAGACAGGTGTTACCTACAAGGTCTCAGAATATACGCCATGTTCTCCGCAGCCTTCAACATGTCATCAATGATGACGAACACCTCGCTAAGGCCATCCCCACACCTCCACTACTCGCCTTTAAACAGCCACCCAACCTCAAACAGACCATCGTTCGCAGCAAATTACCCAGCTTTCAGGAGAACAGCGTCCACGACACCACACAACCCTGCCACGGCAACCTCTGCAAGACATGCCAGATCATCGACACAGATACCACCATCACACGAGAGGACACCACCCACCAGGTGCATGGTTCATACTCCTGTGACTCGGCCAACGTTGTCTACCTCATACGTTGCAGGAAAGGATGCCCCAGAACATGGTACATTGGCGAGACCATGCAGACGCTGCGACAGCGGATGAACGGACACCGCGCAATAATCGCCAGACAGGAGGGTTCCCTCCCAGTCGGGGAACACTTCAGCAGTCAAGGACATTCATCCACTGACCTTCGGGTAAGCGTACTCCAAGGCGGCCTTCGAGACACACGACAACGCAAAATCGTCGAGCAGAAATTGATAGCCAAGTTCCGCACCCATGAGGACGGCCTCAACCGGGATCTTGGGTTCATGTCACGCTACACGTTACCCCACCAGCGAACAAATGTTATCTGTTTTTAATATAATGGGTCAGTTGCTGTCTTTTCTATGTTTCTACCTCTCTATCTCTGTTTTTTTTTGTTTGTTTTTTTTTTGGTGATTTGTATATTCTGAGACCTTGTAGGTAACACCTGTCTGTCTACACACTGATTGCCTTGGCAACGGGCAGTTGAAAAAACTGTCTGTAATCACCAAGTATTGTTCTGTGAATTATAAATGCGACTTCATTTCGAGGACTTCATTTCGTTCACCTGAGGAAGGAGGAAGCCTCCGAAAGCTTGTGAATTTAAAATAAAATTGCTGGACTATAACTTGGTGTTGTAAAATTGTTTACAAGTTTCCTAGAAGTAAAGGGAATTAGGGGTTACGGGGAGCGGGCAGGAAATTGGACATGAATTTAGATTTGAGGTTAGGATCAGATCAGCCACGATCTTATTGAATGGCGGAGCAGGCTCGAGGGGCCAATTGGCCTACTCCTGCTCCTATTTCTTATGTTCTTATGTAAAGGGACATTGAGTGATTCAGTGAGTGGGCAAAACTGTAGCAGGTGGAGTTCAATGTGGGAAAGTGTGAGGTCATCCACTTTGGACCCAAGAAAGATCGATCAGAGTATTTTCTAAATGGTGAGAAGCCGGGAACAGCGGAGGAGCAGAGAGATTTAAGGGTCCATGTACAGGAATCAGTAAAAACCAATAGATAGGTTCAAAAAAGTAATCAAAAAGGCTAATGGACTATTGGTCTTTCTATCAAGAGGGGTGGAAGTTGTGTTCTGGTTGTGCAGATCTTTGATCAGACTCCATCTGGAGAGACTGGGTTCAGTTCTGGGCACCGCCCCTCAGGAAGGAGATATTGGCCTCGGAGGGGGCGCAGCACAGATTCACCAGAATGATACCGGGGATAAAAGGGTTAAATTATGAGGCCAGGTTTCACAGACGAGGCTTGGATCCTCTTGAGATTAGAATGTTGAGGGGGATTTAATCGAGGTGTTTAAGATGTTAATTGGATTTGATAGAAAGTCTTTCCTCTGGTGGGGGAATCAAGAATCTTAAAATGAGAGCCAGGCCATTTAAGAGTGAAATCAGGCAGCGTTTCTTAACACAAAGGGGAGTGGAAATCTGGAACTCCCTCCCCCCAAAAAAAGCAGTGGATGCTGGGGGTCAATTGGAGATTTGAAGACCGAGATCGATGGATTTTTGTTGGGTGAGGGGATCGAGGGATACGGAGCAAAGGCGGGTAAATGGAGTCGAGGTACGGATCAGCCATGATCCAATCGAATGGTGGAACAGGCTCGAGGGGCTGAATGGCCTCCTCCTGTTCCTAAATTCCCCGGGACCCCCAATAAATATAGACACACTCCCAGAGACCCCCTGTCGATATTGACACACTCCCCGGGTCCCCCTGTCGATATTCACACACTCCCCGGGACCCCCTGTTGATATTGACACACTCCCAGAGACCCCCTGTCGATATTGACACACTCCCCGGGTCCCCCTGTCGATATTCACACACTCCCCGGGACCCCCTGTAGATTTTGACACACTCCGAGAGACCCCCTGTCGATATTCACACACTCCACGGGACCCCCTGTCGATATTGACACACTCCCCGGGACCCCCTGTCGATATTGACACACTCCCAGAGACCCCCTGTCGATATTGACACACTCCCAGAGACCCCCTGTCGATATTCACACACTCCCCGAGACCCCCTGTCGATATTGACACACTCCCAGAGACCCCCCTGTCGATATTGACACACTCCCTGAGACCCCCTGTCGATATTGACACACTCCCCGAGACCCCCCTGTCGATATTGACACACTCTCCCCGAGACCCCCTGTCGATATTCACACACTCCCCGGGACCCCCTGTCGATATTGACACACTCCCAGAGACCCCCCTGTCGATATTCACACACTCCCAGAGACCCCCTGTCGATATTGACACACTCCCAGAGACCCCCTGTCGATATTGACACACTCCCAGAGACCCCCTGTCGATATTGACACACTCTCCCCGGGACCCCCTGTCGATATTGACACACTACCCGGGACGCCCTGTCGATATTGACACACTCCCCGGGACCCCCTGTCGATATTGACACACACCCACAGACCCCCTGTTGATATTGACACACTCCCCGGGACCCCCTGTCGATATTGACACACTCCCAGGGACGCCCTGTCGATATTCACACACTCCCCGGGACCCCCTGTCGATATTGACACACTCCGAGAGACCCCCTGTCGATATTCACACACTCCCCGGGACCCCCTGTCGATATTGACACACTCCCAGAGACCCCCTGTCGATATTGACACACTCCCCGAGACCCCCTGTCGATATTGACACACTCCCAGAGACCCCCTGTCGATATTGACACACTCCCCGAGACCCCCTGTCGATATTGACACACTCCCAGAGACCCCCTGTCGATATTGACACACTCCCAGAGACCCCCTGTCGATATTGACACACTCCCAGAGACCCCCTGTCGATATTGACACACTCCCCGAGACCCCCTGTCGATATTGACACACTCCCAGAGACCCCCTGTCGATATTGACACACTCCCCGGGACCCCCTGTCGATATTCACACACTCCCCGAGACCCCCTGTCGATATTGACACACTCACCGAGACCCCCCTGTCGATATTCACACACTCCCAGAGACCCCCTGTCGATATTGACACACTCCCCGAAACCCCCTGTCGATATTCACACTCTCCCTGGTACCCCCCGTCGATATTCACACATTCCCAGAGACCCCCTGTGGATATTCACACACTCCCCGAGACCCCCTGTCGATATTCACACACTCCCCGAGACCCCCTGTAGATATTCACACACTCCCCGGGACCCCCTGTCGATATTGACACACTCCCAGAGACCCCCTGTCGATATTGACACACTCCCAGAGACCCCCTGTCGATATTGACACACTCTCCCCGAGACCCCCTGTCGATATTCACACACTCCCCGAGACCCCCTGTCAATATTCACACACTCCCCGGGTCCCCCTGTCGATATTGACACTCTCCCCGGGACCCCCTGTCGATATTCACACACTCCCCGGGACCCCCTGTAGATTTTGACACACTCCCCGAGACCCCCTGTCGATATTGACACACTCCCAGAGACCCCCTGTCGATATTCACACACTCCCAGAGACCCCCTGTCGATATTCACACACTCCCCGGGACCCCCTGTAGATTTTGACACACTCCCCGAGACCCCCTGTCGATATTCACACACTCCCAGAGACCCCCTGTCGATATTCACACACTCCCCGGGACCCCCTGTAGATTTTGACACACTCCACGGGACCCCCTGTCGATATTGACACATTCCCAGAGACACCCTGTTGATATTGACACACTCCCCGAGACCCCCTGTTGATATTGACACACTCTCCCAGAGACGCCCTGTCGATATTCACACACTCCCCGGGACCCCCTGTCGATATTGACACACTCCCCGGGACCCCCTGTCGATATTGACACACTCCCAGAGACCACCTGTCGATATTGACACACTCCCAGAGACGCCCTGTTGATATTGACACACTCTCCCCGAGACCCCCTGTCGATATTCAAACACTCCCCGAGACCCGCTGTCGATATTGACACACTCCCAGAGACCCCCTGTCGATATTCACACACTCCCAGAGACCCCCTGTCGATATTCACACATTCCCAGACACCCCCTGTCGATACTGACACACTCCCCGAGACCCCCTGTCGATATTCACACTCTCCCTGGGACCCCCCATCGATATTCACACATTCCCAGAGACCCCCCCGTCGATATTCACACATTCCCAGAGACCCCCTGTCGATATTGACACACTCCCAGAGACCCCCTGTCGATATTCACACACTCCCCGGGACCCCCTGTCGATATTGACACACTCCCAGAGACCCCCTGTCGATATTGACACACTCCCCGAGACCCCCTGTCGATATTGACACACTCCCAGAGACCCCCTGTCGATATTGACACACTCCCCGAGACCCCCTGTCGATATTGACACACTCCCAGAGACCCCCTGTCGATATTGACACACTCCCAGAGACCCCCTGTCGATATTGACACACTCCCAGAGACCCCCTGTCGATATTGACACACTCCCCGAGACCCCCTGTCGATATTGACACACTCCCAGAGACCCCCTGTCGATATTGACACACTCCCCGGGACCCCCTGTCGATATTCACACACTCCCCGAGACCCCCTGTCGATATTGACACACTCACCGAGACCCCCCTGTCGATATTCACACACTCCCAGAGACCCCCTGTCGATATTGACACACTCCCCGAAACCCCCTGTCGATATTCACACTCTCCCTGGTACCCCCCGTCGATATTCACACATTCCCAGAGACCCCCTGTGGATATTCACACACTCCCCGAGACCCCCTGTCGATATTCACACACTCCCCGAGACCCCCTGTAGATATTCACACACTCCCCGGGACCCCCTGTCGATATTGACACACTCCCAGAGACCCCCTGTCGATATTGACACACTCCCAGAGACCCCCTGTCGATATTGACACACTCTCCCCGAGACCCCCTGTCGATATTCACACACTCCCCGAGACCCCCTGTCAATATTCACACACTCCCCGGGTCCCCCTGTCGATATTGACACTCTCCCCGGGACCCCCTGTCGATATTCACACACTCCCCGGGACCCCCTGTAGATTTTGACACACTCCCCGAGACCCCCTGTCGATATTGACACACTCCCAGAGACCCCCTGTCGATATTCACACACTCCCAGAGACCCCCTGTCGATATTCACACACTCCCCGGGACCCCCTGTAGATTTTGACACACTCCCCGAGACCCCCTGTCGATATTCACACACTCCCAGAGACCCCCTGTCGATATTCACACACTCCCCGGGACCCCCTGTAGATTTTGACACACTCCACGGGACCCCCTGTCGATATTGACACATTCCCAGAGACACCCTGTTGATATTGACACACTCCCCGAGACCCCCTGTTGATATTGACACACTCTCCCAGAGACGCCCTGTCGATATTCACACACTCCCCGGGACCCCCTGTCGTTTTGACACACTCCCCGGGACCCCCTGTCGATATTGACACACTCCCAGAGACCACCTGTCGATATTGACACACTCCCAGAGACGCCCTGTTGATATTGACACACTCTCCCCGAGACCCCCTGTCGATATTCAAACACTCCCCGAGACCCCCTGTCGATATTGACACACTCCCAGAGACCCCCTGTCGATATTCACACACTCCCAGAGACCCCCTGTCGATATTCACACATTCCCAGACACCCCCTGTCGATACTGACACACTCCCCGAGACCCCCTGTCGATATTCACACTCTCCCTGGGACCCCCCATCGATATTCACACATTCCCAGAGACCCCCCCGTCGATATTCACACATTCCCAGAGACCCCCTGTCGATATTCACACACTCCCAGAGACCCCCTATCGATATTCACACTCTCCCTGGGACTCCCCGTCGATATTCACACATTCCCAGAGACCCCCTGTCGATACTGACAAACTCCCCGAGACCCCCTGTCGATATTGACACACTCCCAGAGACCCCCTGTCGATATTGACACACTCCCAGAGACCCCCTGTCGATATTGACACACTCCCAGAGACCCCCTGTCGATATTGACACACTCCCAGAGACCCCCTGTCGATATTGACACACTCCCAGAGACCCCCTGTCGATATTGACACACTCCCAGAGACCCCCTGTCGATATTCACACACTCCCAGAGATCCCCTGTCGATATTCACACTCTCCCCGAGACCCCCTGTCGATATTCACACACTCCCAGAGACCCCCTGTCGATATTGACACAATCCCTGGGACCCCCTGTCGATATTGACACACTCCCAGAGACCCCCCTGTCGATATTCACACACTCCCCGAGAACCCCTGTCGATATTGACACACTCCCCGAGAACCCCCTGTCGATATTCACACACTTCCTGGGACCCCATGTCGATATTGACACACTCTCCCCGAGACCCCCTGTCGATATTCACACTCTCCCCGAGACCCCCTGTCGATATTCACACACTCCCAGAGACCCCCTGTCGATATTCACACACTCCCAGAGACCCCCTGTCGATATTGACACACTCTCCCCGAGACCCCCTGTCGATATTCACACTCTCCCCGAGACCCCCTGTCGATATTCACACACTCCCCGGGACCCCCTGTCGATATTGACACACTCCCAGAGACCCCCTGTCGATACTGACGCACTCCCCGAGACCCCCTGTCGATATTCACACTCTCCCTGGGACCCCCCGTCGATATTCACACATTCCCCGAGACCCCCTGTCGATATTCACACTCTCCCTGGGACCCCCTGTCGTTATTCACACACTCCCCGAGACCCCCTGTCGATATTCACACACACCCCGAGACCCCCTGTCGATATTGACACTCTCCCCGAGACCCCCTGTCGATATTGACACACTCCCCGAGACCCCCTGTCGATATTGACACACTCTCCCAGAGACCCCCTGTCGATATTCACACACTTCCCGGGACCCCCTGTCGATATTGACACACTCCCCGAGACCCCCTGTCGATATTGACACACTCCACGGGACCCCCTGTCGATATTCACACACTCCCCGGGACACCCTGTCGATATTGACACACTCCCCGGGACCCCCTGTCGATATTCACACACTCCCCGGGACCCCCTGTCGATATTCACACTCTCCCCAGGACCCCCTGTCGATATTCACACACTCCCAGAGACCCCCTGTCGATATTGACACACTCCCCGGGACCCCCTGTCGATATTGACACAGTCCCTGGGACCCCCTGTCGATATTGACACACTCCCCGGGACCCCCTGTCGATATTGACACACTCCCAAAGACCCCATGTCGATATTGACACACTCCCCGGGACCCCCTGTCGATATTCACACACTCCCCGGGACCCCCTGTCGATATTGACACACTCCCCGAGACCCCCTGTCGATATTGACACACTCCCCGGGACCCCCTGTCGATATTCACACACTCCCCGGGACCCCCTGTCGATATTGACACACTCCCCGAGACCCCCTGTCGATATTGACACACTCCCCGGGACCCCCTGTCGATATTCACACACTCCCCGGGACCCCCTGTCGATATTCACACTCTCCCAGAGACCCCCTGTCGATATTGACACACTCCCAGAGACCCCCTGTCGATACTGACGCACTCCCCGAGACCCCCTGTCGATATTCACACTCTCCCTGGGACCCCCCGTCGATATTCACACATTCCCCGAGACCCCCTGTCGATATTCACACTCTCCCTGGGACCCCCTGTCGTTATTCACACACTCCCCGAGACCCCCTGTCGATATTCACACACACCCCGAGACCCCCTGTCGATATTGACACTCTCCCCGAGACCCCCTGTCGATATTGACACACTCCCCGAGACCCCCTGTCGATATTGACACACTCTCCCAGAGACCCCCTGTCGATATTCACACACTTCCCGGGACCCCCTGTCGATATTGACACACTCCCCGAGACCCCCTGTCGATATTGACACACTCCACGGGACCCCCTGTCGATATTCACACACTCCCCGGGACACCCTGTCGATATTGACACACTCCCCGGGACCCCCTGTCGATATTCACACACTCCCCGGGACCCCCTGTCGATATTCACACTCTCCCCAGGACCCCCTGTCGATATTCACACACTCCCAGAGACCCCCTGTCGATATTGACACACTCCCCGGGACCCCCTGTCGATATTGACACAGTCCCTGGGACCCCCTGTCGATATTGACACACTCCCCGGGACCCCCTGTCGATATTGACACACTCCCAAAGACCCCATGTCGATATTGACACACTCCCCGGGACCCCCTGTCGATATTCACACACTCCCCGGGACCCCCTGTCGATATTGACACACTCCCCGAGACCCCCTGTCGATATTGACACACTCCCCGGGACCCCCTGTCGATATTCACACACTCCCCGGGACCCCCTGTCGATATTGACACACTCCCCGAGACCCCCTGTCGATATTGACACACTCCCCGGGACCCCCTGTCGATATTCACACACTCCCCGGGACCCCCTGTCGATATTGACACTCTCCCAGAGACCCCCTGTCGATATTGACACTCTCCCCGGGACCCCCTGTCGATATTCACACTCTCCCTGGGACCCCCTGTCGTTATTCACACACTCCCCGAGACCCCCTGTCGATATTCACACACACCCAGAGACCCCCTGTCGATATTGACACTCTCCCCGAGACCCCCTGTCGATATTGACACACTCCCCGAGACCCCCTGTCGATATTGACACACTCTCCCAGAGACCCCCTGTCGATATTCACACACTTCCCGGGACCCCCTGTCGATATTGACACACTCCCCGAGACCCCCTGTCGATATTGACACACTCCACGGGACCCCCTGTCGATATTCACACACTCCCCGGGACACCCTGTCGATATTGACACACTCCCCGGGACCCCCTGTCGATATTCACACACTCCCCGGGACCCCCTGTCGATATTCACACTCTCCCCAGGACCCCCTGTCGATATTCACACACTCCCAGAGACCCCCTGTCGATATTGACACACTCCCCGGGACCCCCTGTCGATATTGACACAGTCCCTGGGACCCCCTGTCGATATTGACACACTCCCCGGGACCCCCTGTCGATATTGACACACTCCCAAAGACCCCATGTCGATATTGACACACTCCCCGGGACCCCCTGTCGATATTCACACACTCCCCGGGACCCCCTGTCGATATTGACACACTCCCCGAGACCCCCTGTCGATATTGACACACTCCCCGGGACCCCCTGTCGATATTCACACACTCCCCGGGACCCCCTGTCGATATTGACACACTCCCCGAGACCCCCTGTCGATATTGACACACTCCCCGGGACCCCCTGTCGATATTCACACACTCCCCGGGACCCCCTGTCGATATTCACACTCTCCCAGAGACCCCCTGTCGATATTGACACTCTCCCCGGGACCCCCTGTCGATATTGACACACTCCCCGGGACCCCCTGTCGATATTGACACACTCCCAGAGACCCCCTGTCGATATTGACACACTCCCCGGGACCCCCTGTCGATATTCACACACTCCCCGGGACCCCCTGTCGATATTGACACACTCCCCGGGACCCCCTGTCGATATTCAAACTCTCCCCGAGACCCCCTGTCGATATTGACACACTCCCCGAGACCCCCTGTTGATATTCACACACTCCCCGGGACCCCCTGTCGATATTGACACACTCCCCGAGACCCCCTGTCGAGATTGACACACACCCAGATACCCCCTGTCGATATTGACACTCTCCCCGAGACCCCCTGTCGATATTGACACACTCCCCGAGACCCCCTGTCGATATTGACACACTCTCCCAGAGACCCCCTGTCGATATTGACACTCTCCCCGAGACCCCCTGTCGATATTGACACACTTCCCGGGACCCCCTGTCGATATTGACACACTCCACGGGACCCCCTGTCGATATTCAAACTCTCCCCGAGACCCCCTGTCGATATTGACACACTCCCCGAGACCCCCTGTCGATATTGACACACTCCACGGGACCCCCTGTCAATATTGACACACTCCCCGAGACCCCCTGTCGATATTCACACACTCCCCGGGACACCCTGTCGATATTGACACACTCCCCGGGACCCCCTGTCGATATTCACACACTCCCCCGGACCCCCTGTCGATATTCACACTCTCCCCGGGACCCCCTGTCGATATTGACACACTCCCAGAGACCCCCTGTCGATATTGACACACTCCCCGAGACCCCCTGTCGATATTGACACACTCCCCGGGACCCCCTGTCGATATTCACACACTCCCTGGGACCCCCTGTCGATATTGACACTCTCCCCGGGACCCCCTGTCGATATTGACACACTCCACGGGACCCCCTGTCGATATTGACACACTCCCCGAGACCCCCCTGTCGAAATTGACACACTCCCTGGGACCCCCTGTCGATATTCACACTCTCCCCGAGACCCCCTTCGATATTGACACACTCCCCGGGACCCCCTGTCGATATTGACACACTCCCAGAGACCCCCTGTCGATATTGACACACTCCCCGAGACCCCCTGTCGATATTGACACACTCCCAGAGACCCCCTGTCGATATTCACACTCTCCCCGAGACCCCCTGTCGATATTGACACACTCCCCGGGACCCCCTGTCGATATTCAAACTCTCCCCGAGACCCCCTGTCGATATTGACACACTCCCCGAGACCCCCTGTTGATATTCACACACTCCCCGGGACCCCCTGTCGATATTGACACACTCCCGGAGACCCCCTGTCGATATTGACACACTCCCAGGGACCCCCTGTCGATATTGACACACTCCCCGAGACCCCCTGTCGATATTGACACACTCCCAGAGACCCCCTGTCGATATTCACACACTCCCTGGGACCCCCTGTCGATATTGACACACTCCCCAAGACCCCCTGTCGATATTCACACACTCCCAGGGACCCCCTGTCGATATTGACACACTCCCCGAGACCCCCTGTCGATATTGACACACTCCCCGGGACCCCCTGTCGATATTCACACACTCCCTGGGACCCCCTGTCGATATTCACACACTCCCCGTGACCCCCTGTCGATATTGACACTCTCCCCGGGACCCCATGTCGATATTGACACACTCCCCGAGACCCCCCTGTCGATATTGACACTCTCCCCAGGACCCCCTGTCGATATTGACACACTCCACGGGACCCCCTGTCGATATTGACACACTCCCCGAGACCCCCCTATCGATATTGACACTCTCCCCGGGACCCCCCTGTCGAAATTGACACACTCCCCGAGACCCCCTGTCGATATTGACACTCTCCCCGGGACCCCCCTGTGGATATTGACACACATCCCGGGACCCCCTGTCGATATTGACACACTCCCAGAGACCCCCTGTCGATATTGACACACTCCCCGAGACCCCCTGTCGATATTGACACACTCCCCGGGACCCCCTGTCGATATTCACACACTCCCTGGGACCCCCTGTCGATATTGACACTCTCCCCGGGACCCCCTGTCGATATTGACACACTCCACGGGACCCCCTGTCGATATTGACACACTCCCCGAGACCCCCCTGTCGAAATTGACACACTCCCTGGGACCCCCTGTCGATATTCACACTCTCCCCGAGACCCCCTTCGATATTGACACACTCCCCGGGACCCCCTGTCGATATTGACACACTCCCAGAGACCCCCTGTCGATATTGACACACTCCCCGAGACCCCCTGTCGATATTGACACACTCCCAGAGACCCCCTGTCGATATTCACACTCTCCCCGAGACCCCCTGTCGATATTGACACACTCCCCGGGACCCCCTGTCGATATTCAAACTCTCCCCGAGACCCCCTGTCGATATTGACACACTCCCCGAGACCCCCTGTTGATATTCACACACTCCCCGGGACCCCCTGTCGATATTGACACACTCCCGGAGACCCCCTGTCGATATTGACACACTCCCAGGGACCCCCTGTCGATATTGACACACTCCCCGAGACCCCCTGTCGATATTGACACACTCCCAGAGACCCCCTGTCGATATTCACACACTCCCTGGGACCCCCTGTCGATATTGACACACTCCCCAAGACCCCCTGTCGATATTCACACACTCCCAGGGACCCCCTGTCGATATTGACACACTCCCCGAGACCCCCTGTCGATATTGACACACTCCCCGGGACCCCCTGTCGATATTCACACACTCCCTGGGACCCCCTGTCGATATTCACACACTCCCCGTGACCCCCTGTCGATATTGACACTCTCCCCGGGACCCCATGTCGATATTGACACACTCCCCGAGACCCCCCTGTCGATATTGACACTCTCCCCAGGACCCCCTGTCGATATTGACACACTCCACGGGACCCCCTGTCGATATTGACACACTCCCCGAGACCCCCCTATCGATATTGACACTCTCCCCGGGACCCCCCTGTCGAAATTGACACACTCCCCGAGACCCCCTGTCGATATTGACACTCTCCCCGGGACCCCCCTGTGGATATTGACACACATCCCGGGACCCCCTGTCGATATTGACACTCTCCCCGGGACCCCCCTGTTGATATTAACACACTCCCCGAGACCCCCTGTCGATATTGACACACTCCCTGGGACCCCCTGTCGATATTCACACTCTCCCCGAGACCCCCTTCGATATTGACACACTCCCCGAGACCCCCTGTCGATATTGACACACTCCCTGGGACCCCCTGTCGATATTCACACTCTCCCCGAGACCCCCTTCGATATTGACACACTCCCCGAGACCCCCTGTCGATATTGACACACTCCCAGAGACCCCCTGTCGATATTGACACACTCCCCGAGACCCCCTGTCGATATTGACACAGTCCCCGCGACCCGCTGTCGATATTGACACACTCCACGGGACCCCCTGTCGATATTGACACACTCCCTGGGACCCCCTATCGATATTCACACACTCCCAAAGACCCCCTGTCGATACTGACACAGTCCCCGGGACCCCCTGTCGATATTGACACACTCCCCGGGACCCCCTATCGATATTCACACACTCCCAGAGACCCCCTGTCGATATTGACACACTCCCCGGGACCCCCTGTCGATATTGACACAGTCCCTGGGACCCCCTGTCGATATTGACACACTCCCCGGGACCCCCTGTCGATATTGACACACTCCCCGGGACCCCCTGTCGATATTCACACACTCCCCGAGACCCCCTGTCGATATTGACACACTCCCCGGGACCCCCTGTCGATATTGACACACTCCCCGAGACCCCCTGTCGATATTGACACACTCCCCGGGACCCCCTGTCGATATTCACACACTCCCCGAGACCCCCTGTCGATATTGACACACTCCCCGGGACCCCCTGTCGATATTGACACACTCCCCGAGACCCCCTGTCGATATTCACACACTCCCTGGGACCCCCTGTCGATATTAACACACTCCCCGAGACCCCCTGTCGATATTGACACACACTCCCCGAGACCCCCTGTGGATATTGACACTCTCCCCGGGACCCCCTGTGGATATTCACACACTCCCGGGACCCCCTGTGGATATTCACACACTCCCTGAGACCCCCTGTCGATATTCACACACTCCCGGGACCCCCTGTGGATATTCACACACTCCCCGGGACCCCCCTGTCGATATTCACACACTCCCGGGACCCCCTGTGGATATTCACACTCTTCCCGAGACCCCCTGTCGATATTCACACACTCCCCGAGACCCCCTGTCGATATTGACACTCTCCCCGAGACCCCCTGTCGATAGTCACACTCTCCCCGGGACCCCCTGTCGATATTCACACACTCCCAGAGACCCCCTGTCGATAGTCACACTCTCCCCGAGACCCCCTGTCGATAGTCACACTCTCCCCGAGACCCCCTGTCGATAGTCACACTCTCCCCGTGACCCCCCTGTGGATATTGACACACTCTCCCCGGGACCCCCTGTCGATATTGACACTCTCCCCAGGACCCCCTGTCGATATTGACACACTCCCCGAGACCCCCTGTTGATATTCACACTCTCCCCGAGACCCCCTGTCGATATTGACACTCTCCCCGAGACCCCCTGTTCTAATATCTGAAGATGTGATAATGACCCAATGTGGACTCTTTGTAGAAAATGTTTATTCTGAGAATAAAGCAACAACAACAATGTTGAAAAATACAGAGAGGACCCACGGCTAAAGACTGGGGAACTCGGGGAACTCGGGGACCTCCCAGAATCTCCTTGCAAACCCGAGACCCCAAGTTTAAATCCGATAGATTAAATACCCGGTCTGCGATGTTTCAGCTACGAACAGTCCGTGATCCTGAAAACTATTAACTGTATACAAATAGAAATTAGACCAAAAATGTGAAATTCATTCAAAAATTCATCCACGGGCTAATCAGAGGAAATCTGATGGTTTATTTTACACATTTATTTTTCAATTTGTCTTGAGGCTGAAGCCCCAGAGAGAAGGCCCTCTGACACAGGGTAACATATCCTGCCTCGCTCAAACTTTCAAAGTTTGGGCCACGGCTCATGGAGTCCCATAAAGTCTCCGCTTGTCTTTTGAAAATCCAGATGCAGACGATTCCTGTACGATTCCTGTGGGCGAGAAGCCGGATCTAGGGGAAAAAAATCAATAAGGAAAATGGTTAAAATCTATTAACTATGATTAAAATCTACCATTAAATATGGAAAGTCGTATCTCACACCAGGTACTCTGGACACCACTCTGATTCAGATACAAGACAATCTTTTTTTAAAAGAAGAAATCCTATCATTGACCTGGAGCCTGAAATTTACCTGCAGTTACAATTGCCAGTGGGCCGATGAATGGCAGATGGAGTTTAATTTAGATAAATGTGAGGTGATGCATTTTGGTAGATCGAATCGGGCCAGGACCTACTCCGTTAATGGTAGGGCGTTGGGGAGAGTTATAGAACAAAGAGATCTAGGAGCACAGGTTCATAGCTCCTTGAAAGTGGAGTCACAGGTGGATAGGGTGGTGAAGAAGGCATTCAGCATGCTTGGTTTCATTGGTCAGAACATTGAATACAGGAGTTGGGATGTCTTGTTGAAGTTGTACAGGGCATTGGTGAGGCCACACTTGGAATACTGTGTACAGTTCTGGTCACCCTATTATAGAAAGGATATTATTAAACTAGAAAGAGTGCAGAAAAGATTTACTAGGATGCTACCGGGACTTGATGGTTTGACTTACAGGGAGAGGTTAGACAGACTGGGACTTTTTTCCCTGGAGAGTAGGAGGTTAAGGGGTGATCTTATAGAAGTCTATAAAATAATGAGGGGCATAGATAAGGTCGATAGTCAAAATCTTTTCCCAAAGGTCGGGGAGTCTATAACGAGGGGACACAGATTTAAGGTGAGAGGGGAGAGATACAAAAGGGTCCAGAGGGGCAATTTTTTCACTCAAAGGGTGGTGAGTGTCTGGAACGAGCTGCCAGAGGCAGTAGTAGAGGCGGGTACAATTTTGTCTTTTAAAAAGCATTTGGACAGTTACATGGGTAAGATGGGTATAGAGGGATATGGGCCAAGTGCAGGCAATTGGGACTAGCTTAGTGGTATAAACTGGGCGACATGGACATGTTGGGCCGAAGGGCCTGTTTCCATGTTGTAACTTCTATG
Source organism: Heptranchias perlo (assembly GCF_035084215.1). Taxonomy (NCBI): domain Eukaryota; kingdom Metazoa; phylum Chordata; class Chondrichthyes; order Hexanchiformes; family Hexanchidae; genus Heptranchias; species Heptranchias perlo. Next base: position 75,659,523 of record NC_090336.1, read on the forward strand.
ATTCTATGATTCTATGATTGCCCTCAACAATCTTAGCAGCAGCTCGGTCTGTCCATTTATTGGACCTCCCCACGGACAGACCTTGAGCAGGGGCCTCACACACACAGGCCAGGTTAACAGCCAAACATTAAAGACATAATTCATAATTCTCAACGAACATACATTCCCTTGAGGAATAAAAACTCCACGGGAAAAGTGATCCAACCGTGACTAACAGAGAAGTTAAGGATAGTATCAGATTAAAAGAAGACACTTACAGTGTGGCCAAAAAGAGTGGTAAGCCTGAGAATTGGGAGGGTTTTAGACATAAGCAAAGGATGACCAGGAAATTGACAAAGCGGGAGAAAATTGAATATGAAAATAAACTAGCAAAAAATATAAGGACGGATTGTAAGAGCTTCTACAAGTATGTAAAAAGGAAGAGAATAGCAAAAATAAACGTTGGTCCCTTAAAGGCAGAAACAGAAGAAATTATAATGGGGAATCAGGAAATGGCAGAGACGTTAAACAAATATTTTGTATCTGTCTTCACAGTAGAAGACACAAAAAACATACCAGAAATAGTGGGGAACCAAGGGGCTAATGAGAGTGAGGAAATTAATTAATTAGGTAATTAAGATTAGTGAAGAAAAAGTATTAGAGAAACTAATGGGACTAAAAGCCAATAAATCCTCTGGACCTGATGACCGACATCCCAGGGTTCTAAAAGAGGTGGCTGCAGAGATAGTGGATGCATTGGTTGTGATTTTCCAGAATTCCCTAGATTCTGGAGCGGTCCCCGTGGATTGAAAGGTGGCAAATGTAACACTGCTATTCAAGAAAGGAGGGAGAGGGAAAACAGGGAACTACAGGCCAGTTAGCCTGACATCAGTCGTCGGGAAAATGCTGGAATCCATTATTAAGGAAGTGGTAACAGGGCACTTAGAAAATCATAATATGATGAGGCAGAGTCAACATGGTTTTATGAAAGAGAAATCGTGTTTGACAAATTTATTAGAGTTTTTTGAGGGTGTAACCAGCAGGGTAGATAAAGGGGAACCAGTGGATGGAGTATATTTGGATTTTCAAAAGGCATTCGATAAGGTGCCACATAAAAGATTGTTACACAAGGTAAGGGCTCATGGGATTGGGAGTAATATATTAGCATGGATAGAGGATTGGTTAACGTACAGAAAACAGAGAGTAGGGATAAACGGGTCATTTTCAGGTTGGCAGGCTGTAACTAGTGGGGTACCGCAAGGATCAGTGCTTGGGCCTCAGCTATTTACAATCTATATTAATGACTTAGATGAAGGGACCGAGTGTAATGTATCCAAGTTTGCTGACGATACAAAGCTTGGTGGGAAAGTAAGCTGTGAGGAGGACACAAAGAGTCTGGAAAGGGATATAGACAGGTTAAGTGAATGGGCAAGAAGGTGGCAGATGGAGTATAATGTGGGGAAATGTGAGGTTATTCACTTTGGTAGGAAGAATAGAAAAACAATTTTTTTTAAATGGCGAGAGACTAAGAAACGTGGTGTTCAGAGAGATTTGGGTGTCCTCGTACATGAATCACAGAAAGTTAACATGCTGATACACCAAGCAATTAGGAAGGCAAATGGTATGTTGGCCTTTATTGCAAGGGGGTTGGAGTACAAGAGTAAGGAAGTCTTGCTGCAATTGTGCAGGGCTCTTGTGAGACCACACCTGGAGTACTGTGTACAGTTTTGGTCTCCTTATCTAAGGAAGCATATACTTGCCTTACAGACACTGCAACGAAGGTTCATTAGATTGATTCCTGGGATGAGAGGGTTGTCCTATGAGGAGAGATTGAGTAGAATGGACCTATATTCTCGAGTTTAGAAGAATGAGAGGTGATCTCAATGAAACGTATAAGATTCTGAGGGGGCTTGACAGGGTAGATGTTGAGAGGCCGTTTCCTCTGGCTGGAGAGTCTAGAACTAGGGGGCATAGTCTCAGGATAAGGGGTTGGCCATTTAAGACTGAGATGAGGAAAAATTTCTTCTCTCTGAGGGTTGTGAATCTTTGGAATTCTCTACCCCAGAGGACTGTGGATGCTCAGTCATTGAATATATTCAAGATGTGGAGATGCCGGTGATGGACTGGGGTTGACAATTGTAAACAATTTTACAACACCAAGTTATAGTCCAGCAATTTTATTTTAAATTCACAAGCTTTCGGAGATTTTCTCCTTCCTCAGGCAAATGTTTCAAGATCTCCTTGAAGCCTACGCCTTTCTATGGACCCACGGCAAGGAATCACTAAAGAGACTACACGATAACATCAACAAGTTCCATCCCACCATCAAGCTCACCATGGACTACTCCTCAGAATCAGTTTCTTTCTTGGACACACGAATCTCCATCAAAGACGGGCACCTCAGCACCTCACTCTACCGCAAGCCCACGGACAACCTCACGATGCTCCACTTTTCCAGCTTCCACCCTAACCACGTCAAAGAGGCCATCCCCTATGGACAGGCCCTGCGAATACACAGGGTCTGCTCAGACGAGGAGGAACGCGATGGACACCTACAGACGCTGAAAGACGCCCTAGTAAGAACGGGATATGACGCTCGACTCATCGATCGACAGTTCCGACGGGCCACAGCAAAAAATCGCATAGACCTCCCCAGGAGACTAACACGGGACGCAACCAACAGAGTACCCTTTGTCGTCCAGTACTTCCCCGGAGCGGAGAAACTACGCCATGTTCTCCGCAGCCTTCAACATGTCATCAATGAGGACAAACACCTCGCTATGGCCATCCCCACACCTCCACTACTCGCCTTTAAACAGCCACCCAACCTCAAACAGACCATCGTTCGCAGCAAACTACCTAGCTTTCAAGAGAACAGCGTCCACGACGCCACACAACCCTGCCACGGTAACCTCTGCAAGACATGCCAGATCATCGACACAGATACCACCATCACACGAGATGACACCACCCACCAGGTGCATGGTTCATACTCCTGTGACTCAGCCAACGTTGTCTACCTCATACGTTGCAGGAAAGGATGCCCCAGAGCATGGTACATTGGCGAGACCATGCAGACGCTGCGACAACGGATGAACGGACACCGCGCAACAATCGCCAAACAGGAGGGTTCCCTCCCAGTCGGGGAACACTTCAGCAGTCATGGACATTCATCCACCGACCTTCGGGTAAGCGTACTCCAAGGCGGCCTTCGAGACACACGACAACGCAAAATCGTCGAGCAGAAATTGATAGCCAAGTTCCGCACCCATGAGGACGGCCTCAACCGGGATCTTGGGTTCATGTCACGCTACACGTTACCCCACCAGCGAACAAATGTTATCTGTTTTTAATATAATGGGTCATTTGCTGGCTCTCTCTGCCTTCCGGATGTTTCTGCCTCTCTCTGTGTTTTTTTTTCTCTGTTTTTTTTCCCTGTTTGTTTTTTTGTTGAATGTGTATTCGGAGGTTCTGCAGGTAACACCTCTCTGTCTGAACACGGTGATTGCCTTGGCAACGGGCAGTTGCAGGGGCAGTCTGTAAACACCATGTATTATTGTTCAATATGTATAAATGCGTAGGCTTCAAGGAGATCTTGAAACATTTGCCTGAGGAAGGAGAAAATCTCCGAAAGCTTGTGAATTTAAAATAAAATTGCTGGACTATAACTTGGTGTTGTAAAATTGTTTACGAATATATTCAAGACTGAGATCGATAGATTTTTGGACTCTGGGGGAATCAAGGGATATGGGGATCTGGCGGGAAAGTGGAGTTGAGGTCAAAGATCAGCCATGATCTGATTGAATGGCGGAGCAGGCTCGAGGGGCCGAACGGCCTACTCCTGCTCCTATTTCTTATGTTCTTATCGCAACTGTGCTCCTGAACACAGACTCCTATCAGTAAGAGTACAGGATGGTCACTGGTCAGAGTCACCTTTGACTCTCGGTATTTGTACAGATTCACACCGAGAGGATAAATCAGTGACAATGTCGGCTTGATAAATTATTTAAAAACTTGGAAACTAAGTTAGAAAAAGACGACTAAACAGTTTAACTCCACCCACAGCAGCACAGGGGATCGCCTTCACTGATGTCACTCGACTAACGATCCAGTAGATCACGAGTTCAAATCTCACCAGGGCAGTTTGGGAATTTAAATTCAGTTTAAAAATCTATACCAGTAAAAGTGACCATGAAGCTGTCGGATTGTCGTAAAAACCCAACTGGTTCACGACTGTCCTTTAGAGCAGGAAACCTGCTGGTCTGGACTGGTTCTAGTCCCACACCAACATGGTTGACTCTGAAGCGGCCCAGAAGGCAGCTGCAAGAAGGCTCATCACCTTCCCAGGGGATGGGTAGTAAAGGCCGGCCTTGCCAGTGACGTCCACGTCCCGAGAATGAATAAAAAACCCACTTGAAGCGGAAGGAGTTCATGACTCTACGGAGCGGCCTCTGCGTGCAATAATTTAACATGTGATGAGTTACAGGGAGCAGTGCCCAGTAGCAGCACTTGCACAGTTACCCACTGCAGCAAGGTCAATCGATGCACGAGTATTCCTGACATAGGAACAGGAGGGAGGCCATTCAGCCCCTCGAGCCTGTTCCACCGTTCAATTAGATCATGGCTGATCTGTATCTTAACCCCATTTACCTGCCTCGGCTCCTTATCCCTTATCTCAGTGAGGGACGTCATTAACCTCGACAAAAACCAAAATGGTAGATGTTTTCTGAAATGTGGTGTGAAATCTAAAAGTTTATTTTGTTTTTCCAAGTTATGAATACTTACTCGTAACAATGGCTTCAAAATTACATTAATATCATTTCAAACACAGAAAACATGTGAGAGAATGTAGTTCCCAGGCAGTCACTGGGTGTTGGACCCCTCATCCTTCTCCTTAATCTGCAGCTGTGGAAAGAAAGCAGATTTTAAACACCGAGTCAGTCAGTGTCTGCGCCCACTGTCTGCGCCAAGTGTCTGCGCCAAGTGTCTGCGCCCACTGTCTGCGCCCACTGTCTGCGCCCAGTCAGACGTGTGGCACTGACACTGACTGTATTTCCCATGGACTGGGATTCCCTGCTACATTCTGTGGCTATGCTCACAATCTTCTCTCCGACTGACCCCACAGTCAATCTCTCTCCTGCCTCTCAGATCCCCAAGAAACATTGTAAAAAAGCTGATTTTACCAAATCCTCTCACTTAAATAAAACAGAAACTGTTGTCAAGATTCTGTGGGCAGCAACGTTTCACGAAACAGAAAAGTTCTCCTCATCTCGGTTCTGAATGGCATTCCCCGTATCCTGAGACTGTGACCCCTGGTTCTGGACTCCCCAGCCATCGGGAACATCCTCCCTGCATCTAGTCTGTCTGGTCCTGTTAGAATTTTATATGTTTCGATGAGATCACCTCTCATCAACTCTAGGGCATAGAGGGATATGGGCCAAGTGCAGACAATTGGGTCTAGCTTAGTGGTATAAACTGGGCGACATGGACATGTTGGGCCGAAGGGCCTGTTTCCATGTTGTAAACTTCTATGATTCTATGATTTAGCCCCATTAATTTCCCTCGCACTATTTTTACGAATACTGATTTCCTTCAGTTCCTCCCTCTCACTGGACCCTTGGTTCCCGAACATTTCCGGGAGGTTATTTGTGTCCTTTGTGAAGACAGAACCAAAGTATGTGTTTACTTGTTCTGCCATTTCTTTGTTCCCCATTATAATTTCCCCCATTTCTGACTGTAAGGGACCTACATTTGTCTTCACTAATATTTTTCTCTTGACATATTTATAGAAGCTTTTACAGTCAGTTTTTATGTTCCCTGCTAGTTTACTCTCATACTCTATTTTTCCCTCTTAATCAATCTCTTTGTCCTCCTTTGCTGAATTCTGAACTGCTCCCAATCCTCAGGCTTGTCGCTTTTTCTGGCAATTTTATATGTCTCCTCTTTGGATCTAATACTATCCCTAATTTCTTTTGTAAGCCACGGTTGAGCTACCTGTCCTGTTTTATTTTTGCGCCAGACAGGAATGAATAATTGTTGTAATTCCTGCACACGTTCTTTAAATATTAGCCATTGCCTATCCACCGTCATCCCTTTTAGTAAAGTTCCCCAATCTATCATCGCCAACTCGCACCTCATACTTTCGTAATTTCCTTTATTTAGATTCAGGACCCTAGTTTCGGATTCGACTACTTCACTCTCCATCTTAATGAGGAATTCTATCATGTTATGGTCGCTCTTCCCTAAGGGATCCCGCACAGCAAGATTGTTAATTAATCCTTTCTCATTGCACAATACCCAGTCTAGGATCGCCTGTTCTCTAGTTGGTTCCTCAACGTATTGGTCTAGAAAACCATCACGTACACACTCCCGGAATCTTGGAGTCTACAGCTATCCTCTTCACTATCAACTACACGGCCAATTTTTGTGTCGTCTGCAAATTTGCCAATCATGCCCCCTACATTCAAGTCCAAATCATTAATATATACCACAAACAGCAAGGGACCCAACACTGAGCCCTGTGGCACATTCCTGGAAACGGATTTCCATTCGCAAAGACATCCATCGACTTTTACCCTTTGTTTCCTGTTACTGAGCCAATTTTGGATCCAATTTGCCACATTTCCCTGTATCCCATGGGCTTTTACCTTTCTGACCAGTCTGCCATGTGGGACCTTGTCAAATGCCTTACTAAAATCCATGTAGACAACATCCACTGCACTACCCTCATCAATCCTCCTTGTCACTTCCTCAAAGAATTCAATCAGATTTGTAAGGCATGACCTTCCCTGAACAAATCCATGCTGACTATCCCTGATTAAACCATGCCATTCCAAGTGACAGTTTATCCTATCTCTCAGTATTGATTCTAATAGTTTGCCCACCACCGAGGTAAGACTGACCGGCCTATAATTGATCGGCCTTTCCCTCGTACCCTTTTTAAACAATGGTACTACGTTTGCAGTCTTCCAGTCCTCCGGTACCGCCCCTGTATCTAGTGAGGATTGGAAAATGATCCTCAGAGCATCCGCTATTTCCTCCCTGGCTTCCTTCAATAGCCCAGGAAACAATCCATCCGGCCCTGGTGACTTATCAACTTTCAAGGATTCCAGTCCCTCTAGTACTTCCTCTCTCGTTATGTTTACTTATCCAATATTTCACACCTCTCCTCTTTAACTACTACGTCTGGATCATCCCTTTCCTTTGTGAATACGGAGACAAAATATTAATTTAAAACCCTACCCACATCCTCTGCTTCTACACACAAGTTACCCTTATCATCCTGATAGGTCCCACCTTTTCCTTAGCTATCCTCTTGTTCTTAATGTACTGACAAAACATCTTTGGGTTTTCTTTAATCTTACCAGCTAATATTTTTTCATGCCCTCTCTTTGCTTTCCTTATTTCCTTTTTTACATCATCCCTGTACTTTCTATACTCCTCTAGGCTTTCTGCAGTGTTTAGTTTTCTGTGACAGTCATAAGCTTTCTTTTTCTGCTTTATCTTGCCCCGTACACTTCTGGACAACCAGGGGGCTCTAAATTTGGCAGTGCCACCCTTTTTCTTTGAGGGGATGTGTCTGCATTGTACCCGTAGAATTTCACTTTTTAGTGCCTCCCACTGGCTTGCCACTGATTTCTCCTCAAGTAGTTGTGTCCAGTCCACTTCTGCCAAATCACCTCTTGGTTCTGTAAAATTTGCCTTCTCCCAATTTAAAACGTTTACTCCTGATTTAACTCTGTCCTTTTCCATAATAATGCTAAAACTAACTGAATTGTGGTCACTCTCCCCAATATGGTCACCCACTGTCACTTCACCCACTTGCCCATCTTCATTTCCCAGGACTAAATCTAGAATTGCATCCCCTCTTGTTGGGCTGGTCACGTACTGGCTAAAAAAGTTCTCCTGGACACCGATCAAGAATTTTGCGCCCTCTGTGCCCCTCACACTGTTTGAATCCCAGTTGATGTTCGGGTAGTTGAAGTCCCCTATTATTATTGCCCTCTTATTTTTGCACTCAGAAATTTGCCTACATATTTGTTCTTCTATCTCCCTTTCGCTATTCGGGGGTCTATAGTTCACTCCTGGTAGTGAGACTGCCCCTTTTTTATTTCTTAGCTCAACCCATATGGCCTTGATTGATGATCCATTTAGCAGATCATCCCTTCTCACAACTGGAATTGATTCTTTAACCAATAATGCTACCCCCCCTCCTTTTTTATCACCCACTCTATCCTGCCTGAAAACTCTATATCCAGGGATATTGAGCTGCCAATTATCCCCCTCTTTAAGCCAGGTTTCCGTTATAGCAATGATATCAAGCTGCCATGTGTCTATCTGTGCCCTTAGCTCATCTGCTTTGTTTGTAATACTCCTTGCATTGCAGTATATCCCCTTTAACCCCATCAAATTCCTGTGCTGAACACTATTTAACCTTTGTTTCTTTTGCCTTTCTGAGTCGCTAACTATGTCACTAACTGCTTTTCTACTTCCTGTTTCCTGGTCTGAATTTGTCCTATCTGTACCTGCCCTTTGGTTCCCATCCCCCTGCCATACTAGTTTAAACCCTCCCCAACACAACTAGCAAATGCCCCCTCGAGGATATTGGTCCCAGTTCTGCTCGGGTGCAACCCGTCCAGCTTGTACAGGTCCCGCCTTTCCCAGAATCGGTCCCAATGCCTCAGGAATTTAAACCCCTCCCTCCTACACCATCTCTCAAGCCACGCATTCATCCTGTCTATTCTCCTATTTCTGCTCTCGCTCGCACGTGGCACTGGGAGTAATCCTGAGATCACTACCTGAGAGGTCCTGCTTTTTAATTTATCTTCTAACTCCTTAAATTCGCCTTGCAGGACCTCATCCCTTTTTTTACCGATGTCGTTGGTACCGATATGGACCACGACCTCTGGCTGTTCACCCTCCCCCCTCCAGAATGCCCTGCAGCCGCTCCATGACATCCCTGACCCTAGCACCAGGGAGGCAACATACCATCCTGGAGTCATGTTTGCGGCCGCAGAAACACCTATCTGTTCCCCTTACAATTGAATCCCCTATCACTATAGCCCTGCCACTCTTCTTCCTCCCCTCCTGTGCAGCAGAGCCACCCGTGCTGCCCCGAACCTGGCTCTTGCTGCATTCCCCTGATAAGCCATCTCCCCCAACAGTATCCAAAGCAGAATATCTGTTTGAGAGGGAGATGGCCCCAGGGGACTCCTGCTCTACCTGCCTCGTCCTTTTACTCTGCCTGGCGGTCACCCATTTCCTTTCTGCCTGCGTAATCTTTACCTGCGGTGTGACCACTTCACTGAACGTGCTATCCACGATAGTCTCAGCATCGCGGATGCTCCACAGTGAATCCACCCGCAGCTCCAGTTCCGAAATGCGGTTAGCCAGTAGCTGCAGCTGGACACACTTCCTGCACACATGGTCGCCAGGGACACTGGTAGTGTCCGTGATTTCCCACATAGTGCAGGAGGAGCAGATCACGGGTGCGAGCTGTGCTGCCATGACTTGCCTTAGATTAAGATTGTTAGTTACTCCCTTTAAGGAGTTTACTCCTTTAAATTACTCTTAATTTAGAGAATGTTAATTACACTCGGGACCTTGATTCACTAAAAAATACTACGAAATTAAGTTTAGTTTCTTAAAAAAAAAACTTCGTTTTATGCTCGAAGTTACTGAGCCCACAGCCCGAAGAAAGAATAAAACAGGAGAGATTCTCCCCACCAACCACCGACCTGCCTGACCCGTGACCTCACACGGCAGTTTGGTTTCGTTGTTGCTGTGACCCCCTCTCGGTACGTTCACCCCCGCCCTCGGTACGCCCCTCTCCCCCCTCGGTACGTTCACCCCCGCCCTCGGTACGTTCACCCCCGCCCTCGGTACGCCCCTCTCCCCCCTCGGTACGTTCACCCCCGCCCTCGGTACGCCCCTCTCCCCCCTCGGTACGTTCACCCCCGCCCTCGGTACGCCCCTCTCCCCCCTCGGTACGCCCCTCCCCGCCCTCGGTACGTTCACCCCCGCCCTCGGTACGCCCCTCTCCCCTCTCGGTACGCCCCTCTCCTCCCTCGGTACGCCCCTCTCCCCTCTCGGTACGCCCCTCTCCCCCCTCGGTACGCTCCTCTCCCCTCTCGGTACGCCCCTCTCCCCCCTCGGTATGCCCCTCTCCTCCCTCGGTACGCCCCTCTCCCCTCTCGGTACGCTCCTCTCCCCTCTCGGTACGCTCCTCTCCCCTCTCGGTACGCCCCTCTCCGCTCTCGGTACGCCCCTCTCCCCTCTCGGTCCGCCCCTCTCCCCCCTCGGTACGCCCCTCTCCTCTCTCGGTACGCCCCTCCCCCCTCTCGGTACGCCCCTCTCCCCTCTCGGTCCGCCCCTCTCCCCCCTCGGTACGCCCCTCTCCTCTCTCGGTACGCCCCTCCCCCCTCTCGGTACGCCCCTCTCCCCTCTCGGTACGCCCCTCTCCCCCCTCGTTACGCCCCTCTCCCCTCTCGGTACGCCCCTCTCCTCTCTCGGTACGCTCCTCTCCTCTCTCGGTACGCCCCTCTCCCCTCTCGGTACGCCCCTCTCCTCTCTCGGTACGCTCCTCTCCCCTCTCGGTACGCCCCTCCCCCCTCTCGGTACGCCCCTCTCCTCTCTCGGTACGCTCCTCTCCTCTCTCGGTACGCCCCTCTCCCCCCTCGGTACGCCCCTCTCCTCTCTCGGTACGCCCCTCTCCTCTCTCGGTACGCCCCTCTCCCCCCTCGGTACGCCCCTCCCCCCTCTCGGTACGCCCCTCTCCTCTCTCGGTACGCCCCTCTCCGCTCTCGGTGCGCCCCTCTCCCCTCTCGGTGCGCCCCTCTCCCCTCTCGATACGCCCCTCTCCCCTCTCGGTACGCTCCTCTCCTCTCTCGGTACGCCCCTCTCCCCTCTCGGTACGCCCCTCTCCTCTCTCGGTACGCCCCTCTCCCCTCTCGGTACGCCCCTCTCCTCTCTCGGTACGCCCCTCTCCCCTCTCGGTACGCCCCTCTCCTCTCTCGGTACGCCCCTCCCCCCTCTCGGTACACCCCTCCCCCCTCTCGGTACGCCCCTCTCCCCTCTCGGTACGCCCCTCTCCCCTCTCGGTACGCCCCTCTCCTCTCTCGGTACGCCCCTCTCCTCTCTCGGTACTCTCCTCTCCTCTCTCGGTACGCTCCTCTCCCCTCTCGGTACGCCCCTCTCCCCTCTCGGTACGCCCCTCTCCCCTCTCGGTACGCTCCTCTCCTCTCTCGGTACGCTCCTCTCCTCTCTCGGTACGCCCCTCTCCCCCCTCGGTACGCCCCTCTCCCCCCTCGGTACGCTCCTCTCCTCTCTCGGTACGCTCCTCTCCCCTCTCGGTACGCCCCTCTCCCCTCTCGGTACGCCCCTCTCCCCTCTCGGTACGCTCCTCTCCTCTCTCGGTACGCCCCTCTCCTCTCTCGGTACGCTCCTCTCCTCTCTCGGTACGCTCCTCTCCTCTCTCGGTACGCCCCTCTCCCCCCTCGGTACGCCCCTCTCCCCTCTCGGTACGCTCCTCTCCTCTCTCGGTACGCTCCTCTCCTCTCTCGGTACGCCCCTCTCCCCCCTCGGTACGCCCCTCTCCCCCCTCGGTACGCCCCTCTCCCCTCTCGGTACGCTCCTCTCCTCTCTCGGTACGCTCCTCTCCTCTCTCGGTACGCCCCTCTCCCCCCTCGGTACGCCCCTCTCCCCTCTCGGTACGCTCCTCTCCCCTCTCGGTACGCCCCTCTCCCCTCTCGGTACGCCCCTCTCCCCCCTCGGTACGCCCCTCTCCCCCCTCGGTACGCTCCTCTCCTCTCTCGGTACGCTCCTCTCCTCTCTCGGTACGCCCCTCTCCCCTCTCGGTACGTCCCTCTCCCCTCTCGGTACGCCCCTCTCCTCTCTCGGTACGCCCCTCTCCCCTCTCGGTACGCCCCTCTCCCCTCTCGGTACGCCCCTCTCCCCTCTCGGTACGCTCCTCTCCTCTCTCGGTACGCTCCTCTCCTCTCTCGGTACGCCCCTCCCCCCTCTCGGTACGCTCCTCTCCTCTCTCGGTACGCCCCTCTCCCCTCTCGGTACGCCCCTCTCCCCTCTCGGTACGCCCCTCTCCCCTCTCGGTACGCTCCTCTCCCCTCTCGGGACGCCCCTCTCCCCTCTCGGTACGCCCCTCTCCCCTCTCGGTACGCCCCTCTCCACTCTCGGTACGCCCCTCTCCCCTCTCGGTACGCCCCTCTCCCCTCTCGGTACGCCCCTCTCCCCTCTCGGTACGCTCCTCTCCTCTCTCGGTACGCCCCTCTCCCCTCTCGGTACGCCCCTCTCCCCTCTAGGTACGCTCCTCTCCCCTCTCGGTACGCCCCTCTCCCCTCTCGGTACGCTCCTCTCCTCTCTCGGTACGCTCCTCTCCTCTCTCGGTACGCCCCTCCCCCCTCTCGGTACGCTCCTCTCCTCTCTCGGTACGCCCCTCCCCGCTCTCGGTACGCCCCTCTCCGCTCTCGGTGCGCCCCTCTCCCCCCTCGGTACGCCCCTCCCCCCTCTCGGTACGCCCCTCTCCCCTCTCGGGACGCCCCTCTCCCCTCTCGGTACGCCCCTCTCCCCTCTCGGTACGCCCCTCTCCTCTCTCGGTACGCCCCTCTCCTCTCTCGGTACGCCCCTCTCCCCTCTCGGTACGCCCCTCTCCCCTCTCGGTACGCCCCTCTCCCCTCTCGGTACGCCCCTCTCCCCCCTCGGTACGCTCCTCTCCCCCCTCGGTACGCCCCTCTCCCCCCTCGGTACGCCCCTCCCCCCTCTCGGTACGCCCCTCTCCCCCCTCGGTACGCTCCTCTCCCCCCTCGGTACGCCCCTCCCCCCTCTCGGTACGCCCCTCTCCCCCCTCGGTACGCCCCTCTCCCCTCTCGGTACGCTCCTCCCCCCTCTCGGTACTCTCCTCTCCTCTCTCGGTACGCCCCTCTCCCCTCTCGGTACGCCCCTCTCCCCCCTCGGTACGTCCCTCTCCCCTCTCGGTACGCCCCTCTCCCCCCTCGGTACGCTCCTCTCCCCCCTCGGTACGCTCCTCTCCCCTCTCGGTACGCCCCTCTCCCCTCTCGGTACGCCCCTCTCCTCTCTCGGTACGCCCCTCTCCCCTCTCGGTACGCTCCTCTCCCCCCTCGGTACGCTCCTCTCCCCCCTCGGTACGCTCCTCTCCCCTCTCGGTACGCTCCTCTCCCCCCTCGGTATGCCCCTCTCCCCCCTCGGTACGCTCCTCCCCCCTCTCGGTACGCCCCTCTCCCCCCTCGGTACGTCCCTCTCCCCTCTCGGTACGTCCCTCTCCCCTCTCGGTACGCCCCTCTCCCCCCTCGGTACGCTCCTCTCCCCCCTCGGTACGCTCCTCTCCCCTCTCGGTACGCCCCTCTCCTCTCTCGGTACGCTCCTCTCCCCTCTCGGTACGCCCCTCTCCCCTCTCGGTACGCCCCTCTCCCCTCTCGGTACGCCCCTCTCCCCCCTCGGTACGCCCCTCTCCCCCCTCGGTACGCTCCTCTCCCCTCTCGGTACGCCCCTCTCCCCTCTCGGTACGCCCCTCTCCCCTCTCGGTACGCCCCTCCCCCCTCTCGGTACGCCCCTCTCCCCCCTCGGTACGCCCCTCTCCTCTCTCCGTACGCCCCTCTCCCCTCTCGGTACGCCCCTCTCCACTCTCGGTACGCCCCTCTCCTCTCTCGGTACGCTCCTCTCCCCTCTCGGGACGCCCCTCTCCCCTCTCGGTACGCCCCTCTCCCCTCTCGGTACGCCCCTCTCCTCTCTCGGTACGCCCCTCTCCGCTCTCGGTACGCCCCTCTCCCCCCTCGGTACGCCCCTCTCCTCTCTCGGTACGCCCCTCTCCGCTCTCGGTACGCCCCTCTCCCCTCTCGGTACGCCCCTCTCCTCTCTCGGTACGCCCCTCTCCGCTCTCGGTACGCCCCTCTCCCCCCTCGGTACGCTCCTCTCCTCCCTCGGTACGCCCCTCTCCCCTCTCGGTACGCCCCTCTCCGCTCTCGGTACGCCCCTCTCCCCCCTCGGTACGCCCCTCTCCCCTCTCGGTACGCCCCTCTCCGCTCTCGGTACGCCCCTCTCCTCTCTCGGTACGCCCCTCTCCTCTCTCGGTACGCCCCTCTCCGCTCTCGGTGCGCCCCTCTCCTCTCTCGGTACGCCCCTCTCCTCTCTCGGTACGCTCCTCTCCCCTCTCGGTACGCCCCTCTCCCCTCTCGGTACGCCCCTCTCCTCTCTCGGTACGCCCCTCTCCGCTCTCGGTGCGCCCCTCTCCCCTCTCGGTACGCCCCTCTCCCCTCTCGGTACGCCCCTCTCCCCTCTCGGTACGCCCCTCTCCGCTCTAGGTGCGCCCCTCTCCCCTCTCGGTACGCCCCTCTCCGCTCTAGGTGCGCCCCTCTCCCCTCTCGGTACGCCCCTCTCCCCCCTCGGTACGCCCCTCTCCTCTCTCGGTACGCTCCTCTCCGCTCTCGGGACGCCCCTCTCCCCTCTCGGTACGCTCCTCTCCCCCCTCGGTACGCCCCTCTCCCCTCTCGGTACGCCCCTCTCCCCTCTCGGTACGCCCCTCCCCCCTCTCGGTACGCCCCTCCCCCCTCTCGGTACGCTCCTCTCCCCTCTCGGTACGCCCCTCTCCCCTCTCGGTACGCTCCTCTCCCCTCTCGGTACGCCCCTCCCCTCCCTCGGTACGCTCCTCTCCGCTCTCGGTACGCCCCTCCCCCCTCTCGGTACGCCCCTCCCCCCTCTCGGTACGCTCCTCTCCTCTCTCGGTACGCTCCTCTCCTCTCTCGGTACGACCCTCTCCCCTCTCGGTACGTCCCTCCCCCCTCTCGGTACGCCCCTCTCCCCTCTCGGTACGCTCCTCTCCGCTCTCGGTACGCCCCTCTCCCCCCTCGGTTCGCCCCTCTCCCCTCTCGGTACTCTCCTCTCCTCTCTCGGTACGCCCCTCTCCCCTCTCGGTACGCCCCTCTCCCCTCTCGGTACTCTCCTCTCCTCTCTCGGTACGCCCCTCTCCTCCCTCGGTACGCTCCTCTCCTCTCTCGGTACGCCCCTCTCCCCTCTCGGTACTCTCCTCTCCTCTCTCGGTACGCCCCTCTCCTCCCTCGGTACGCTCCTCTCCCCTCTCGGTACGCCCCTCTCCCCTCTCGGTACGCCCCTCTCCTCTCTCGGTACGCTCCTCTCCCCTCTCGGTACGCCCCTCTCCCCTCTCGGTACGCTCCTCTCCTCTCTCGGTACGCCCCTCTCCCCTCTCGGTACGCCCCTCTCCTCTCTCGGTACGCTCCTCTCCTCTCTCGGTACGCCCCTCTCCTCTCTCGGTACG
This sequence comes from Heptranchias perlo, assembly GCF_035084215.1. Lineage (NCBI taxonomy): Eukaryota > Metazoa > Chordata > Chondrichthyes > Hexanchiformes > Hexanchidae > Heptranchias > Heptranchias perlo. Next base: position 75,674,806 of record NC_090336.1, read on the forward strand.
CCCCTCTCCCCTCTCGGTACGCCCCTCTCCCCCCTCGGTACGCCCCTCTCCGCTCTCGGTACGCTCCTCTCCTCTCTCGGTACGCTCCTCTCCCCCCTCTCGGTACGCTCCTCTCCCCTCTCGGTACGCTCCTCTCCCCTCTCGGTACGCCCCTCTCCTCTCTCGGTACGCTCCTCTCCTCTCTCGGTACGCCCCTCTCCCCTCTCGGTACGCTCCTCTCCCCTCTCGGTACGCTCCTCTCCCCTCTCGGTACGCTCCTCTCCTCTCTCGGTACGCTCCTCTCCTCTCTCGGTACGCTCCTCTCCCCTCTCGGTACGCCCCTCTCCTCTCTCGGTACGCTCCTCTCCTCTCTCGGTACGCCCCTCTCCCCTCTCGGTACGCTCCTCTCCTCTCTCGGTACGCCCCTCTCCCCTCTCGGTACGCTCCTCTCCCCTCTCGGTACGCTCCTCTCCCCTCTCGGTACGCTCCTCTCCGCTCTCGGTACGCTCCTCTCCTCTCTCGGTACGCTCCTCTCCCCCCTCTCGGTACGCTCCTCTCCCCTCTCGGTACGCTCCTCTCCCCTCTCGGTACGCCCCTCTCCTCTCTCGGTACGCTCCTCTCCTCTCTCGGTACGCCCCTCTCCTCTCTCGGTACGCTCCTCTCCCCCTCTCGGTACGCTCCTCTCCCCTCTCGGTACGCCCCTCTCCCCTCTCGGTACGCTCCTCTCCCCTCTCGGTACGCTCCTCTCCTCTCTCGGTACGCCCCTCTCCTCTCTCGGTACGCTCCTCTCCCCCTCTCGGTACGCTCCTCTCCGCTCTCGGTACGCCCCTCTCCCCTCTCGGTACGCCCCTCTCCCCTCTCGGTACGCTCCTCTCCCCTCTCGGTACGCTCCTCTCCTCTCTCGGTACGCCCCTCTCCTCTCTCGGTACGCTCCTCTCCCCTCTCGGTACGCTCCTCTCCTCTCTCGGTACGCCCCTCTCCTCTCTCGGTACGCTCCTCTCCCCTCTCGGTACGCTGCTCTCCTCTCTCGGTACGCTCCTCTCCTCTCTCGGTACGCTCCTCTCCTCCCTCGGTACGCTCCTCTCCTCTCTCGGTACGCCCCTCTCCTCTCTCGGTACGCTCCTCTCCCCTCTCGGTACGCTCCTCTCCTCTCTCGGTACGCCCCTCTCCTCTCTCGGTACGCTCCTCTCCCCTCTCGGTACGCTGCTCTCCTCTCTCGGTACACCCCTCTCCCCTCTCGGTACGCTCCTCTCCTCTCTCGGTACGCTCCTCTCCCCTCTCGGTACGCTCCTCTCCTCTCTCGGTACGCTCCTCTCCTCCCTCGGTACGCTCCTCTCCTCTCTCGGTACGCCCCTCTCCTCTCTCGGTACGCTCCTCTCCCCTCTCGGTACGCTCCTCTCCCCTCTTGGTACGCCCCTCTCCCCTCTCGGTACGCCCCTCCCCCCTCTCGGTACGCTCCTCTCCTCCCTCGGTACGCTCCTCTCCCCTCTTGGTACGCCCCTCCCCCCTCTCGGTACGCTCCTCTCCTCCCTCGGTACGCCCCTCTCCCCTCTCGGTACGCCCCTCCCCCCTCTCGGTACGCTCCTCTCCTCTCTCGGTACGCTCCTCTCCTCCCTCGGTACGCTCCTCTCCTCTCTCGGTACGCCCCTCCCCCCTCTCGGTACGCCCCTCTCCCCTCTCGGTACGCCCCTCTCCCCTCTCGGTACGCCCCTCTCCTCCCTCGGTACGCTCCTCTCCTCTCTCGGTACGCCCCTCCCCCCTCTCGGTACGCTCCTCTCCTCTCTCGGTACGCCCCTCTCCCCTCTCGGTACGCTCCTCTCCTCTCTCGGTACGCTCCTCTCCTCCCTCGGTACGCCCCTCTCCCCCTCTCGGTACGCTCCTCTCCTCTCTCGGTACGCCCCTCCCCCCTCTCGGTACGCTCCTCTCCTCCCTCGGTACGCCCCTCTCCCCCTCTCGGTACGCTCCTCTCCTCTCTCGGTACGCTCCTCTCCGCTCTCGGTACGCTCCTCTCCTCTCTCGGTACGCTCCTCTCCTCCCTCGGTACGCTCCTCTCCCCCTCTCGGTACGCTCCTCTCCCCTCTCGGTACGCTCCTCTCCCCTCTCGGTACGCCCCTCTCCTCCCTCGGTACGCTCCTCTCCCCTCTCGGTACGCTCCTCTCCTCTCTCGGTACGCTCCTCTCCTCTCTCGGTACGCTCCTCTCCTCTCTCGGTACGCCCCTCTCCTCCCTCGGTACGCTCCTCTCCCCTCTCGGTACGCTCCTCTCCTCTCTCGGTACGCTCCTCTCCCCCTCTCGGTACGCTCCTCTCCCCTCTCGGTACGCCCCTCTCCTCCCTCGGTACGCTCCTCTCCCCTCTCGGTACGCTCCTCTCCTCCCTCGGTACGCCCCTCTCCTCTCTCGGTACGCCCCTCTCCCCTCTCGGTACGCTCCTCTCCTCTCTCGGTACGCTCCTCTCCCCCCTCGGTACGCTCCTCTCCGCACTCGGTACGCCCCTCTCCCCTCTCGGTACGCCCCTCTCCCGCCTCGGTACGCTCCTCTCCCCTCTCGGTACGCTCCTCTCCTCTCTCGGTACGCTCCTCTCCTCTCTCGGTACGCCCCTCTCCTCTCTCGGTACGCTCCTCCCCCCTCTCGGTACGCCCCTCCCCCCTCTCGCTACGCTCCTCTCCCCTCTCGGTACGCCCCTCCCCCCTCTCGGTACGCCCCTCCCCCCTCTCGGTACGCTCCTCCCCCCTCTCGGTACGCCCCTCTCCTCTCTCGGTACGCTCCTCTCCCCTCTCGGTACGCTCCTCTCCCCTCTCGGTACGCCCCTCTCCCGCCTCGGTACTCTCCTCTCCCCCCTCGGTACGCTCCTCTCCCCTCTCGGTACGCCCCTCTCCCCCTTCGGTACGCTCCTCTCCCCTCTCGGTACGCTCCTCTCCTCTCTCGGTACGCCCCTCTCCTCTCTCGGTACGCTCCTCTCCCCTCTCGGTATGCCCCTCTCCTCTCTCGGTACGCTCCTCTCCCCTCTCGGTACGCCCCTCTCCCCTCTCGGTACGCTCCTCTCCCCTCTCGGTACGCTCCTCTCCGCTCTCGGTACGCCCCTCTCCCCTCTCGGTACGCCCCTCTCCCCTCTCGGTACGCTCCTCTCCCCTCTCGGTACGCCCCTCTCCCCTCTCGGTACGCTCCTCTCCCCTCTCGGTACGCCCCTCTCCCCTCTCGGTACGCTCCTCTCCCCCCTCGGTACGCTCCTCTCCCCTCTCGGTACGCCCCTTTCCCCCCTCGGTACGCCCCTCTCCCCCCTCGGTACGCCCCTCTCCCCTCTCGGTACGCCCCTCTCCCCTCTCGGTACGCTCCTCTCCTCTCTCGGTACGCCCCTTTCCCCCCTCGGTACACCCCTCTCCGCTCTCGGTACGCCCCTCTCCTCTCTCGGTACGCCCCTCTCCTCTCTCGGTACGCCCCTCTCCTCTCTCGGTACGCTCCTCTCCCCTCTCGGTACGCCCCTCTCCCCCCTCGGTACGTCCCTCTCCCCTCTCGGTACGCTCCTCTCCTCTCTCGGTACGCCCCTCTCCTCTCTCGGTACGCTCCTCTCCCCTCTCGGTACGCCCCTCTCCCCTCTCGGTACGCTCCTCTCCTCTCTCGGTACGCCCCTCTCCTCTCTCGGTACGCTCCTCTCCGCTCTCGGTACGCTCCCCTCCGCCCTCGGTACGCCCCTCTCCCCTCTCGGTACGCCCCTCTCCCCTCTCGGTACGCTCCTCTCCTCTCTCGGTACGCCCCTCTCCCCCCTCGGTACGCCCCTCTCCCCCCTCGGTACGCCCCTCTCCCCTCTCGGTACGCCCCTCTCCCCTCTCGGTACGCCCCTCTCCTCTCTCGGTACGCCCCTCCCCCCTCTCGGTACGCCCCTCTCCCCCCTCGGTACGCCCCTCTCCCCTCTCGGTACGCCCCTCTCCCCTCTCGGTACGCCCCTCTCCCCTCTCGGTACGCTCCTCTCCTCTCTCGGTACGCTCCTCTCCCCTCTCGGTACGCCCCTCTCCTCTCTCGGTACGCCCCTCTCCCCTCTCGGTACGCCCCTCTCCCCTCTCGGTACGCCCCTCTCCCCCCTCGGTACGCCCCTCTCCCCCCTCGGTACGCCCCTCTCCCCTCTCGGTACGCCCCTCTCCCCTCTCGGTACGCCCCTCTCCTCTCTCGGTACGCCCCTCCCCCCTCTCGGTACGCCCCTCCCCCCTCTCGGTACGCCCCTCCCCCCTCTCGGTACGCCCCTCTCCTCTCTCGGTACGCCCCTCTCCCCTCTCGGTACGCCCCTCTCCCCTCTCGGTACGCCCCTCTCCTCTCTCGGTACGCCCCTCCCCCCCTCGGTACGCCCCTCCCCCCTCTCGGTACGCCCCTCTCCCCTCTCGGTACGCCCCTCTCCTCTCTCGGTACGCCCCTCCCCCGCCCTCGGTACGCCCCTCCCCCCTCTCGGTACGCCCCTCTCCTCTCTCGGTACGCCCCTCTCCCCTCTCGGTACGCCCCTCTCCCCTCTCGGTACGCCCCTCTCCCCTCTCGGTACGCCCCTCTCCCCTCTCGGTACGCCCCTCTCCTCTCTCGGTACGCCCCTCTCCCCTCTCGGTACGCCCCTCCCCCCTCTCGGTACGCCCCTCTCCTCTCTCGGTACGCTCCTCTCCTCTCTCGGTACGCTCCTCTCCTCTCTCGGTACGCCCCTCTCCCCTCTCGGTACGCCCCTCTCCCCTCTCGGTACGCTCCTCTCCCCTCTCGGTACGCCCCTCTCCTCTCTCGGTACGCCCCTCTCCCCCCTCGGTACGCCCCTCTCCCCTCTCGGTACGCCCCTCTCCCCCCTCGGTACGCCCCTCTCCTCCCTCGGTACGCTCCTCTCCCCTCTCGGTACGCCCCTCTCCCCCCTCGGTACGCCCCTCTCCCCCCTCGGTACGCTCCTCTCCCCTCTCGGTACGCCCCTCTCCTCTCTCGGTACGCTCCTCTCCTCTCTCGGTACGCCCCTCTCCTCTCTCGGTACGCCCCTCTCCCCTCTCGGTACGCCCCTCTCCCCCCTCGGTACGCCCCTCTCCCCCCTCGGTACGCTCCTCTCCCCTCTCGGTACGCCCCTCTCCTCTCTCGGTACGCCCCTCTCCCCTCTCGGTACGCTCCTCTCCCCCCTCGGTACGCCCCTCTCCCCTCTCGGTACGCCCCTCTCCCCTCTCTCGGTACGCCCCTCTCCCCTCTCGGTACGCCCCTCTCCCCTCTCGGTACGCCCCTCTCCTCTCTCGGTACGCCCCTCCCCCCTCTCGGTACGCCCCTCTCCCCTCTCGGTACGCTCCTCTCCCCCCTCGGTACGCCCCTCTCCCCTCTCTCGGTACGCCCTCTCCCCTCTCGGTCGCCCTCTCCTCTCGGTACGCCCCTCTCCCTCTCGGACGCCCCTCTCCCCTCTCGGTACGCCCCTCTCTCCTCTCGGTACGCCCTCTCCCTCTCGGTACGCTCCTCCCCTCTCGGTACGCCCTCTCCCCCTCTCGGTACGCCCCTCTCCCCTCTCGGTACGCCCCTCTCTCGGGCCCCTCCCCTCGGTACGCCCCCTCTCCCCCCTCGGTACGCCCCTCTCCCCTCTCGGTACGCCCTCTCCTCTCTCGGTACGCCCCTCTCCCCTCTCGTACGCCCCTCTCCCTCTCTCGGTACGCCCTCTCCCCTCTCGGTACGCCCCTCTCCCCTCTCGGTACGCCCCTCTCCCCTCCTCGGTACGCCCCTCTCCCCTCTCGGTACGCCCCTCTCCCCTCTCGGTACGCCCTCTCCCCTCTCTCGGTACGCCCCTCTCCCACTCGGTACGCCCCTCTCCCCCTCTCGGTACGCCCCTCTCCCCTCTCGGTACGCCCTCTCCCCTCTCGGTACGCCCCTCTCCCCTCTCGGTACGCCCCTCTCCCCTCTCTCGGTACGCCCCTCTCCCCCCTCTCGGTACGCCCCTCTCCCCTCCTCGGTACGCCCCTCTCCCCCTCTCGGTACGCCCCTCTCCCTCTCGGTACGCTCCCTCTCCCTCTCTCGGTACGCCCCTCTCCCCTCTCGGTACGCCCCTCTCCCCTCTCGGTACGCCCCTCTCCCCTCTCGGTACGCTCTCTCTCTCGGTACGCCCCTCTCCCTCTCGGTACGCCCCTCTCCCCCCTCTCGGTACGCCCCTCTCCCTCTCGGTACGCCCCTCTCCCCTCTCGGTACGCCCCTCTCCCCTCTCGGTACGCCCCTCTCCTCTCTCGGTACGCCCCTCTCCCCTCGGTACCCCCTCTCCCCCTCGGTACGCCCCTCTCCCCTCTCGGTACGCCCCTCTCCCCCTCGGTACGCCACTCCTCTTCGGTAGCCTCCCCTCTCGGTACGCCCTCTCCCCTCTCGTACGCCCCTCTCCCCTCTCGGTACGCCCTCCCCCTCTCGGTACGCCCCTCTCCCTCTCGGTACGCCCTCTCCCCTCTCGTACGCTCCTCTCCCCCTCGGTACGCCCCTCTCCCCCTCTCGGTACGCCCCTCTCCCCTCTCGGTACGCCCCTCTCCTCTCTCGGTACGCCCCTCTCCCTCTCGGTACGCCCTCTCCCCTCTCGGTACGCCCCTCTCCCCTCTGTACGCCCTCTCCCCTCTCGGTACGCCCCTCGCCCCCTCTCGTACGCCCCTCTCCCCTCTCGGTACGCCCCCTCTCCGGCCCCTCTCGGTACGCCCCTCTCCCTCTCTCGGTACGCCCCTCCCCCCTCTCGATACGCTCCTCTCCCCTCTCGATACGCCCCTCTCCCCTCTCGGTACGCCCCTCTCCTCTCTCGGTACGCCCCTCTCCCCTCTCGGTACGCCCCTCTCCCCTCTCGGTACGCCCCTCTCCCCTCTCGGTACGCCCCTCTCCCCTCTCGGTACGTCCCTCTCCTCTCTCGGTACGCCCCTCTCCCCTCTCGGTACGCCCCTCTCCCCCTCTCGGTACGCCCCTCTCCTCTCTCGGTACGCCCCTCTCCCCCCTCGGTACGCCCCTCTCCCCTCTCGGTACGCCCCTCTCCTCTCTCGGTACGCCCCTCTCCCCCCTCGGTACGCCCCTCTCCTCTCTCGGTACGCCCCTCTCCCACCTCGGTACGCCCCTCTCCTCTCTCGGTACGCCCCTCTCCCCTCTCGGTACGCCCCTCTCCCCTCTCGGTACGCCCCTCTCCCCTCTCGGTACGCTCCTCCCCCCTCTCGGTACGCTCCTCTCCCCTCTCGGTACGCTCCTCTCCCCCCTCGGTACGCCCCTCTCCTCTCTCGGTACGCCCCTCTCCCCCCCTCGGTACGCCCCTCCCCCCTCTCGGTACGCCCCTCTCCCCCTCGGTACGCTCCTCTCCCCTCTCGGTACGCCCCTCCCCCCTCTCGGTACGCCCCTCTCCTCTCTCGGTACGCCCCTCCCCCCTCTCGGTACGCCCCTCTCCCCTCTCGGTACGCCCCTCTCCCCTCTCGGTACGCCCCTCCCCCCTCTCGGTACGCCCCTCTCCTCTCTCGGTACGCCCCTCTCCTCTCTCGGTACGCCCCTCTCCCCTCTCGGTACGCCCCTCTCCCCTCTAGGTACGCCCCTCTCCCCTCTCGGTACGCCCCTCTCCCCCTCGGTACGCCCCTCTCCCCTCTCGGTACGCCCCTCCCCCTCTCGGTACGCCCCTCCCCCCTCTCGGTACGCCCCTCCCCCCTCGGTACGCCCCTCCCCCTCTCGGTACGCCCCTCTCCCCTCTCGGTACGCCCCTCTCCTCTCTCGGTACGCCCCTCCCCCCTCTCGGTACGCCCCTCCCCCCTCTCGGTACGCCCCTCTCCCCTCTCGGTACGCCCCTCTCCTCTCTCGGTACGCCCCTCTCCCCCCTCGGTACGCCCCTCTCCCCTCTCGGTACGCCCCTCTCCCCCCTCGGTACGCCCCTCTCCCCTCTCGGTACGCCCCTCTCCTCTCTCGGTACGCCCCTCTCCCCCCTCGGTACGCCCCTCCCCCCTCTCGGTACGCCCCTCTCCTCTCTCGGTACGCTCCTCCCCCCTCTCGGTACGCCCCTCTCCCCCCTCGGTGCGCCCCTCTCCCCTCTCGGTACGCCCCTCTCCCCCCTCGGTGCGCCCCTCTCCCCCCTCGGTACGCCCCTCTCCTCTCTCGGTACGCCCCTCTCCCCCCTCGGTACGCCCCTCTCCTCTCTCGGTACGCCCCTCCCCCCCTCGGTACGCCCCTCTCCTCTCTCGGTACGCCCCTCTCCGCTCTCGGTACGCCCCTCTCCGCTCTCGGTACGCTCCTCTCCTCTCTCGGTACGCCCCTCTCCGCTCTCGGTACGCTCCTCTCCTCTCTCGGTACGCCCCTCTCCCCCCTCGGTACGCCCCTCTCCCCTCTCGGTACGCTCCTCTCCCCTCTCGGTACGCCCCTCTCCTCTCTCGGTACGCCCCTCTCCTCTCTCGGTACGCCCCTCTCCCCTCTCGGTACGCCCCTCTCCCCTCTCGGTACGCCCCTCTCCTCTCTCGGTACGCCCCTCTCCCCTCTCGGTACGCCCCTCTCCTCTCTCGGTACGCCCCTCTCCCCTCTCGGTACGCCCCTCTCCTCTCTCGGTACGCTCCTCTCCTCTCTCGGTACTCTCCTCTCCTCTCTCGGTACGCCCCTCTCCTCTCTCGGTACGCTCCTCTCCCCTCTCGGTACGCCCCTCTCCCCTCTCGGTACGCCCCTCTCCCCTCTCGGTACGCCCCTCTCCCCTCTCGGTACGCCCCTCCCCCCTCTCGGTACGCCCCTCTCCTCTCTCGGTACGCCCCTCTCCTCTCTCGGTACGCCCCTCTCCCCTCTCGGTACGCCCCTCTCCCCCCTCGGTACGCCCCTCTCCCCTCTCGGTACGCCCCTCTCCCCCCTCGGTACGCCCCTCTCCTCTCTCGGTACGCCCCTCTCCCCCCTCGGTACGCCCCTCTCCCCTCTCGGTACGCCCCTCTCCTCTCTCGGTACGCCCCTCTCCCCTCTCGGTACGCCCCTCTCCCACCTCGGTACGCCCCTCTCCCCTCTCGGTACGCCCCTCTCCTCTCTCGGTACGCCCCTCTCCCCCCTCGGTACGCCCCTCTCCCCTCTCGGTACGCCCCTCTCCCCCCTCGGTACGCCCCTTTTCCCTCTCCCCTCCGGTAAGCCCCCCCCCCCTCTCGGTACGCCCATCTCCCCTCTCGTACCCCCTCTCCCTCTCAACCTCCCGCGTCCCGCCGTACCCCCTCTACCCCCCCTCTCTCGGTACGCCCTCTCCCTCTAGGTTCGCCCCCTCTCCCTCTCGGTACGCCCCTCTCCCTCTCGGTACGCCCCTCTCCCCTCTCGGTACGCCCCTCTCCCCTCTCGGTACGCTCCTCTCCTCTCTCGGTACGCTCCTCTCCCCTCTCGGTACGCTCCTCTCCTCTCTCGGTACGCCCCTCTCCCCTCTCGGTACGCCCCTCTCCTCTCTCGGTACGCCCCTCTCCCCTCTCGGTACGCCCCTCTCCCCTCTCGGTACGCTCCTCTCCTCTCTCGGTACGCTCCTCTCCTCTCTCGGTACGCCCCTCTCCTCTCTCGGTGCGCTCCTCTCCTCTCTCGGTACGCTCCTCTCCCCTCTCGGTACGCTCCTCTCCCCTCTCGGTACGCTCCTCTCCTCTCTCGGTACGCTCCTCTCCTCTCTCGGTACGCCCCTCTCCTCTCTCGGTGCGCTCCTCTCCCCTCTCGGTACGCTCCTCTCCTCTCTCGGTACGCCCCTCTCCCCTCTCGGTACGCCCCTCTCCTCTCTCGGTACGCCCCTCTCCTCTCTCGGTACGCCCCTCTCCCCTCTCGGTACGCTCCTCTCCCCTCTCGGTACGCTCCTCTCCTCTCTCGGTACGCTCCTCTCCTCTCTCGGTACGCCCCTCTCCTCCCTCGGTACGCCCCTCTCCTCTCTCGGTGCGCTCCTCTCCCCTCTCGGTACGCCCCTCTCCTCCCTCGGTACGCCCCTCTCCTCTCTCGGTGCGCTCCTCTCCTCTCTCGGTACGCTCCTCTCCTCTCTCGGTACGCTCCTCTCCCCTCTCGGTACGCCCCTCTCCCCTCTCGGTACGTCCCTCTCCTCTCTCGGTACGCCCCTCTCCTCTCTCGGTACGCTCCTCTCCCCTCTCGGTACGCTCCTCTCCCCTCTCGGTACGCCCCTCTCCTCTCTCGGTACGCCCCTCTCCCCTCTCGGTACGCTCCTCTCCTCTCTCGGTACGCCCCTCTCCCCTCTCGGTACGCCCCTCTCCTCTCTCGGTACGCCCCTCTCCTCTCTCGGTGCGCTCCTCTCCCCTCTCGGTGCGCTCCTCTCCTCTCTCGGTACGCTCCTCTCCCCCCTCGGTACGCTCCTCTCCTCCCTCGGTACGCTCCTCTCCTCTCTCGGTACGCCCCTCTCCTCTCTCGGTGCGCTCCTCTCCCCTCTCGGTGCGCTCCTCTCCCCTCTCGGTGCGCTCCTCTCCTCTCTCGGTACGCTCCTCTCCCCCCTCGGTACGCTCCTCTCCCCTCTCGGTACGCTCCTCTCCTCTCTCGGTACGCCCCTCTCCCCCCTCGGTGCGCTCCTCTCCTCTCTCGGTACGCTCCTCTCCCCTCTCGGTACGCCCCTCTCCTCTCTCGGTACGCCCCTCTCCTCTCTCGGTACGCCCCTCTCCTCTCTCGGTACGCCCCTCTCCCCCCTCGGTACGCCCCTCTCCCCCCTCGGTACGCCCCTCTCCCCCCTTGGTACGCCCCTCTCCCCTCTCGGTACGCCCCTCTCCCCTCTCGGTACGCCCCTCTCCTCTCTCGGTACGCCCCTCTCCTCTCTCGGTACGCCCCTCTCCCCCCTCGGTACGCCCCTCTCCCCCCTCGGTACGCCCCTCTCCTCTCTCGGTACGCCCCTCTCCCCTCTCGGTACGCCCCTCTCCCCTCTCGGTACGCCCCTCTCCTCTCTCGGTACGCCCCTCTCCTCTCTCGGTACGCCCCTCTCCTCTCTCGGTACGCCCCTCTCCCCCCTCGGTACGCCCCTCTCCCCCCTCGGTACGCCCCTCTCCCCTCTCGGTACGCCCCTCTCCCCTCTCGGTGCGCTCCTCTCCGCTCTCGGTACGCCCCTCTCCTCTCTCGGTACTCCCCTCTCCCCTCTCGGTACGCCCCTCTCCCTCTCGGTACGCTCCTCTCCTCTCTCGGTACTCTCCTCTCCTCTCTCGGTACGCTCCTCTCCTCTCTCGGTACGCCCCTCTCCTCTCTCGGTACGCCCCTCTCCTCTCTCGGTACGCCCCTCTCCCCTCTCGGTGCGCTCCTCTCCGCTCTCGGTACGCCCCTCTCCTCTCTCGGTACTCCCCTCTCCCCTCTCGGTACGCCCCTCTCCCTCTCGGTACGCTCCTCTCCTCTCTCGGGACTCTCCTCTCCTCTCTCGGTACGCCCCTCTCCTCTCTCGGTGCGCCCCTCTCCCCTCTCGGTACGCCCCTCTCCCCCCTCGGTACGCTCCTCTACTCTCTCGGTACGCCCCTCTCCCCTCTCGGTGCGCTCCTCTCCTCTCTCGGTACGCCCCTCTCCTCTCTCGGTACGCCCCTCTCCCCTCTCGGTGCGCTCCTCTCCTCTCTCGGTACGCCCCTCTCCTCTCTCGGTACGCCCCTCTCCCCTCTCGGTGCGCTCCTCTCCTCTCTCGGTACGCCCCTCTCCTCTCTCGGTACGCCCCTCTCCTCTCTCGGTACGCCCCTCTCCTCTCTCGGTACGCTCCTCTCCTCTCTCGGTACGCCCCTCTCCTCTCTCGGTACGCCCCTCTCCTCTCTCGGTACGCCCCTCTCCTCTCTCGGTACGCCCCTCTACTCTCTCGGTACGCTCCTCTCCTCTCTCGGTACGCCCCTCCCCGCTCTCGGTACGCCCCTCTCCTCTCTCGGTACGCCCCTCTCCTCTCTCGGTACGCCCCTCCCCGCTCTCGGTACGCCCCTCTCCTCTCTCGGTACGCCCCTCTCCTCTCTCGGTACGCCCCTCTCCTCTCTCGGTACGCCCCTCTCCTCTCTCGGTACGCTCCTCTCCCCTCTCGGTACGCCCCTCTCCCCTCTAGGTACGCTCCTCTCCTCTCTCGGTACACCCCTCTCCCCTCTCGGTACGCTCCTCTCCCCTCTCGGTACGCTCCTCCCCCCTCGGTACGCCCCTCTCCCCTCTCGGTACGCCCCTCTCCCCTCTAGGTACGCTCCTCTCCTCTCTCGGTACACCCCTCTCCCCTCTCGGTACGCCCCTCTCCCCCCTCTGTACGCCCCTCTCCCCTCTAGGTACGCCCCTCTCCCCTCTCGGTCCGCCCCTCTCCCCCCTCGGTACGCTCCTCTCCCCTCTCGGTACGCCCCTCTCCTCTCTCGGTCCGCCCCTCTCCTCTCTCGGTACGCCCCTCTCCCCCCTCGGTACGCCCCTCTCCCCTCTCGGTACGCCCCTCTCCCCTCTCGGTACGCCCCTCTCCCCTCTCGGTGCGCTCCTCTCCTCTCTCGGTACGCCCCTCTCCTCTCTCGGTACGCCCCTCTCCTCTCTCGGTCCGCCCCTCTCCCCCCTCGGTACGCCCCTCTCCTCTCTCGGTACGCTCCTCTCCCCTCTCGGTACGCCCCTCTCCCCCCTCGGTACGCCCCTCTCCCCTCTCGGTGCGCTCCTCTCCTCTCTCGGTACGCCCCTCTCCTCTCTCGGTCCGCCCCTCTCCCCCCTCGGTACGCCCCTCTCCTCTCTCGGTACGCTCCTCTCCCCCCTCGGTACGCCCCTCTCCCCTCTCGGTGCGCTCCTCTCCTCTCTCGGTACGCTCCTCTCCTCTCTCGGTCCGCCCCTCTCCCCTCTCGGTACGCCCCTCTCCCCTCTCGGTACGCCCCTCTCCTCTCTCGGTACGCTCCTCTCCTCTCTCGGTCCGCCCCTCTCCCCTCTCGGTACGCTCCTCTCCTCTCTCGGTACGCTCCTCTCCTCTCTCGGTACGCTCCTCTCCCCTCTCGGTACGCTCCTCTCCCCTCTCGGTACGCCCCTCTCCTCTCTCGGTACGCTCCTCTCCTCTCTCGGTCCGCCCCTCTCCCCTCTCGGTCCGCCCCTCTCCCCCCTCGGTACGCCCCTCTCCCCCCTCGGTACGCCCCTCTCCCCTCTCGGTACGCCCCTCTCCCCTCTCGGTACGCCCCTCTCCTCTCTCGGTACGCTCCTCTCCTCTCTCGGTACGCCCCTCTCCCCTCTCGGTACGCTCCTCTCCTCTCTCGGTACGCTCCTCTCCCCTCTCGGTACACCCCTCTCCCCCCTCGGTACGCCCCTCTCCTCTCTCGGTACGCCCCTCTTCTCTCTCGGTACGCCCCTCTCCCCCCTCGGTACGCCCCTCTCCTCTCTCGGTACGCCCCTCTCCTCTCTCGGTACGCACCTCTCCTCTCTCGGTACGCCCCTCTCCCCCCTCGGTACGCTCCTCTCCCCTCTCGGTACGCACCTCTCCCCTCTCGGTACGCACCTCTCCTCTCTCGGTACGCTCCTCTCCTCTCTCGGTACGCTCCTCTCCCCTCTCGGTACACCCCTCTCCCCCCTCGGTACGCTCCTCTCCTCTCTCGGTCCGCCCCTCTCCCCTCTCGGTACGCTCCTCTCCCCTCTCGGTACGCCCCTCTCCCCCCTCGGTACGCTCCTCTCCTCTCTCGGTACGCCCCTCTCCTCTCTCGGTACGCTCCTCTCCGCCCTCGGTACGCCCCTCCCCCCTCTCGGTACGCCCCTCTCCTCTCTCGGTACGCCCCTCTCCTCTCTCGGTACGCTCCTCTCCTCTCTCGGTACGCCCCTCTCCCCTCTCGGTACGCTCCTCTCCCCCCTCGGTACGCTCCTCTCCTCTCTCGGTACGCCCCTCTCCCCTCTCGGTACGCTCCTCTCCTCTCTCGGTACGCTCCTCTCCTCTCTCGGTACGCCCCTCTCCCCTCTCGGTACGCTCCTCTCCTCTCTCGGTACGCTCCTCTCCTCTCTCGGTACGCTCCTCTCCCCTCTCGGTACGCTCCTCCCCCCTCTCGGTACGCCCCTCTCCCCTCTCGGTACGCCCCTCTCCCCTCTCGGTACGCCCCTCTCCCCTCTCGGTACGCCCCTCTCCCCCCTCAGTACGCCCCTCTCCCCTCTCGGTACGCCCCTCTCCCCTCTCGGTACGCTCCTCCCCCCTCTCGGTACGCCCCTCTCCCCTCTCGGTACGCCCCTCTCCCCTCTCGGTACGCCCCTCTCCCCTCTCGGTACGCCTCTCCCCCCTCTCGGTACGCCCCTCTCCTCTCTCGGTACGCCCCTCTCCGCTCTCGGTACGCCCCTCTCCCCTCTCGGTACGCCCCTCTCCGCTCTCGGTACGCCCCTCTCCCCTCTCGGTACGCCCCTCTCCCCTCTCGGTACGCCCCTCTCCCCTCTCGGTACGCCTCTCCCCCCTCTCGGTACGCCCCTCTCCTCTCTCGGTACGCCCCTCTCCGCTCTCGGTACGCCCCTCTCCCCTCTCGGTACGCCCCTCTCCTCTCTCGGTACGCCCCTCTCCACTCTCGGTACGCTCCTCTCCCCCCTCTCGGTACGCCCCTCTCCTCTCTCGGTACGCCCCTCTCCCCTCTCGGTACGCCCCTCTCCTCTCTCGGTACGCCCCTCTCCCCCCTCGGTACGCCCCTCTCCGCTCTCGGTACGCCCCTCTCCCCTCTCGGTACGCTCCTCTCCTCTCTCGGTACGCTCCTCTCCCCCCTCTCGGTACGCTCCTCTCCCGCCTCTCGGTACGCCCCTCTCCCCCCTCGGTACGCCCCTCTCCGCTCTCGGTACGCTCCTCTCCTCTCTCGGTACGCCCCTCTCCCCTCTCGGTACGCCCCTCTCCGCTCTCGGTACGCCCCTCTCCCCTCTCGGTACGCTCCTCTCCTCTCTCGGTACGCTCCTCTCCCCCCTCTCGGTACGCTCCTCTCCCGCCTCTCGGTACGCCCCTCTCCCCCCTCGGTACGCCCCTCTCCTCTCTCGGTACGCCCCTCTCCTCTCTCGGTGCGCCCCTCTCCCCTCTCGGTACGCCCCTCTCCCCTCTCGGTACGCCCCTCCCCCCTCTCGGTACGCTCCTCTCCGCTCTCGGTACGCCCCTCTCCCCCCTCGGTACGCCCCTCTCCTCTCTCGGTACGCCCCTCTCCGCTCTCGGTACGCCCCTCTCCCCTCTCGGTACGCCCCTCTCCTCTCTCGGTACGCCCCTCTCCCCCCTCGGTACGCCCCTCTCCGCTCTCGGTACGCCCCTCTCCCCCCTCGGTACGCCCCTCTCCCCTCTCGGTACGCTCCTCTCCTATCTCGGTACGCTCCTCTCCCCCCTCTCGGTACGCTCCTCTCCCGCCTCTCGGTACGCCCCTCTCCCCCCTCGGTACGCCCCTCTCCGCTCTCGGTACGCTCCTCTCCTCTCTCGGTACGCCCCTCTCCGCTCTCGGTACGCCCCTCTCCTCTCTCGGTACGCCCCTCTCCCCCCTCGGTACGCCCCTCTCCTCTCTCGGTACGCCCCTCTCCCCCCTCGGTACGCCCCTCTCCGCTCTCGGTACGCCCCTCTCCCCTCTCGGTACGCTCCTCTCCTATCTCGGTACGCTCCTCTCCCCCCTCTCGGTACGCTCCTCTCCCGCCTCTCGGTACGCCCCTCTCCCCCCTCGGTACGCCCCTCTCCCCTCTCGGTACGCTCCTCTCCTCTCTCGGTACGCCCCTCTCCCCTCTCGGTACGCCCCTCTCCCCTCTCGGTACGCTCCTCTCCTCTCTCGGTACGCTCCTCTCCTCTCTCGGTACGCTCCTCTCCCCTCTCGGTGCGCCCCTCTCCCCTCTCGGTACGCCCCTCTCCCCTCTCGGTACGCCCCTCTCCCCTCTCGGTACGCTCCTCTCCTCTCTCGGTACGCTCCTCTCCTCTCTCGGTACGCCCCTCTCCGCTCTCGGTACGCCCCTCTCCTCTCTCGGTACGCCCCTCTCCCCTCTCGGTACGCTCCTCTCCTCTCTCGGTACGCCCCTCTCCTCTCTCGGTACGCTCCTCTCCGCTCTCGGTACGCCCCTCCCCGCTCTCGGTACGCCCCTCTCCTCTCTCGGTACGCTCCTCTCCCCTCTCGGTACGCCCCTCCCCGCTCTCGGTACGCCCCTCCCCGCTCTCGGTACGCCCCTCTCCTCTCTCGGTACGCCCCTCTCCTCTCTCGGTACGCTCCTCTCCTCTCTCGTTACGCCCCTCCCCCCTCTCGGTACGCTCCTCTCCGCTCTCGGTACGCCCCTCCCCGCTCTCGGTACGCCCCTCTCCGCTCTCGGTACGCTCCTCTCCTCTCTCGGTACGCCCCTCCCCGCTCTCGGTACGCCCCTCTCCGCTCTCGGTACGCTCCTCTCCTCTCTCGGTACGCCCCTCTCCGCTCTCGGTACGCCCCTCTCCCCTCTCGGTACGCCCCTCTCCTCTCTCGGTACGCTCCTCTCCCCTCTCGGTACGCCCCTCCCCGCTCTCGGTACGCCCCTCTCCGCTCTCGGTACGCTCCTCTCCTCTCTCGGTACGCCCCTCCCCGCTCTCGGTACGCCCCTCTCCGCTCTCGGTACGCTCCTCTCCTCTCTCGGTACGCCCCTCCCCGCTCTCGGTACGCCCCTCTCCTCTCTCGGTACGCTCCTCTCCTCTCTCGGTACGCTCCTCTCCTCTCTCGGTACGCCCCTCCCCGCTCTCGGTACGCTCCTCTCCTCCCTCGGTACGCCCCTCTCCTCTCTCGGTACGCTCCTCTCCTCTCTCGGTACGCCCCTCCCCCCTCTCGGTACGCCCCTCTCCCCTCTCGGTACGCTCCTCTCCTCTCTCGGTACGCCCCTCTCCCCCCTCGGTACGCCCCTCTCCCCCCTCGGTACGCCCCTCCCCCCTCGGTACGCCCCTCTCCCCCCTCGGTACGCTCCTCTCCTCCCTCGGTACGCTCCTCTCCTCTCTCGGTACGCTCCTCTCCTCTCTCGGTACGCCCCTCCCCTCTCGGTACGCCCCTCTCCCCCCTCGGTACGCTCCTCTCCTCCCTCGGTACGCCCCTCTCCTCTCTCGGTACGCTCCTCTCCTCTCTCGGTACGCCCCTCTCCCCCCTCGGTACGCCCCTCTCCCCCCTCGGTACGCCCCTCTCCCCTCTCGGTACGCTCCTCTCCTCTCTCGGTACGCTCCTCTCCTCTCTCGGTACGCTCCTCTCCTCTCTCGGTACGCTCCTCTCCTCTCTCGGTACGCTCCTCTCCTCCCTCGGTACGCCCCTCTCCCCTCTCGGTACGCCCCTCTCCCCTCTCGGTACGCTCCTCTCCTCTCTCGGTGCGCCCCTCCCCCCTCTCGGTACGCCCCTCTCCTCTCTCGGTACGCTCCTCTCCTCTCTCGGTGCGCCCCTCCCCCCTCTCGGTACGCCCCTCCCCTCTCGGTACGCCCCTCTCCCCCCTCGGTACGCCCCTCTCCCCCCTCGGTACGCCCCTCTCCCCTCTCGGTACGCTCCTCTCCTCTCTCGGTACGCTCCTCTCCTCTCTCGGTACGCCCCTCCCCCCTCTCGGTACGCCCCTCTCCCCTCTCGGTACGCCCCTCTCCTCTCTCGGTACGCCCCTCCCCCCTCTCGGTACGCCCCTCTCCCCTCTCGGTGCGCCCCTCTCCCCTCTCGGTACGCCCCTCTCCCCCCTCGGTACGCCCCTCTCCTCTCTCGGTACGCCCCTCTCCCCTCTCGGTACGCCCCTCTCCCCTCTCGGTACGCTCCTCTCCCCCCTCGGTACGCCCCTCTCCCCCCTCGGTACGCCCCTCCCCCCTCTCGGTACGCTCCTCTCCTCTCTCGGTACGCTCCTCTCCTCTCTCGGTACGCTCCTCTCCTCTCTCGGTACGCCCCTCTCCCCTCTCGGTACGCCCCTCTCCCCTCTCGGTACGCCCCTCTCCCCTCTCGGTACGCCCCTCTCCTCTCTCGGTACGCCCCTCTCCTCTCTCGGTACGCTCCTCTCCCCTCTCGGTACGCTCCTCTCCTCTCTCGGTACGCCCCTCTCCCCTCTCGGTACGCTCCTCTCCTCTCTCGGTGCGCTCCTCTCCTCTCTCGGTACGCCCCTCTCCCCCCTCGGTACGCCCCTCTCCCCCCTCGGTACGCCCCTCCCCCCTCGGTACGCCCCTCTCCCCCCTCGGTACGCCCCTCTCCCCCCTCGGTACGCCCCTCTCCCCTCTCGGTACGCCCCTCTCCCCTCTCGGTACGCCCCTCCCCCCTCTCGGTACGCCCCTCTCCCCTCTCGGTACGCCCCTCTCCGCTCTCGGTACGCCCCTCTCCCCTCTCGGTACGCCCCTCCCCCCTCTCGGTACGCCCCTCTCCCCTCTCGGTACGCCCCTCTCCCCTCTCGGTACGCTCCTCTCCGCTCTCGGTACGCTCCTCTCCGCTCTCGGTGCGCCCCTCTCCCCTCTCGGTGCGCCCCTCTCCCCTCTCGGTACGCCCCTCTCCCCTCTCGGTACGCTCCTCTCCCCTCTCGGTACGCCCCTCTCCTCTCTCGGTACGCCCCTCTCCCCTCTCGGTACGCCCCTCTCCCCTCTCGGTACGCCCCTCTCCCCTCTCGGTACGCCCCTCTCCCCTCTCGGTACGCCCCTCTCCTCTCTCGGTACGCCCCTCTCCCCTCTCGGTACGCCCCTCTCCTCTCTCGGTACGCCCCTCTCCCCTCTCGGTACGCCCCTCTCCCCTCTCGGTACGCTCCTCTCCCCTCTCGGTACGCCCCTCTCCCCTCTCGGTACGCCCCTCTCCCCTCTCGGTACGCCCCTCTCCGCTCTCGGTGCGCCCCTCTCCCCTCTCGGTACGCCCCTCTCCCCTCTCGGTACGCCCCTCTCCCCTCTCGGTACGCCCCTCTCCCCTCTCGGTACGCCCCTCTCCCCTCTCGGTGCGCCCCTCTCCCCTCTCGGTACGCCCCTCTCCCCTCTCGGTGCGCCCCTCTCCTCTCTCGATACGCCCCTCTCCCCTCTCGGTGCGCCCCTCTCCCCTCTCGGTACGCCCCTCTCCCCTCTCGGTACGCCCCTCTCCCCTCTCGGTACGCCCCTCTCCCCCCTCGGTACGCCCCTCCCCCCTCTCGGTACGCCCCTCTCCACTCTCGGTACGCCCCTCTCCTCTCTCGGTACGCTCCTCTCCCCTCTCGGTACGCCCCTCTCCCCTCTCGGTACGCCCCTCTCCACTCTCGGTACGCCCCTCTCCCCCCTCGGTACGCCCCTCTCCCCCCTCGGTACGCCCCTCTCCTCTCTCGGTGCGCCCCTCTCCCCCCTCGGTACGCCCCTCTCCGCCGACCAATGAAATGCCCCTCATCCCTTACTGCACCGAATCCCCTCACTCACCAAATTCCCAATTACAGACTGTGTCGATAGCTGCTCCGTGCTCGCTCACTCCGTGTGGTCAGAGTCCTGTTCCATAGATATTCTAAACCTTATATTATGATCACTGTTCCCTAAATGCTCCCCCACTGACACTTGCTCCACTTGGCCCGTCTCATTCCCTAGAACCAAGTCCAGCAATGCCTCCTTCATCGATGGGCCGGAAACGTACTGGTCAAGAAAGTTCTCCTGAACACATTTCAGAAATTCCTCTCCCTCTGTGCCCCTTATATTATTATTATCCCAGTCTATATTAGGATAGTTGAAGTCTCCAGTTATCACTACTCTTTGGCTTTTGCAACTCTCTGTAATTTCCCTGCAAATTTGCTCCTCTATCTCCTTCCCACTAGTTGGTGGCCTGTAGAATACACCCAGTAGTGTAATGGCACCTCTTTTATTTCTTAACTCTAACCAAATAGATTCTGTCCTTGACCCCTCCAGGACATCCTCTCTCTCCAGCACTGCAATATTCCCCTTAATCAATACTGCCACCCCCCCTCCTTTCTTTCCTTCCCTATCTTTCCTGAACACCTTGTATCCAGGAATATTTAGACCCCAATCCTGCCCTTTTTTGAGCCAGGTCTCCGTTATCGCCATGACATCGAATTCCCATGTGGCTATTTGAGCCCGCAGCTCACCGACCTTGTTCACCACACTTCGTGCGTTTACACACACGCACTGTAAACCAGTCTTAGACTTTCTTGTACTCTCTCTTGGTCTGACCCCATCTAATATCTTCCTATTTTTTACTCGAGGGCCATCCTCGAGGGCCAAAGCCCTGTACAGGGTACAATTCTGGGCACCCTACGCCAGGTGTCGAGGGCAGCACAGAAAAGGGAAGCGAAACTGACCCTGAGCTCAAGGAATCTGAGGTCTGAGAGCGGGAGGTGGAGGCAGATCGGGAATGACGGTGGGCGGCGGGGGGGGAGTGAGTTTGGGCGTCTGGTCCTTCCTGTGGCCCCACCTGACAGGTCCCCTGCTCCCCTCGCCCCAACTCTCTCTCTGTGTTTACGGGGATGAGCCAATGGCCGTGTACCTTCTCGTGTTCCCTGTTGAGAAGGTCATTAACCTCTCGGTTCCACCCGAGCAGCTCTGAAAACCTCTTCACTCCTCCGACAATGTCTCCCAGCTCTGCCACATCCTGATTCCTCAGCGGGTGTTGGGTGAATGAGCCCACCAGGTCCTGGTTGATGAGTAAACGAGGGACAGAGTTTCTCACCATCTCCGACAAACTCGCAAATGGTTCCACCTGAAATATTTTGACCGGTGTAAGTGGTCGGGGAGACGAGGACAATTATTGAGTGCCCCTCACTGGTTCTCGCAATCATCAGAAGAAGAAGAGGGAGCTGCTGGAGAATGGGGTTCATGCTGTGTGAAACAGACAGACAGACAGACAGAGACAGACAGAGGCACACAGACAGAGAATAGACACAGACGGACGACATGCAGAGAGACAGACAGACACACACAGAGACTGACAGGCACACAGACAGACGACAGACACAGACAGATGACATAGAGAGACAGACAGACACACACAGAGACTGACAGAGGCACACAGACAGACGACAGACACAGACAGATGACATAGAGAGACAGACATACACACACAGAGACTGACAGAGGCACACAGACAGACGATAGACACAGACAGATGACATACAGAGAGACAGACAGACACACACAGAGACTGACAGAGGCACACAGACACACGATAGACACGGACAGACAACATAGAGAGAGACAGACAGACAGATACAGACAGAGGCACACAGACAGGTGATAGACACAGACAGACGACATAGAGAGAGACAGACAGATACACATAGAGACTGACAGACCGACAGACAGAGAGAGTCAGACAGACAAACAGACAGAGAGAGACAGACAGAGAGAGACAGACAGAGAGAGTCAGACAGAGAGAGTCAGACAGACCAACAGACAGAGTCAGTCAGAGAGAGTCAGACAGACAAACAGACAGAGAGAGACAGACAGAAAGAGTCAGTCAGAGAGAGTCAGACAGACAAACAGACAGAGAGAGGCAGACAGAGAGAGTCAGTCAGAGAGAGTCAGACAGACAAACAGACAGAGAGAGACAGACAGAGTCAGACAGACCAAGAGACAGAGAGAGAGAGTCAGACAGAGAGAGTCAGACAGACCAACAGACAGAGACAGTCAGAGAGAGTCAGACAGACCGACAGACAGAGAGAGTCAGACAGACAAACAGACAGAGAGAGTCAGACAGACCAACAGACAGAGACAGTCAGAGAGAGTCAGACAGACAAACAGACAGAGAGAGTCAGACAGACAAACAGACAGAGACAGACAGAGAGAGTCAGACAGACAGACTCCTCCCTGAACTCCAGCTGAATTTATTAAAGTAACGTTTGATCAGCTGACCGACACTGGCTCCCGATCTGGGAACGCCTCGATTTTAAAATTCTCATCTTTGTTTTCAAATCCCCTCCATGGCCCCTCGCCCCCCTCCCTATCTCTGTAACCCCCTCCAGCCCCACACCCCTCCCTATCTCTGTAACCTCCTCCAGCCCCACACCCCTCCCTATCTCTGTAACCCCCTCCAGCCCCACACCCCTCCCTATCTCTGTAACCCCCTCCAGCCCCTCCCTATCTCTGTAACCCCCTCCAGCCCCACACCCCTCCCTATCTCTGTAACCCCCTCCAGCCCCACACCCCTCCCTATCTCTGTAACCCCCTCCAGCCCCACACCCCTCCCTATCTCTGTAACCCCCTCCAGCCCCACACCCCTCCCTATCTCTGTAACCCCCTCCAGCCCCACACCCCTCCCTATCTCTGTAACCCCCTCCAGCCCCACACCCCTCCCTATCTCTGTAACCCCCTCCAGCCCCTACGACCCTCCGAGATCTCTGCGTTCCTCCAATTCCGGCCTCTTGCGTATCCCCCGATTTCCATCGCTCCACCATTGGCGGCCGTGCCTTCAGCTGCCTGGGCCCTAAGCTCTGGAATTCCCTCCCTAAACCCTCTCCGCCTCTCTCACCTCCTTTAAGACGCTCCTTAAAACCTACCTCTGTGACCGAGCTTGTGGTCACCTGTCCCGATATCTCCTTCTGTGGCTCGGTGTTAGATTTTGTTTGATAGTCGCTCCTGTGAAGCCCCTCGGGACATTTTACTACGTTAAAGGCGCTATATAAATGCAGATTGTTGTTGGGAGGATGAAGCTGTGAACATTGCTCCTTTTTACAGCAGTCACACAAAAGGAGAAACTGTCAACTGTGAGTGTCCGAGGGCTATTCAACCCTGGGGGTTTCACAGTCAAATCCACACCGGTGAACTATCCAGCAGAGTCACTGGGGCAGTAACGCAGGCCAATGATCCCCCCCCCAGTGTCCAGGCCGATGATCTGCCCCAGTGTCCAGGCCGATGATCTGCCCCCCAGTGTCCAGGCCGATGATCTTCCCCCCAGTGTCCAGGCCGATGATCTTCCCCCCAGTGTCCAGGCCGATGATCCCCCCAGTGTCCAGGCCAATGATCCCCCCCCCAGTGTCCAGGCCAATGATCTGCCCCCCAGTGTCCAGGCCAATGATCCCCCCCCCAGTGTCCAGGCCGATGATCCCCCCCAGTGTCCAGGCCGATGATCCCCCCAGTGTCCAGGCCAATGATCCCCCCCCCAGTGTCCAGGCCGATGATCCCCCCCAGTGTCCAGGCCGATGATCCCCCCAGTGTCCAGGCCGAGACCAGATCACTGCACAGACCGCAGGGCAAATCAAGGCTCGAGTTAATCCTCCAGTTGTTGGTCTCCCATCAACTCCAAATCATCCAGAGCTCCCCCACACTGAAGTACTGACTGACCCTCCTCCTCCTCATCTACCCTCCCCCAATTCTGAAAATAAATTAGCAAAAAATATAAAAACAGATAGCAAGAGTTTCTACAGTTATATAAAAAGAAAAAGGGTGGCTAAGGCAAACATAGGTCCCTTAGAGGATGAGACCGGGAAATTAATGGTGGGAAACATGGAGATGGCAAAAATGCTGAACAAATATTTTGTTTCAGTCTTTACGGTAGAGGACACTAAGAATATCCCAACACTGGACAAACAGGGGACTCTCGGGGGGGAGGAGCTAAATACGATTAAAATCACGAAGGAATTGGTACTCAGTAAATTAATGGGACTCAAGGCGGATAAATCCCCCGGACCTGATGGCTTCCATCCTAGGGTCTTGAGGGAAGTGGCAGTGGGGATTGTGGATGCTTTGGTAATAATTTTCCAAAATTCTCTGGACACGGCAAAGGTCCCGGCAGATTGGAAAACTGTGAATGTAACACCCTTATTTAAAAAGGGTAGTAGGCAGAAGGCTGGAAATTATAGGCCAGTTAGCCTAACATCTGTGGTGGGTAAAATTTTGGAGTCTATTATTAAGGAGACAGTAGCGGAACATTTGGACAAACATAATTTAATAGGACAAAGTCAGCATGGCTTTACGAAGGGGAAGTCATGTCTGACAAATTTGCTGTGGACGTAGTGTATTTAGACTTCCAGGAGGCATTCGACAAGGTGCCACATAAAAGATTATTGCTCAAGATAAAGAATCACTGGATTGGGGGTAATATTCTGGCATGGGTGGAGGATTGGTTATCTAACAGGAAGCAGAGAGTTGGGATAAATGGTTCATTCTCGGACTGGCAACCAGTAGCCAGTGGTGTTCCGCAGGGGTCGGTGCTGGGTCCCCAACTCTTTACAATCTATATTAACGATTTGGAGGAGGGGACCGAGTGCAACATATCAAAGTTTGCAGATGATACAAAGATGGGAGGGAAAGTAGAGAGTGAGGAGGACATAAAAAATCTACAAGGGGATATAGACAGGCTGGGTGAGTGGGCGGAGATTTGGCAGATGCAATACAATATTGGAAAATGTGAGGTTATGCACTTTGGCAGGAAAAATCAGAGAGCAAGTTATTATCTTAATGGCGAGAAACTGGAAAGTACTGCAGTACAAAGGGATCTGGGGGTCTTAGTGCAAGAAAATCAAAAAGTTGGTATGCAGGTGCAGCAGGTGATCAAGAAAGCCAACGGAATGTTGGCTTTTATTGCTCGGGGGATAGAATATAAAAACAGGGAGGTATTGCTGCAGTTATATAAGGTATTGGTGAGACCGCACCTGGAATACTGCATACAGTTTTGGTCTCCATACTTAAGAAAAGACATACTTGCTCTCGAGGCAGTACAAAGAAGGTTCACTCGGTTAATCCCGGGGATGAGGGGGCGGACATATGAGGAGAGGTTGAGTAGATTGGGACTCTACTCATTGGAGTTCAGAAGAATGAGAGGCAATCTTATTGAAACATATAAGATTGTGAAGGGGCTTGATCGGGTGGATGCAGTAAGGATGTTCCCAAAGATGGGTGAAACTAGAACTAGGGGGCATAATCTTAGAATAAGGGGCTGCTCTTTCAAAACTGTAAACAATTTTACAACACCAAGTTATAGTCCAACAATTTTATTTTTAATCCCACCTGAGGAAGGAGGAAGCCTCCGAAAGCTTGTGGGATTAAAAATAAAATTGTTGGACTATAACTTGGTGTTGTAAAATTGTTTACAATTGTCAACCTCAGTCCATCACCGGCATCTCCACATCATGGCTTTCAAAACTGAGATGAGGAGAAACTTCTTCACTCAGAGGGTGGTCGGTCTGTGGAATTTGCTGCCCCAGGAAGCTGTGGAAGCTACATCATTAGATAAATTTAAAACAGAAATCGACAGTTTCCTCGAAGTAAAGGGAATGAGGGGTTACGGGGAGCGGGCAGGAAATTGGACATGAATTTCTTATGTTCTTATGTATCCCTGGAACCATTCTGCAGTTCTGTCTTGTTGTTGCTGTGACCCACTCTTGGTACATAAGAACATAAGAAATAGGAGCAGGAGTAGGCCAATCGGCCCCTCGAGCCTGCTCCGCCATTCAATAAGATCATGGCTGATCTGATCCTAACCTCAAATTTAAATTCATGTCCAATTTCCTGCCCGCTCCGCGTAACCCCTAATTCCCTTTACTTCTAGGAAACTGTCTATTTCTGTTTTAAATTTATTTAATGATGCAGCTTCCACAGCTTCCTGGGGCAGCAAATTCCACAGACCTACCACCCTCTGAGTGAAGAAGTTTCTCCTCATCTCAGTTTTGAAAGAGCAGCCCCTTATTCTAAGATTATGCCCCCTAGTTCTAGTTTCACCCATCCTTGGGAACATCCTTACCGCATCCACCCGATCAAGCCCCTTCACAATCTTATATGTTTCAATAAGATCGCCTCTCATTCTTATGAACTCCAATGAGTAGAGTCCCAATCTACTCAACCTCTCCTCATATGTCCACCCCCTCATCCCCGGGATTAACTGAGTGAACCTTCTTTGTACTGCCTCGAGAGCAAGTATGTCTTTTCTTAAGTATGGAGACCAAAACTGTATGCAGTATTCCAGGTGCGGTCTCACCAATACCTTATATAACTGCAGCAATACCTCCCTGTTTTTATATTCTATCCCCCTAGCAATAAAAGCCAACATTCCGTTGGCCTTCTTGATCACCTGCTGCATCTGCATACTAACTTTTTGATTTTCTTGCACTCGGACCCCCAGATCCCTTTGTACTGCAATACTTTCCAGTTTCTCGCCATTAAGATAATAACTTGCTCTCTGATTTTTCCTGCCAAAGTGCATAACCTCACATTTTCCAATATTGTATTGCATCTGCCAAATCTCCGCCCACTCACCCAGCCTGTCTGTATCCCCTTGTCGGTTTTTTATGTCCTCCTCACTCTCTACTTTCCCTCCCATCTTTGTATCATCTGCAAACCTTGATATGTTGCACTCGGTCCCCTCCTCCAAATCGTTAATATAGATTGTAAAGAGTTGGGGACCCAGCACCGACCCCTGCGGAACACCACTGGTTACTGGTTGCCAGTCCGAGAATGAACCATTTATCCCAACTCTCTGCTTCCTGTTAGATAACCAATCCTCCACCCATGACAGAATATTACCCCCAATCCAGTGATTCTTTATCTTGAGCAATAATCTTTTATGTGGCACCTTGTCGAATGCCTTCTGGAAGTCTAAATACACTACGTCCAGTGGTTCCCCTTTATCCATCCTGTACGTTATATCCTCAAAGAACTCAAGCAAATTTGTCAGACATGACTTCCCCTTCGTAAAGCCATGCTGACTTTGTCCTATTAAATTATGTTTATCCAAATGTTCTGCTACTGTCTCCTTAATAATAGACTCCAAAATTTTACCCACCACAGATGTTAGGCTAACTGGTCTATAATTTCCAGCCTTCTGTCTACTACCCTTTTTAAATAAGGGTGTTACATTCGCAGTTTTCCAATCTGCCGGGACCTTTGCCGTGTCCAGAGAATTTTGGAAAATTATTACCAAAGCATCCACAATCCCTACTGCCACTTCCCTCAAGACCCTAGGATGGAAGCCATCAGGTCCAGGGGATTTATCCGCCTTGAGTCCCATTATTTTACTGAGTACCATCTCCTGAGTGATTTTAATCGTATTTAGCTCCTCCCCCACTAGAGCCCCCTGTTTGTCCAGTGTTGGGATATTCTTAGTGTCCTCTACTGTAAAGACTGAAGCAAAATATTTGTTCAGCATTTTTGCCATCTCCATGTTTCCCACCATTAATTTCCCGGTCTCATCCTCTAAGGGACCTACGTTTGCCTTAGCCACCCTTTTTCTTTTTATATAACTATAGAAACTCTTGCTATCTGTTTTTATATTTTTTGCTAATTTATTTTCATAATCTAACTTCCCTTTCTTAATCAATCCTTTAGTTACTTTTTGCTGTCTTTTGAAGACTTCCCAATCTTCTATCCTCCCACTAAGTTTGGCTACCTTATATGTCCTTGTTTTTAGTCGGATACTATCCTTAATTTCTTTACTTAGCCACGGATGGCTGTCATTTCTTTTACACCCTTTTATCCTCAGTGGAATATTATTTTTTTGAAAGTTGTAAAATAACTCCCTAAATGAACACCACTGTTCATGTACCGTCTTACCCTTTAATCTATTTCCCCAGTCCACTTTAATCAATTCCGCTCTCATACCATCATAGTCTCCTTTATTCAAGCTCAGTACGCTTGTTTGAGAACCAACCTTCTCACCCTCTAATTGGATATGGAATGTAACCATGTTGTGGTCGCTCGTTCCAAGGGGATCCTTAACTAGGACATTATTAATTAATCCTGGCTCATTACACCCTCGGTACACCCCTCTCCGCTGTCTAAACAAATGCCCCTCACCCCTTACTGCACCCAATCCCCTCACTCACCAAATTCCCAATTACAGACTCTGTCGAAACCGGACTGTGTCGATAGCTGCCACTCCGAGCTCCCTCACTCCGAGCTCCCTCACTCCGAGCTCCCTCACTCCGAGCTCCCTCACTCCGAGCTCCCTCACTCCGAGCTCCCTCACTCCGAGCTCCCTCACTCCGAGCTCCCTCACTCCGAGCTCCCTCACTCCGAGCTCCCTCACTCCGAGCTCCCTCACTCCGAGCTCCCTCACTCCGAGCTCCCTCACTCCGAGCTCCCTCACTCCGAGCTCCCTCACTCCGAGCTCCCTCACTCCGAGCTCCCTCACTCCGAGCTCCCTCACTCCGAGCTCCCTCACTCCGAGCTCCCTCACTCCGAGCTCCCTCACTCCGAGCTCCCTCACTCCGAGCTCCCTCACTCCGAGCTCACTCACTCTGTGCGTTAGCAAAACCCTTCTGACAGCCACCCGTGGCTAAGTAAAGAAATCAAGGATAGTATCCGACTAAAAACAAGGACATATAAGGTAGCCAAACTTAGTGGGAGGATAGAAGATTGGGAATTCTTCAAAAGACAGCAAAAAGTAACTAAAGGATTGATTAAGAAAGGGAAGTTAGATTATGAAAAGAAATTAGCAAAAAATATAAAAACAGATAGCAAGAGTTTCTATAGTTATATAAAAAGAAAAAGGGTGGCTAAGGCAAACATAGGTCCCTTAGAGGATGAGACCGGGAAATTAATGGTGGGAAACATGGAGATGGCAAAAATGCTGAACAAATATTTTGTTTCAGTCTTTACAGTAGAGGACACTAAGAATATCCCAACACTGGACAAACAGGGGACTCTCGGGGGGGAGGAGCTAAATACGATTAAAATCACTCAGGAGATGGTACTCAGTAAAATAATGGGACTCAAGGCGGATAAATCCCCTGGACCTGATGGCTTCCATCCTAGGGTCTTGAGGGAAGTGGCAGTAGGGATTGTGGATGCTTTGGTGATAGTTTTCCAAAATTCCCTGGACTCAGGAGAGGTCCCGGCAGATTGGAAAACTGCTAATGTAACACCGTTATTTAAAAAGGGTAGTAGGCAGAAGGCTGGAAATTATAGGCCAGTTAGCTTAACATCTGTGGTGGGTAAAATTTTGGAGTCTATTATTAAGGAGACAGTAACGGAACATTTAGATAAGCATAATTTAATAGGACAAAGTCAGCATGGCTTCATGAAGGGGAAGTCATGTCTGACAAATTTGCTTGAGTTCTTCGAGGATATAACGTATAGGGTGGATAAAGGGGAACCAGTGGACGTAGTGTATTTAGACTTCCAGAAGGCATTCGACAAGGTGCCACATGAAAGATTATTACTTAAGATAAAAAATCACGGGATTGGGGGTAATATTCTGGCATGGGTGGAGGATTGGTTATCAAACAGGAAGCAGAGAGTTGGGATAAATGGTTCATTTTCGGACTGGCAACCAGTAACCAGTGGTGTTCCACAGGGGTCGGTGCTGGGTCCCCAACTCTTTACAATCTATATTAACGATTTGGAGGAGGGGACCGAGTGCAACATATCAAAATTTGCAGATGATACAAAGATGGGAGGGAAAGTAGAGAGTGAGGAGGACATAAAAAACCTGCAAGGGGATATAGACAGGCTGGGTGAGTGGGCGGAGATTTGGCAGATGCAATATAATATTGGAAAATGTGAGGTTATGCACTTTGGCAGGAAAAATCAGAGAGCAAGTTATTTTCTTAATGGCGAGAGACTGGAAAGTACTGCAGTACAAAGGGATCTGGGGGTCCTAGTGCAAGAAAATCAAAAAGTTGGTATGCAGGTGCAGCAGGTGATCAAGAAAGCCAACGGAATGTTGGCTTTTATTGCTCGGGGGATAGAATATAAAAACAGGGAGGTATTGCTGCAGTTATATAAGGTATTGGTGAGACCGCACCTGGAATACTGCATACAGTTTTGGTCTCCATACTTAAGAAAAGACATACTTGCTCTCGAGGCAGTACAAAGAAGGTTCACTCGGTTAATCCCGGGGATGAGGGGGCGGACATATGAGGAGAGGTTGAGTAGATTGGGACTCTACTCATTGGAGTTCAGAAGAATGAGAGGCGATCTTATTGAAACATATAAGATTGTGAGGGGTCTTGATCGGGTGGATGCAGTAAGGATGTTCCCAAAGATGGGTGAAACTAGAACTAGGGGGCATAATCTTAGAATAAGGGGCTGCTCTTTCAAAACTGAGATGAGGAGAAACTTCTTCACTCAGAGGGTGGTAGGTCTGTGGAATATGCTGCCCCAGGAAGCTGTGGAAGCTACATCATTAGATAAATTTAAAACAGAAATAGACAGTTTCCTCGAAGTAAAGGGAATTAGGGGTTATGGGGAGCGGGCAGGAAATTGGACATGAAGCTGAGTTCGGATCGGTCAATGCCCTGTGGGTGGCGGAGAGGGCCCAGGGGCTGTGTGGCCGGGTCCTGCTCCGATTTCTTGTGTTCTTTAGATTTGTGGTTGGGATCAGATCAGCCATGATCTTATTAAATGGCGGAGCAGGCTCGAGGGGCCGATTGGCCTACTCCTGCTCCAATTTCTTATGTTCTTATGTTCTTATGTTCTGAATTTATGCTCGCTAGAATGCCAATCATTCTCCCCCACCCCGCCTCCCCCGGTCAGTGTCCAGTCCATGAGATGCAGAGACTCACCTCGAGGGACGTTCCCAGGATGAGGAGCAAATCAGCGAAGGGGAGGTCGGCCAGGGACAGATGGAACTTCGATGGAAGCTGCTCCCCAAAGAAGGTGATGTCGGGTTTGATGACCCCGGAACAGGATGTGCAATGAGGGACTTTACTCTCCATCACCTCTGCCTAATGCGGGGTACAGAGGGGGTCAGTAACACACGGGGACTCAACACATCGTGCGCTCAGTTAGCTCAACAATCAGATCAAACGTCTCCACAACCCCAGCTCCCCCTCAGATTATCTCCTCCTCTCCCGGTCTCTAGTCCCTGGGGTCAGTCAGCACCGTCAGGGCAGGGATTCAGTGAACCAGACTCTTGGGGAGAGTCCGACTCTCAGGAGAGGGAGAGAAAACTGGGGGGGGGGGGAGAGAATAAATAACAAAATGAAACACAAATCCTCAAGTGACCCTGCCCCCCAGGCTGAGTCTCCCCGGCCCCCCGGGGCTGAGTCTCCCCGCCCCCCCCGGGGCTGAGTCTCCCCGCCCCCCCCGGGGCTGAGTCTCCCCGCCCCCCCCGGGGCTGAGTCTCCCCGCCCCCCCCGGGGCTGAGTCTCCCCGCCCCCCCCGGGGCTGAGTCTCCCCGCCCCCCCCGGGGCTGAGTCTCCCCGGCCCCCGGGCTTCCTGCCCCTGGGGTGAGTCTCCCCGCCCCCCGGGGCGAGTCTCCCTGCCCCCCCCGGGGGGAGTCTCCCCGCCCCCCGGGGCGAGTCTCCCCGCCCCCCGGGGCGAGTCTCCCCGCCCCCCGGGGCGAGTCTCCCCGCCCCCCGGGGCGAGTCTCCCCGCACCCCGGGGCGAGTCTCCCCAGGCCCCGGGTTGAGTCTCCAAGGCCCCGGGTTGTGGGTCCCTGCCCCCGGGCTGAGTCTCCTTGCCCCTGGGGCGAGTCTCCCCGCCCCCGGGGCGTGGGCCCTGTTTTATTGGATGTCACTGAGCGGCTTCAGGGCATTCTCAAGGGGGAGGGTGAGCAGGCAGAGGTCGTGGTCCACATTGGGACCAACGACATAGGTAGGAAGGGAGATGAGGTCCTGCATCAAGAATTTAGGGAGCTAGGTAGCAGATTAAAGAGCAGGACCTCAAAGGTTGTAATCTCTGGATTACTCCCAGTGCCACGGGCTAGTGAGTATAGAAATAGGAGGATAGAACAGATGAATGCGTGGCTAAAGAGTTGGTGCAGGAGGGAGGGTTTCAGTTTCCTGGATCACTGGGCCTGCTTCTGGGGAAGGTGGGACTTGTACAAGTCGGACGGGTTGCACCTGAACCAGAGCGGGACAAATATCCTTGCGGGGAGGTTTGCTAGCACTGTTGGGGGGGGTTTAAACTAACTTGGCAGGGGGATGGGATACAGAGTGGAGCTACAATAGGGGGTGATGTGCAGCCAAATATAGAGAAAAAAACAAGTCAGCTTGGAAGACAGGGCAAATATGTGAGGGCAAGGCTGGATGGCATCTATTTTAATGCAAGGAGTCTTGCGAATAAGGTGGATGAACTGAAGGTGTTGATAAACACATGGGAGTATGACATTGTTGCTGTCACAGAGACATGGTTGAGGGAGGGGCAAGACTGGCAGCTCAATATTCCGGGGTACAGAATCTTCAGGCGAGACAGAGGGGGAGGTATAAGAGGAGGGGGGGTCGCAATATTAATTAAAGAATCAATTACTGCCATAAGGAGGGATGATATATTAGCAGGTTCCTCAAATGAGGCCATATGGGTGGAGCTTAAAAACAAAAAGGGGGCAAGCACTTTGATGGGAGTGTACTATAGGCCCCCAAACAGTCAGGGGGAGATAGAGGAACAGATATGTAGGCAAATCTCAGAAAATTGTGCAAATAATAGGGTAATAATAGTGGGGGATTTCAACTTCCCCAATATTAACTGGGATACTCAGAGTGTAAAAGGCTTAGAGGGTACAAAATTCTTATCGTGCATCCAGGAGAGCTTTTTGAGCCAGCATGTAGAAAGTCCTACAAGAGAGGGGGCGGTACTGGACCTAATTCTAGGGAATGTGGCCGGCCAAGTGGAAGAAGTGCTCGTAGGTGAGCACTTTGGTGACAGTGACCATAATTCGGTGAGATTTAAGGTGGTCATGGAAAAGGATAGGGAGGGGCCGGAAATAAAGGTTCTAAATTGGGGGAAGGCCGATTTTAATAGGATAAGGCAGGATCTGGCCAAAATGGACTGGGATCAGCTGCTTGTAGGAAAATCCGCATCGGAGCAATGGGAGTCTTTCAGAAGGGAGATTGAGACCATACAATGGCAACATGTTCCCGTAAAGGTCAAGGGTGGTTCCAAGAACTCCAGGGAACCTTGGATGTCAGGGGATATACGAGAATGGATTAGGAAAAAAAGGAGGGCTTTTGGCAGATACAAAAGGCTAAAGACGGAGGAAGCCCTAGAGGAGTACAAAAAGTGCAGGGGGATACTTAAAAAAGAAATTAGGAGATCAAGGAGGGGCCATGAAATAACACTGGCGAGCAAAATAAAGGAAAATCCTAAGATGTTTTATAAGTATATTAAGGGTAAGAGGATGACTAGGGAAAAAATAGGGCCCATTAGGGACAAAAATGGCAATCTGTGTGTGGAGCCGGCAGATGTAGGAGGGGTTCTAAATGAATTTTTTGCATCTGTTTTCACTATGGAGAAGGACGATGTAGACATAGAAATACGGCAGGGGGACTGTGATATACTCGAACATATTAACATCGAGCGGGAGGAGGTATTGGCGGTTTTAGCAGGCCTAAAAATGGATAAATCCCCAGGTCCGGACGAAATGTATCCCAGGCTACTGTGTGAGGCAAAGGAGGAGATTGCGGGGGCTCTGACACATATATTCAGAACCTCTCTGGCCACAGGGGATGTGCCAGAGGACTGGAGAACCGCTAATGTAATACCATTATTCAAGAAGGGGAGTAGGGAAAAACCGGGGAACTACAGGCCAGTGAGCCTAACATCAGTGGTAGGAAAATTATTGGAAAATATTCTGAAGGACAAAATTAGTCTCCACTTGGAGAAGCAAGGATTAATCAGGGACAGTCAACATGGCTTTGTCAAGGGAAGATCATGTCTGACTAATTTGATTGAATTTTTTGAGGGGGTGACTAGGCGTGTGGATGAGGGTAACGCAGTGGATGTGGTGTACATGGATTTCAGTAAGGCCTTCGATAAAGTCCCCCACAGGAGACTGGTCAAGAAGGTACGAGCCCATGGAATCCAGGGTGCCTTGGCACTTTGGATACAAAACTGGCTTAGTGGCAGAAGGCAGAGGGTGATGGTCGAAGGTTGTTTTTGTGACTGGAAGCCTGTGGCCAGTGGGGTACCACAGGGATCGGTGCTGGGTCCCTTGCTGTTTGTGGTCTACATTAACGACTTGGATATGAATGTAAAAGGTATGATCAGTAAGTTCGCTGATGATACAAAGATTGGTAGGGTGGTAAATAGCGAGGAGGATAGCCTCAGTCTGCAGGACGATATAGATGGGTTGGTCAGATGGGCGGAACAGTGGCAAATGGAATTTAACCCGGAAAAGTGCGAGGTGATGCACTTTGGAGGGACTAACAAGGCAAGGGAATACACAATGAATGGGAGGACCCTCGGCAAGACAGAGGGTCAGAGGGATCTTGGTGTGCAAGTTCACAGATCCCTGAAGGCGGCGGAACAGGTAGATAAGGTGGTAAAGAAGGCATATGGGATACTTGCCTTTATTAGCCGAGGCACAGAATATAAGAGCAAGGAGGTTATGATGGAGCTGTATAAAACACTGGTTAGGCCACAGCTGGAGTACTGTGTGCAGTTCTGGTCGCCACACTACAGGAAGGATGTGATCGCTTTGGAGAGGGTGCAGAGGAGATTCACCAGGATGTTACCAGGGCTGGAGCGCTTCAGCTATGAAGAGAGACTGGGAAGATTGGGTTTGTTTTCCTTGGAGCAGAGGAGGCTGAGGGGGGACATGATTGAGGTGTACAAAATTATGAGGGGCACAGATAGGATGGATACTAAGGAGCTTTTTCCCTTCGTTGAGGGTTCTATAACAAGGGGGCATAGATTCAAGGTAAAAGGCGGGAGGTTTAGAGGGGATTTGAGAAAGAACTTTTTCACCCAGAGGGTGGTTGGAGTCTGGAACTCACTGCCTGAAAGGGTTGTGGAGGCAGGAACCCTCACAACATTCAAGAAGCATTTGGATGGGCACTTGAAATGCCATAGCATACAAGGCTACGGACCAAATGCTGGAATATGGGATTAGAGTAGACAGGGCTG
The DNA here is from genome assembly GCF_035084215.1 of Heptranchias perlo. Taxonomy (NCBI): domain Eukaryota; kingdom Metazoa; phylum Chordata; class Chondrichthyes; order Hexanchiformes; family Hexanchidae; genus Heptranchias; species Heptranchias perlo. The sequence goes on from NC_090336.1 coordinate 75,709,237, forward strand.
ATGGCCGGCGCGGACACGATGGGCCGAAGGGCCTCTATCCGTGCTGTATGACTCGATGACTCTAAAGTCTCTCCAAGGTTTGTCCATCGAAAACCATGGAAAGAATTGGAGCAAGAAACACACCGGCCAATGGGGAGTCTCGCTTGGTGAGAGCGCTGAGTCTCCAAACTGTGCCCTGTTCGAGCATGACCCCCCAGTGACCTCCAGTGACCCCCAGTGACCTCCAGTGACCCCCCAGTGACCTCCAGTGATCCATAGTGACTCCGCAGTTCAGTAATCTCTGGTCACCTTCAGTGACCCCCAGAGGTGGGGGGTGTGGTTTGGGGAGTGGGGGTCGGGGTGGGGTGTGGGGATCGGGGGTCGGGGTGGGATGTGGGGGTCGGGGGTCGGGGTGGGGTGTGGGGATCGGGGGTCGGGGTGGGGATTGGGGGTCGGGGTGGGGGTTGGGGGTCGTGGTGGGGGTTGGGGTGGGGTGTGGGGGTCGGGGGTCGGGGTGGGGTGTGGGGATCGGGGTGGGGGTTGGGGGTCGGGGTGGGGGTTGGGGGTCGGGGTGGGGGTTGGGGGTCGGGGTGGGGTGGGGGTTGGGGGTCGGGGTGGGGTGTGCGGTGTCGGGGGATGGGATGTGGGGGGAGCGGAGAGTGAGGAGGAGAGGGGGTCTCTCACTGACCCTTCACTCTCTCCGTGACCCCAGTTTTGCCCTCTGACCCCTCTGCTCATTCCTCACCCGCAGGTCTTCCCAGCTGTAGGTCTTCAGGCAAACGGTGCAAGTCGCTGTGGCAAATGTCCCGTGAGCTTCCACCAGCTTCTCGGCCGGGATTCCTGCCTCTAAAGGAAAGAGTGAGACGGCACAAGAGGTCCATCAGATACAGGACGATGAGAAGCAACAGTCCCTCCTCTTACTCTCTCCCCCACTCCCGGAGGGCACAGACTCTCGGTGGGTCAGCAGGAACTCTATGGACAGTGGTCAGCGGGAACTCTATGGACAGTGGTCAGCGGGAACTCTATGGACAGTGGTCAGCGAGGACTCTATGGACAGTGGTCAGCGGGAACTCTATGGACAGTGGTCAGCGGGAACTCTATGGACAGTGGTCAGCGGGAACTCTATGGACAGTGGTCAGCAGGAACTCTATGGACAGTGGTCAGCACCCACTCTATGGACATTGGTCAGCAGGAACTCTATGGACAGTGGTCAGCACAGACTCTATGGACAGTGGTCAGCAGGAACTCTATGGACAGTGGTCAACGAGGACTCTATGGACAGTGGTCAGCACCCACTCTATGGACAGTGGTCAGCACCCACTCTATGGACAGTGGTCAGCAGGAACTCTATGGACAGTGGTCAGCAGGAACTCTATGGACAGTGGTCAGCGGGAACTCTATGGACAGTGGGCAGCCGGAACTCTATGGACAGTGGTCAGCACCCACTCTATGGACATTGGTCAGCAGGAACTCTATGGACAGTGGTCAACGAGGACTCTATGGACAGTGGTCAGCACCCACTCTATGGACAGTGGTCAGCACCCACTCTATGGACAGTGGTCAGCAGGAACTCTATGGACAGTGGTCAGCACAGACTCTATGGACAGTGGTCAACGAGGACTCTGGACAGTGGTCAGCACCCACTCTATGGACAGTGGTCAGCACCCACTCTATGGACAGTGGTCAGCAGGAACTCTATGGACAGTGGTCAGCACAGACTCTATGGACAGTGGTCAGCACAGACTCTATGGACAGTGGTCAGCACCCACTCTATGGACATTGGTCAGCAGGAACTCTATGGACAGTGGTCAGCACAGACTCTATGGACAGTGGTCAGCACCCACTCTATGGACAGTGGTCAGCACCCACTCTATGGACAGTGGTCAGCAGGAACTCTATGGACAGTGGTCAGCAGGAACTCTATGGACAGTGGTCAGCAGGAACTCTATGGACAGTGGTCAGCAGGAACTCTATGGACAGTGGTCAGCGGGAACTCTATGGACAGTGGTCAGCAGGAACTGTATGGACAGTGGTCAACAGATTCAATAGTAATTGGATAAATACTTGTAAAGGAAAAATTGCAGGGCTACGAGAAAGAGCAGGGGAATGGCTCTAATTGGACAGCTCTTTCAAAGAGCCAGCACAGGCACGGTGGGCCAAATGGCCTCCTCCTGTGATTCGATGACTCCATCTACTTGCCTTTGGCTCCATATATCCCTCGCCTCCTTTACCCAACAAAAACCTGTCGATCTCAGTCCTGAAAGCTCCAAACGACCCCCAGCATCCACAGGGTTTTAGGGGGGGGGGCGGGGGGGGTGGGGGGAGAGAGTTCCAGATTTCCACTCCCCTTTGTGTGATGAAATGAACGGCCTGGCTCTAATTATCTTATCCCCACATTCGAAGTTTCTTACTCCTCTCCAGGCCGTCGATGTTCTGAGTGTACATTCGCAGCAGTAACCCCTTCTGGTGTAAGAGTCTGACAAAGTAGTGGATATAGTTGGGTCTGTGGTGTCCAGGATGAAGCCCCTTGGCCAGAGCGAAGAAAGGTTTCGGGTTGTGGGAAAAGTAGTTGATTTCAAAGATGGCTTCTGGGTAGGGAATGTCGTACTGCTGGAGGTTATCGTACAGCCCACTGCCCGGTGACCTGTACAGGACGCAACCGAAATTAATATCAAAACAATTGCACAATAAGCTACGTGTAACTGGCAACGTGATCATTTATGGCCGTGCTTACTCATTCATCTCTCTCCGCAGATTCAATCATGGCCTTCGACAGGGAATGGGATAAGTACTTGAAAGGAACAGAATTTGCAGGGCTACGGGGATAGTGCGGGGGAGTGGGACTAGCTGGATTGCTCTTGCATAGAGCAGCTGCGGACTAAAGTAGTGGACAGGGGAATGTCAATGGATGTTATTTATATGGACTTCCAGAAGGCATTTGATAAGGTCCCACATAAGAGGCTGTGAGCTAAGATAGAAGCCCATGGAACCGAGGGAAAAGTACGGACTTGGTTAGGAAGTTGGCTGAGCGAAAGGCGACAGAGAGTAGGGATAATGGGAAGGTACTCACATTGGCAGGATGTGACTAGTGGAGTCCCACAGGGATCTGTCTTGGGGCCTCAATTATTCACAATATTTATGAATGATTTATATGAAGGCATAGAAAGTCTCATATCTAAGTTTGCCGATGACACAATGATTGGTGGCATTGTAAGCAGTGTAGATGAAAACATAAAATTACAAAGCGATATTGATAGATTAGGTGAATGGGCAAAACTGTGGCAAATGGAATTCAATGTAGACAAATGTGAGGTCATCCACTTTGGATCAAAAAAGGATAGAACAGGGTACTTTCTAAATGGTAAAAAGTAAAAAACAGTGGATGTCCAAAGGGACTTAGGGGTTCAGGTACATAGATCATTGAAGTGTCATGAACAGGTGCAGAAAATAATCAATAAGGCTAATGGAACGCTGGCCTTTATATCTCGAGGACTAGAGTACAAGGGGGCAGAAGTTATGCTGCAGCTATACAAAACCCTGGTTAGACCGCACCTGGAGTACTGTGAGCAGTTCTGGGCACCGCACCTTCGGAAGGACATATTGGCCTTGGAGGGAGTGCAGCGTAGGTTTACTAGAATGATACCCGGACTTCAAGGGTTAAGTTACGAGGAGAGATTACACAAATTGGGGTTGTATTCTCTAGAGTTTCGAAGGTTAAGGGGTGATCTGATCGAAGTTTATAAGATATTAAGGGGAACAGATAGGGCGGATAGAGAGAAACTATTTCCGCTGGTTGGGGATTCTAGGAGTAGGGGGCACAGTCTAAAAATTAGAGCCAGACCTTTCAGGAGCGAGATTAGAAAACATTTCTACACACAAAGGGTGGTAGAAGTTTGGAACTCTCTTCCGCAAACGGCAATTGATACTAGCTCAATTGCTAAATTTAAATCTGAGATAGATAGCTTTTTGGCAATCAAAGGTATTAAGGGATATGGGCCAAAGGCAGGTATATGGAGTTAGATCACAGATCAGCCATGATCTTATCAAATGGCGGAGCAGGCACGAGGGGCTGAATGGCCTACTCCTGTTCCTATGTTCCTAATTAGCTGGATTGCTCTTGCATAGAGCCAGCATAAACTCAATGGGCCGAATGGCCTCCTTCCATGCTGTAACCTTTCTATGATTCTATGGTTCTATGTTACAGCACAGAAGGAGGCCATTCGGCCCATCATGCCTGTGCCGGCTCTTTGAAAGAGCTGTCCAATTCGTCCCACTCCCCTGCTCTTTCCCCAGAGCCCTGTCAATTTTTTCCCTTCAAGTATTTATCCAATTCCCTTTTGAAAGTTACTATTGAATCTGCTTCCACCACCCATGCAAGTGACATTCGCGCCAAATAAGTGCCAGGCAATGACCATCTCCAACAAGAGAGGGTCTAACCACCTCCCATAGACATTCAACGGCATTACCATCACCGAATCCCCCACCATCAACATCCTGGGGGTCACCAATGACCAGAAACTTAGCTGGACCAGCCATATAAATACTGTGGTTACAAGAGCAGGTCAGAGGCTGGGTATTCTGCGGCGAGTGACTCACCTCCTGACTCCCCAAAGCCTTTCCACCATCTACAAGGCACAAGTCAGGAGTGTGATGGAATACTCTCCACTTGCCTGGATGAGCGCAGCTCCAACAACACTCAAGAAGCTCAACACCATCCAAGGTAAAGCAGCCCGCTTGATTGGCACCCCATCCACCACCCTAAACATTCACTCCCTTCACCACCGGCGCACAGTAGCTGCAGTGTGTACCATCCACAGGATGCACTGCAGCAACTCGCCAAGGCTTCTTCGACAGCACCTCCCAAACCCGCGACCTCTACCACCTCGAAGGACAAGGGCAGCAGGCACATGGGAACAACACCACCTGCACGTTCCCCTCCAAGTCACACACCATCCCGACTTGGAAATATATCGGCCGTTCCTTCATCGTCGCTGGGTCAAAATCCTGGAACTCCCTTCCTAACAGCACTGTGGGAGAACCTTCACCACACGGACTGCAGCGGTTCAAGAAGGCGGCTCACCACCACCTTCTCAAGGGGCAATTAGGGATGGGCAATAAATGCCGGCCTCGCCAGCGACGCCCACATACCATGAACAAATAAAAAATAATGTTTCCTCATGTTGCCTCTGGTAATAGGAACTGAGAGGATATTCTTATCAGGAAAGGCTGAACAGGCTGGGGCTCTTTTCTCTTGAAAGGAGAAGGCTGAGGGGTGACCTGATAGAGGTCTTTAAGTTAATGAAAAGATTCAATAGGGGGGAGTCCAAAACTAGGGGTCATAAATATAAGATAGTCACTAATAAATCCAATCGGGAATTCGGGAGAAACTTCTTTACCCAGAGAGTGGTGAGAATGTGGAACTCGCTCCCACAAGGAGTGGTTGAGGTGAATAGTGTCGATGCATTTAAGGGGAAGCTGGATAAACACATGAGGGAGAAAGGAATAGAAGGATATGGTGATAGGGTGAGATGGAGTAGGGAGGGAGGAGGCTCGTGTGGAGCATAAACACCAGCACGGACCAGTTGGGCCGAATGGCCTGTTTCTGTGCTGTGGACTCGATGAAATGGTTTTTCTAAAGGCTGCAGCTGGGAGACAGCTGTGAGACAGTGAAAATAAACCAACATCTGGAAACATTTCATTCATATTTTGCAAAATACTGACAGCAGCCAGTGTGAGAGATTTCAAAGGATGAGTGGTGTTGTTTACAGTGAGACGCTGGTGACCTTCCATCTGATGTCACCAACTGTTGGAACGGGACCCAGGGAGTTTATTTCTCCACCTTCTTTGGTGATTTTTGTACCTGTCAGTGTGAGGAATATTAATTCTTGGAAATAGAATATTTTCGCATTCCAGACACCCAGTGACAGCGTCAAACACTCCCAGGGCAGGTCCAGGGTTAGATACAGAGTAAAGCTCCCTCTACACTGTCCCATCAAACACTCCCAGGGTCAGGTACAGGGTTAGATACAGAGTAAAGCTCCCTCTACACTGTCCCATCAAACACTCCCAGGGCAGGTACAGGGTTAGATACAGAGTAAAGCTCCCTCTACACTGTCCCGTCAAACACTCACAGGGCAGGTACACGGTTAGATACAGAGTAAAGCTCCCTCTACACTGTCCCATCAAACACTCACAGGGCAGGTACACGGTTAGATACAGAGTAAAGCTCCCTCTACACTGCCCCATCAAACACTCCCAGGGCAGGTACAGGGTTAGATACAGAGTAAAGCTCCCTCTACACTGTCCCATCAAACACTCCCAGGGCAGGTACAGGGTTAGATACAGAGTAAAGCTCCCTCTACACTGTCCCATCAAACACTCCCAGGGCAGGTACAGGGTTAGATACAGAGTAAAGCTCCCTCTACACTGTCCCATCAAACACTCCCAGGGTCAGGTACAGGGTTAGATACAGAGTAAAGCTCCCTCTACACTGTCCCATCAAACACTCCCAGGGCAGGTACAGGGTTAGATACAGAGTAAAGCTCCCTCTACACCGTCCCATCAAACACTCCCAGGGCAGGTACAGGGTTAGATACAGAGTAAAGCTCCCTCTACACTGTCCCATCAAACACTCCCAGGGCAGGTACAGGGTTAGATACAGAGTAAAGCTCCCTCTACACCGTCCCATCAAACACTCCCAGGGTCAGGTACAGGGTTAGATACAGAGTAAAGCTCCCTCTACACTGTCCCATCAAACACTCCCAGGGTCAGGTACAGGGTTAGATACAGAGTAAAGCTCCCTCTACACTGTCCCATCAAACACTCCCAGGGCAGGTACAGGGTTAGATACAGAGTAAAGCTCCCTCTACACTGTCCCATCAAACACTCCCAGGGTCAGGTACAGGGTTAGATACAGAGTAAAGCTCCCTCTACACTGTCCCGTCAAACACTCCCAGGGCAGGTACAGGGTTAGATACAGAGTAAAGCTCCCTCTACACTGTCCCGTCAAACACTCCCAGGGCAGGTACAGGGTTAGATACAGAGTAAAGCTCCCTCTACACCGTCCCGTCAAACACTCCATCAGGCCATTCTATTCCTTCTCTCTCTACGTGTGGGTGTGTGGTGAGACAGGGCCAGGGACACCTCACACAGCACACGCATGTGGACCAGGGATGCCACACACAGCACATGCATGTGGACCAGGGACCCCTCACACAGCACACATGTGTGGACCAGGGACACCTCACGTAGCACATGCATGTGGACCAGGGACACCTCACACAGCACACGCATGTGGACCAGGGATGCCACACACAGCACACATGTGTGGACCAGGGACACCTCACATAGCACACGCGTGTGGACCAGGGACACCTCTCACAGCACACGTGTGTGGACCACAGACGGGATGAGCAGGTGATTTCTCCGGTTAATTGACGGTGCGATCCCCTCAGTCGTGGTTACGACCCTCACACTAACCAGCACCGATAATCCGTTGCTGAGTGACGTTACCGATTGCTAGTTAGCGTTCTCTGCGGTTACTCGAAGTAGGGGTGATCCAGGTGATGCCGTGCTGGGCTTTACCTGAAGTCAGGGATTCCACTGGGCGTACTGATTCCCGCACCAGCCATCACCACCATCCTGCGGCATTCCTTGTTCTGAATGAGCCTCACGATGTCCTCCAGTGTCTGCGGTTTCTCACCGCCGCCTCTCCTACTGGAGATGTGACGGTCGGGAGGTGAGCTTGACCGAGGGTTCACACAACGGTTTCTGCAGCAACAGATGAAACATCCACATAGTGCGTCACACTGAGGGTACAGTGTCGCTGGGACTCACGTAAAACATGTCTCATACCTTGGAGTCCTGCCGTGCGACTGTCTCTCGGAGCTGAGCCCTGCCAGCGTCCCGCTTTGTAACTTCCTGACGAGGTTGTGATTAAACTGTGGCCGCAGAGAGGCAAAGTAATTCGCTCCATGACAGCGAGCTGCCCAGAACAGTCTCTGATACAACAGCAAACTCATCCTGACAACCGAGACAAAGACAAAATACAGTTACTTTCTCATGGTGTCAGCTGTAGCTCTCATAGAGTCATAGAGTCATAGAGATATACAGCACGGATAGAGGCCCTTCGGCCCATCGTGTCCGTGCCGGCCATCAGCCCTGTCTACTCTAATCCCATATTCCAGCATTTGGTCCGTAGCCTTGTATGCTATGGCATTTCAAGTGCTCATCCAAATGCTTCTTGAATGTTGTGAGGGTTCCTGCCTCCACAACCCTTTCAGGCAGTGAGTTCCAGACTCCAACCACCCTCTGGGTGAAAAAGTTCTTTCTCAAATCCCCTCTAAACCTCCCGCCTTTTACCTTGAATCTATGTCCCCTTGTTATAGAACCCTCAACGAAGGGAAAAAGCTCCTTAGTATCCATCCTATCTGTGCCCCTCATAATTTTGTACACCTCAATCATGTCCCCCCTCAGCCTCCTCTGCTCCAAGGAAAACAAACCCAATCTTCCCAGTCTCTCTTCATAGCTGAAGCGCTCCAGCCCTGGTAACATCCTGGTGAATCTCCTCTGCACCCTCTCCAAAGCGATCACATCCTTCCTGTAGTGTGGCGACCAGAACTGCACACAGTACTCCAGCTGTGGCCTAACCAGTGTTTTATACAGCTCCATCATAACCTCCTTGCTCTTATATTCTATGCCTCGGCTAATAAAGGCAAGTATTCCATATGCCTTCTTTACCACCTTATCGACCTGTTCCGCCGCCTTCAGGGATCTGTGAACTTGCACACCAAGATCCCTCTGACCCTCTGTCTTGCCTAGGGTCCTCCCATTCATTGTGTATTCCCTTGCCTTGTTAGTCCCTCCAAAGTGCATCACCTCGCACTTTTCCGGGTTAAATTCCATTTGCCACTGTTCCGCCCATCTGACCAACCCATCTATATCGTCCTGCAGACTGAGGCTATCCTCCTCGCTATTTACCACCCTACCAATTTTTGTATCATCAGCGAACTTACTGATCATACCTTTTACATTCATATCCAAGTCATTAATGTAGACCACAAACAGCAAGGGACCCAGCACCGATCCCTGTGGTACCCCACTGGCCACAGGCTTCCAGTCACAAAAACAACCTTCGACCATCACCCTCTGCCTTCTGCCACTAAGCCAGTTTTGTATCCAAAGTGCCAAGGCACCCTGGATTCCATGGGCTCGTACCTTCTTGACCAGTCTCCTGTGGGGGACTTTATCGAAGGCCTTACTGAAATCCATGTATACCACATCCACTGCGTTACCCTCATCCACACACCTAGTCACCCCCTCAAAAAATTCAATCAAATTAGTCAGACATGATCTTCCCTTGACAAAGCCATGTTGACTATCCCTGATTAATCCTTGCTTCTCCAAGTGGAGACTAATTTTGTCCTTCAGAATTTTTTCCAATAATTTTCCTACCACTGATGTTAGGCTCACTGGCCTGTAGTTCCCCGGTTTTTCCCTACTCCCCTTCTTGAATAATGGTATTACATTAGCGGTTCTCCAGTCCTCTGGCACATCCCCTGTGGCCAGAGAGGTTCTGAATATATGTGTCAGAGCCCCCGCAATCTCCTCCTTTGCCTCACACAGTAGCCTGGGATACATTTCGTCCGGGCCTGGGGATTTATCCATTTTTAGGCCTGCTAAAACCGCCAATACCTCCTCCCGCTCGATGTTAATATGTTCGAGTATATCACAGTCCCCCTGCCGTATTTCTATGTCTACATCGTCCTTCTCCATAGTGAAAACAGATGCAAAAACTTCATTTAGAACCCCTCCTACATCTGCCGGCTCCACACACAGATTGCCATTTTTGTCCCTAATGGGCCCTATTTTTTCCCTAGTCATCCTCTTACCCTTAATATACTTATAAAACATCTTAGGATTTTCCTTTATTTTGCTCGCCAGTGTCATTTGAGGAACCTGCTAATATATCATCCCTCCTTATGGCAGTAATTGATTCTTTAATTGATATTGCGACCCCCCCTCCTCTTATACCTCCCCCTCTGTCTCGCCTGAAGATTCTGTACCCCGGAATATTGAGCTGCCAGTCTTGCCCCTCCCTCAACCATGTCTCTGTGACAGCAACAATATCATACTCCCATGTGTTTATCAACACCTTCAGTTCATCCACCTTATTTGCAAGACTCCTTGCATTAAAATAGATGCCATCCAGCCTTGCTCTTACATATTTGCCCTGTCTTCCAAGCTGACTTGTTTTTTTCTCTATATTTGGCTCCCATCCCCCTGCCAAGTTAGTTTAAACCCCCCCCAACAGTGCAAGCAAACCTCCCCGCAAGGATATTTGTCCCGCTCTGGTTCAGATGCAACCCGTCCGACTTGTACAAGTCCTACCTTCCCCAGAAGCAGGCCCAGTGATCCAGGAAACTGAAACCCTCCCTCCTGCACCAACTCTTCAGCCACGCATTCATCTGTTCTATCCTCCTATTTCTATACTCACTAGCCCGTGGCACTGGGAGTAATCCAGAGATTACAACCTTTGAGGTCCTGCTCTTTAATCTGCTACCTAGCTCTCTAAATTCTTGATGCAGGACCTCATCTCCCTTCCTACCTATGTCGTTGGTCCCAATGTGGACCACGACCTCTGCCTGCTCACCCTCCCCCTTGAGAATGCCCTGTAGCCGCTCAGTAACATCCATGACCCTGGCACCAGGGAGGCAACAAACCATCCTGGAGTCACGTTTACGGCCACAGAAACGCCTGTCTGTTCCCCTTACGATAGAATCCCCTACCACTATAGCTCTTCCACTCTTTTTCCTCCCAGCCTGTGCAGCAGAGCTACCCCTGGTGCCAGGAAGTTGGCTGCTGCTGCCTTCCCCTGACAAGTCATCCCCCTCAACAATATCCAAAGCGGTATATTTGTTTGAGAGGGGGACGGCCACAGGGGACCCCTGCACTGCCTGCCTGCTCCTCTTACTCTGCCTGGTGGTCACCCAATTACTTCCTGCCTGTACAACCTTTACCTGCGGTGTGACCATCTCACTAAACGTGCTATCCACGACGTTCTCAGCATCGCGAATGCTCCTTAATGAATCCATCCGCAGCTCCAGTCCCTCTAAATCAGGAGGTCGCTGGGTTCAAATCCCTACTCCAGAGAACAGTTGGGGAGCGGTTCAGGAACAGTTGGGGAACGGTTCGGGGACAGTTGGGGAGCGGTTCAGGAACAGTTGGGGAGCGGTTCGGGGACAGTTGGGGAGCGGTTCGGGGACAGTTGGGGAGCGGTTCGGGGACAGTTGGGGAGCGGTTCGGGGACAGTTGGGGAGCGGTTCGGGGACAGTTGGGGAGCGGTTCGGGGACAGTTGGGGAACGGTTCGGGGACAGTTGGGGAGCGGTTCGGGGACAGTTGGGGAGAGGTTCGGGGTCAGTTGGGGAGAGGTTCGGGGACAGTTGGGGAGCGGTTCGGGGACAGTTGGGGAGCGGTTCGGGGACAGTTGGGGAGCGGTTCAGGGACAGTTGGGGAACGGTTCGGGGACAGTTGGGGAGCGGTTCAGGAACAGTTGGGGAGCGGTTCGGGGACAGTTGGGGAGCGGTTCGGGGTCAGTTGGGGAGCGGTTCGGGGACAGTTGGGGAGCGGTTCGGGGACAGTTGGGGAACGGTTCGGGGACAGTTGGGGAGCGGTTCAGGAACAGTTGGGGAGCGGTTCGGGGACAGTTGGGGAGCGGTTCGGGGTCAGTTGGGGAGCGGTTCGGGGACAGTTGGGGAGCCGTTCGGGAACAGTTGGGGAGCGGTTCGGGGACAGTTGGGGAGCGGTTCGGGGACAGTTGGGGAGCGGTTCGGGGACAGTTGGGGAGCGGTTCGGGGACAGTTGGGGAACGGTTCGGGGACAGTTGGGGAGCGGTTCGGGGACAGTTGGGGAGCGGTTCGGGGACAGGTGGGGAGCGGTTCGGGGACAGTTGGGGAGCGGTTCGGGAACAGTTGGGGAGCGGTTCGGGGACAGTTGGGGAGCGGTTCGGGGACCGTTGGGGAACGGTTCGGGGACAGTTGGGGAGCGGTTCGGGGACAGTTGGGGAGCGGTTCGGGGACAGTTGGGGAGCGGTTCGGGGACAGTTGGGGAGCGGTTCGGGGACAGTTGGGGAGTGGTTCGGGGACAGTTGGGGAGCGGTTCGGGGACAGTTGGGGAACGGTTCGGGGACAGTTGGGGAGCGGTTCGGGGACAGTTGGGGAGCGGATCGGGGACAGTTGGGGAGCGGTTCGGGGACAGTTGGTGGAGCGGTTCGGGGACAGTTGGGGAGCGGTTCGGGGACAGTTGGGGAGCGGTTCGGGGACAGTTGGGGAACGGTTCGGGGACAGTTGGGGAGCGGTTCGGGGACAGTTGGGGAGCGGTTCGGGGACAGTTGGTGGAGCGGTTCGGGGACAGTTGGGGAGCGGTTCGGGGACAGTTGGGGAGCGGTTCGGGGACAGTTGGGGAACGGTTCGGGGACAGTTGGGGAGCGGTTCGGGGACAGTTGGGGAGCGGTTCGGGGACAGTTGGGGAGCGGTTCGGGGAGCGTAGGGGAACGGTTCGGGGACAGTTGGGGAGCGGTTCGGGGACAGTTGGGGAACGGTTCGGGGACAGTTGGGGAGCGGTTCGGGGACAGTTGGGGAGCGGTTCGGGGACAGTTGGGGAGCGGTTCGGGGTCAGTTGGGGAGCGGTTCGGGGACAGTTGGGGAGCGGTTCGGGAACAGTTGGGGAGCGGTTCGGGGACAGTTGGGGAGCGGTTCGGGGACAGTTGGGGAGCGGTTCGGGGACAGTTGGGGAGCGGTTCGGGGACAGTTGGGGAGCGGTTCGGGGACAGTTGGGGAACGGTTCGGGGACAGTTGGGGAGCGGTTCGGGGACAGTTGGGGTGCGGTTCGGGGACAGGTGGGGAGCGGTTCGGGGATAGGTGGGGAGCGGACCTGGGACAGTTGGGGAGCGGTTCGGGGACCGTTGGGGAACGGTTCAGGGACAGTTGGGGAGCGGTTCGGGGACAGTTGGGGAGCGGTTCGGGGACAGTTGGGGAGCGGTTCGGGGACCGTTGGGGAACGGTTCAGGGACAGTTGGGGAGCGGTTCGGGGACAGTTGGGGAGCGGTTCGGGGACAGTTGGGGAGCGGTTCGGGGACAGTTGGGGAGCGGTTCGGGGACAGTTGGGGAGCGGTTCGGGGACAGTTGGGGAGCGGTTCGGGGACAGTTGGGGAGCGGTTCGGGGACCGTTGGGGAGCGGTTCGGGGACAGTTGGGGAGCGGTTCGGGGACAGTTGGGGAACGGTTCTGGGACAGTTGGGGAACGGTTCGGGGACAGTTGGGGAACGGTTCGGGGACAGCTGGGGAGAGGTTCGGGGACAGTTGGGGAGCGGTTCGGGGACAGCTGGGGAACGGTTCGGGGACAGTTGGGGAGCGGTTCGGGGACAGTTGGGGAGCGGTTCGGGGACAGTTGGGGAGAGGTTCGGGGACAGTTGGGGAGCGGTTCGGGGACAGTTGGGGAGCGGTTCAGGGACAGTTGGGGAACGGTTCGGGGACAGTTGGGGAGCGGTTCGGGGACAGTTGGTGGAGCGGTTCGGGGACAGTTGGGGAGCGGTTCGGGGACCGTAGGGGAACGGTTCGGGGACAGTTGGGGAGCGGTTCGGGGACAGTTGGGGAGAGGTTCGGGGACAGTTGGGGAACGGTTCAGGGACAGTTGGGGAGCGGTTCGGGGACAGTTGGGGAGCGGTTCGGGGACAGTTGGGGAGCGGTTCGGGGACAGTTGGGGAGAGGTTCGGGGACAGTTGGGGAACGGTTCGGGGACAGTTGGGGAACGGTTCAGGGACAGTTGGGGAGCGGTTCGGGGACAGTTGGGGAGCGGTTCGGGGACAGTTGGGGAGAGGTTCGGGGACAGTTGGTGGAACGGTTCGGGGACAGTTGGGGAGCGGTTCGGGGACCGTAGGGGAGCGGTTCGGGGACCGTTGGGGAGCGGTTCGGGGACCGTTGGGGAGCGGTTCGGGGACAGTTGGGGAGCGGTTCGGGGACAGTTGGGGAGCGGTTCGGGGACAGTTGGGGAGCGGTTCGGGGACAGTTGGGGAGCGGTTCGGGGACAGTTGGGGAGCGGTTCGGGGACAGTTGGGGAACGGTTCGGGGACAGTTGGTGGAACGGTTCGGGGACAGTTGGGGAACGGTTCGGGGACAGTTGGGGAGCGGTTCGGGGACAGTTGGTGGAACGGTTCGGGGACAGTTGGGGAACGGTTCGGGGACAGTTGGGGAGCGGTTCGGGGACAGTTGGGGAGCGGTTCGGGGACAGTTGGGGAACGGTTCGGGGACAGTTGGGGAACGGTTCGGGGACAGGTGGGGAGCGGTTCGGGGACAGTTGGGGAGCGGTTCGGGGACAGTTGGTGGAACGGTTCGGGGACAGTTGGGGAGTGGTTCGGGGACAGTTGGGGAACGGTTCGGGGACAGTTGGTGGAACGGTTCGGGGACAGTTGGGGAACGGTTCGGGGACAGTTGGGGAACGGTTCGGGGACAGTTGGGGAACGGTTCGGGGACAGTTGGGGAACGGTTCGGGGACAGTTGGGGAGCGGTTCGGGGACAGTTGGGGAGCGGTTCGGGGACAGTTGGGGAGAGGTTCGGGGACAGTTGGGGAGCGGTTCGGGGACAGTTGGGGAGCGGTTCGGGGACAGTTGGGGAGCGGTTCGGGGACAGTTGGGGAGAGGTTCGGGGACAGTTGGGGAGCGGTTCGGAGACAGTTGGGGAGCGGTTCGGGGACAGTTGGGGAGTGGTTCGGGGACAGTTGGGGAGAGGTTCGGGGACAGTTGGGGAGCGGTTCGGGGACAGTTGGGGAACGGTTCGGGGACAGTTGGGGAGAGGTTCGGGGACAGTTGGGGAGAGGTTCGGGGACAGTTGGGGAGCGGTTCGGGGACAGTTGGGGAGAGGTTCGGGGACAGTTGGGGAGCGGTTCGGGGACAGTTGGGGAGCGGTTCGGGGACAGTTGGGGAGCGGTTCGGGGACAGTTGGGGAGAGGTTCGGGGACAGTTGCGGAGAGGTTCGGGGACAGTTGGGGAACGGTTCGGGGACAGTTGGGGAGAGGTTCGGGGACAGTTGGGGAGCGGTTCGGGGACAGTTGGGGAACGGTTCGGGGACAGTTGGGGAGAGGTTCGGGGACAGTTGGGGAGCGGTTCGGGGACAGTTGGGGAGCGGTTCGGGGACAGTTGGGGAGCGGTTCGGGGACAGTTGGGGAGCGGTTCGGTTAAGTACACTGTCGTGATTTTAACCCCCCGCTCTCATCGTTCCCGCGGACTGAGCTGGGTTGAAATCGCACCTGACGTGTCAGCACCGCTCACCCCATGACCAGTGTAAATGGGAGGAGACCATGCCTCAGTGCCTCAGTGCCTCACTGGCACGTGTCCGGTTTTCCCACCGCACTGATCCCTGGAAATAGATACTCAGAGGGTCCGATGTCGGGGGAATTCTCCCTCAGGTTTACGGTGGGTGTGGAGCAGAAATCGCTTTGTGACAACACTAAACTAATGGGACCGAACAACGGCGTCCAAATGACGACATGAACTGAACAACCCTGAGGTCTTCGGCCTGGGATTTGAGCTTTCGTGTAACTGGGCGGGGTCCACCAGCCTTGTGCTCGTTTATATATCGCTGCGTCACCTCGCGGAGTCTGTCGGCCGATCGAGGAGAGGACGACATTTTGAAAGACTTGGGAGAGGGGAGGGAGGTTGGAGATGGTACAATGATTGGCAAGGTCAGGGTTCAGGGGCAGCACTCGGAGGGGCAGCACTCGGAGGGGCAGCACTCGGAGGGGCAGCACTCGGAGGGGCAGCACTCCGGAGGGGCAGCACTCGGAGGGGCAGCACTCGGAGGGGCAGCACTCGGAGGGCAGCACTCGGAGGGGCAGCACTCGGAGGGGCAGCACTCCGGGGGGCAGCACTCGGAGGGGCAGCACTCGGAGGGGCAGCACTCGGAGGGGCAGCACTCTGGGGGGCAGCACTCGGAGGGGCAGCACTCGGAGGGGCAGCACTCGGAGGGGCAGCACTCTGAGGGGCAGCACTCGGAGGGGCAGCACTCCGGGGGGCAGCACTCGGAGGGGCAGCACTCCGGGGGGCAGCACTCGGAGGGGCAGCACTCCGGGGGGCAGCACTCTGGGGGGCAGCACTCTGGGGGGCAGCACTCGGGGGGGCAGCACTCGGAGGGGCAGCACTCGGAGGGGCAGCACTCGGAGGGGCAGCACTCGGAGGGGCAGTGTGATTACAGCAGTTTGGAAAGGAAAGCAGATGGTGCCTTAGGGAAAATTTACAATTTAGTTTTTGGGATGTCGGCGTCACTGGCGAGGCCGGCATTTATTTAATGGACTTCAGTTCCGTGGATCGACTGGAGAAGCTGGGATTGTTCTCCTTGGAACAGAGATGGTTGTGAGGAGATTTGATCGAGGTGTTCAAAATCATGAAGGGTCGAGACAGAGTAGATAGAGAGAAACTGTTCCCATTGGCGGAAGGGTCAAGAACCAGAGGACTCAGGTTTAAGGTGATTGGCAAAAGAATCAAAGGCAACATGAGGAAAAACTTTTTTACCCAGCTGAGAATCCCTATGTGGTCAGTTTTCGGTAAAATATTAAGATGCCTATGTGGCAAAGAAGCAGAATGCAAAATGGTTAGAAAGGGTTAATTAGTTAGTAACTGAGATTGATACAGGTGGCCTGGCCCTCCTGCTGGGCCATATGTTTGCTTAGTCAGCAGGCCTGCATTGTCTTATCAATGATAGGTCTTTGATGTGAGTCAAGGACTGGTCTGAATGTCTCCATGTTTATGGCAGATCAATATAGGTAACGAGCTTAGCCAAAGTTGAAAGACATTCCAGGTTGGGAGATAAGGAACAGAAGGAACAGGGAAGAACATTCCAGGTTGGAAAGTGAGGAAGTTATCCCCTTTGATGTCTAACAGCAGCATGATCAGCACATGGACGATCTATGATTGGCCGGAAATAATGTAACCTCGCATGGCAACCTGTGCCCGGCTTATGATTGGTGTTGACCCTCGTTAAGTATGTTCCAACCCTATTGATTTGTATAAAAACGTGTGGATTTCTGTATGTTTTTGTTCTTGCTCTGCCAGCATAGAGGGACTCTATCAGGAGTCCAAATCAATGCTGCAGACTAAGAACCCTGCTATTAAAGGTGTGCTGAACTTTAAAATGTATTCGACTTCAGTTATTACTGAACCAGACTGAGGGGAAAGAATCCGGATCGTCACAGCGAGTGGTTAGGATCTGGAATGCACTGCCCGAGGTGGGTGGTGGAGGGAGATTCAATCATGGCCTTCAAAAGGGAACTGGATAAATACATACAGGGAAAAAATTTGCCAGGCAAAGGGGAAAGACCAGGGGAATGGGACAAACTGGATTGCTTTTACACAGAGCCGGCACGGGCTTGATGGGCCAAGTGGCCTCTTTCTATGCTGTAACCATTCTATGATTCTATATACTGGCTGTACAATCCCTGGGTCTCTGTGTCGGTATATATAGATTATACAATCCCCAGCGCTGTGTGTCGGTATATATTTTTTATTCGTTCATGGGATGTGGGCGTCGCTGGCGAGGCCGGCATTTATTGCCCATCCCTAATTGCCCCTTGAGAAGGTGGTGGTGAGCCGCCTTCTTGAACCGCTGCAGTCCGTGTGGTGACGGTTCTCCCACAGTGCTGTTAGGAAGGGAGTTCCAGGATTTTGACCCAGCGACAATGAAGGAACGGTGATATATTTCCAAGTCGGGATGGTGTGTGACTTGGAGGGGAACGTACAGGTGGTGTTGTTCCCATGTACCTGCTGCCCTTGTCCTTCTAGGTGGTAGAGGTCGCAGGTTTGGGAGGTGCTGTCGAAGAAGCCTTGGCGAGTTGCTGCAGTGCATCCTGTGGATGGTACACACTGCAGCCACTGTGCGCCGGTGGTGAAGGGAGTGAATGTTTAGGGTGGTGGATGGGGTACCAATCAAGCGGGCTGCTTTGCCCTGGATGGTGTCGAGCTTCTTGAGTGTTGTTGGAGCTGCACTCATCCAGGCAAGTGGAGAGTATTCCATCACACTCCTGACTTGTGCCTTGCAGATGGTGGAAAGGCTTTGGAGAGTCAGGAGGTGAGTCACTAGCCGCAGAATACCCAGCCTCTGACCTGCTCTTGTAGCCACAGTATTTATATGGCTGGTCCAGTTAAGTTTCTGGTCAATGGTGACCTCCAGGATGTTGATGGTGGGGGATTCGGCGATGGTAATGCCGTTGAATGTCATGGGGAGATGGTTAGACTCTCTCTTGTTGGAGATGGTCATTGCCTGGCACTTATCTGGCGCGAATATTACTTTCCACTTATCAGCCCAAATCTGGATGTTGTCCAGGTCTTGCTGCATGCGGGCTCGGACTGCTTCATTATCTGAGGGGTTGCGAATGGAACTGAACACTGTGCAATCATCAGCGAACATCCCCATTTCTGACCTTATGATGGAGGGAAGGTCATTGATGAAACAGCTGAAGATGGATGGGCCTAGGACACTGCCCTGAGGAACTCCTGCAGCAATGCCCTGGGGCTGAGATGATTGGCCTCCAACAACCACTACCATCTTCCTTTGTGCTAGGTATGACTCCAGCCACTGGAGAGTTTTCCCCCTGATTCCCATTGACTTCAATTTTACTAGGGCTCCTTGGTGCCACACTCGGTCAAATGCTGCCTTGATGTCAAGGGCAGTCACTCTCACCTCACCTCTGGAATTCAGCTCTTTTGTCCATGTTTGGACCAAGGCTGTAATGAGGTCTGGTGCCGACTGGTCCTGGTGGAACCCAAACTGAGCATCGGTGAGCAGGTTATTGGTGAGTAAGTGCCGCTTGATAGCACTGTCGACGACACCTTCCATCACTTTGCTGATGATTGAGAGTAGACTGATGGGGCGGTAATTGGCCGGATTGGATTTGTCCTGCTTTTTGTGGACAGGACATACCTGGGCAATTTTCCACATTGTTGGGTAGATGCCAGTGTTGTAGCTGTACTGGAACAGTTTGGCTAGAGGCACAGCTAGTTCTGGAGCACAAATCTTCTGCACTACAGCCGGGATGTTGTCGGGGCCCATAGCCTTTGCTGTATCCAGTGCACTCAGCCGTTTCTTGATATCACGTGGAGTGAATCGAATTGGCTGAAGACTGGCTTCTGTGATGGTGGGGATATCGGGAGGAGGCAGAGATGGATCATCCACTCAGCACTTCTGGCTGAAGATGGTTGCAAACGCTTCAGCCTTGTCTTTTGCACTCACGTGCTGGACTCCGCCATCATTGAGGATGGGGATGTTTGCAGAGCCTCCTCCTCCCGTTAGTTGTTTAATTGTCCACCACCATTCACGACTGGATGTGGCAGGACTGCAGAGCTTTGATCTGATCCGTTGGTTGTGGAATCGCTTAGCTCTGTCTATAGCATGTTGCTTCCGCTGTTTAGCATGCATGTAGTCCTGAGTTGTAGCTTCACCAGGTTGGCACCTCATTTTTAGGTACGCCTGGTGCTGCTCCTGGCATGCTCTTCTACACTCCTCATTGAACCAGGGTTGATCCCCTGGCTTGTTGGTAATGGTAGAGTGAGGAATATGCCGGGCCATGAGGTTACAGATTGTGCTGGAATACAATTCTGCTGCTGCTGATGGCCCACAGCGCCTCATGGATGCACAGTTTTGAGCTGCTAGATCTGTTCTGAATCTATCCCATTTAGCACGGTGATAGTGCCACACAACACGTTGGATGGTGTCCTCAGTGCGAAGACGGGACTTCGTCTCCACGAGGACTGTGCGGTGGTCACTCCTACCAATACTGTCATGGACAGATGCATTTGCGACAGGTAGATTGGTGAGGACGAGGTCAAGTAAGTTTTTCCCTCGTGTTGGTTCGCTCACCACCTGCCGCAGGCCCAGTCTGGCAGCTCTGTCCTTCAGGACTCGGCCAGCTCGGTCAGTAGTGGTGCTACCGAGCCACTCTTGGTGATGGACATTGAAGTCCCCCACCCAGAGTATATTCTGTGCCCTTGCTACCCTTAGTGCTTCCTCCAAATGGTGCTCAACATGGAGGAGGACTGATTCATCAGCTGAGGGAGGACGGTCGGTGGTAATCAGCAGGAGGTTTCCTTGCCCATGTTTGACCTGATGCCATGAGATTTCATGGGGTCCAGAGTCAATGTTGAGGACTCCCAGGGCCACTCCCTCCTGACTGTATATCACTGTACCGCCACCTCTGGTGGGTCTGTCCTGCCGGTGGGACAGGACATACCCAGGGATGGTGATGGAAGAGTCAGTATATTCTGACTGTACAATCCCCGGTGCTGTGTGTCTGTATATTCTGACTGTACAATCCCCAGCGCTGTGTGTCTGTATATTCTGACTGTACAATCCCCGGCGCTGTGTGTCTGTATATTCTGACTGTACAATCCCCGGTGCTGTGTGTCTGTATATTCTGACTGTACAATCCCCGGTGCTGTGTGTCTGTATATTCTGACTGTACAATCCCCAGCGCTGTGTGTCTGTATATTCTGACTGTACAATCCCCGGCGCTGTGTGTCTGTATATTCTGACTGTACAATCCCCGGTGCTGTGTGTCTGTATATTCTGACTGTACAATCCCCGGTGCTGTGTGTCTGTATATTCTGACTGTACAATCCCATGCGCTGTGTGTCTGTATATTCTGACTGTACAATCCCATGCGCTGTGTGTCTGTATATTCTGACTGTACAATCCCCAGTGCTGTGTGTCTGTATATTCTGACTGTACAATCCCCGGTGCTGTGTGTCTGTATATTCTGACTGTACAATCCCCGGCGCTGTGTGTCTGTATATTCTGACTGTACAATCCCCGGTGCTGTGTGTCTGTATATTCTGACTGTACAATCCCCGGTGCTGTGTGTCTGTATATTCTGACTGTACAATCCCATGCGCTGTGTGTCTGTATATTCTGACTGTACAATCCCATGCGCTGTGTGTCTGTATATTCTGACTGTACAATCCCCAGTGCTGTGTGTCTGTATATTCTGACTGTACAATCCCCGGTGCTGTGTGTCTGTATATTCTGACTGTACAATCCCCGGTGCTGTGTGTCTGTATATTCTGACTGTACAATCCCCGGTGCTGTGTGTCTGTATATTCTGACTGTACAATCCCCGGTGCTGTGTGTCTGTATATTCTGACTGTACAATCCCCGGTGCTGTGTGTCTGTATATTCTGACTGTACAATCCCCAGTGCTGTGTGTCTGTATATTCTGACTGTACAATCCCCGGCGCTGTGTGTCTGTATATTCTGACTGTACAATCCCCGGCGCTGTGTGTCTGTATATTCTGACTGTACAATCCCCGGCGCTGTGTGTCTGTATATTCTGACTGTACAATCCCCGGCGCTGTGTGTCTGTATATTCTGACTGTACTATCCCCGGTGCTGTGTGTCTGTATATTCTGACTGTACAATCCCCAGCGCTGTGTGTCTGTATATTCTGACTGTACAATCCCCGGTGCTGTGTGTCTGTATATTCTGACTGTACAATCCCCGGTGCTGTGTGTCTGTATATTCTGACTGTACAATCCCCGGTGCTGTGTGTCTGTATATTCTGACTGTACAATCCCCGGTGCTGTGTGACTGTATATTCTGACTGTACAATCCCCGGTGCTGTGCGTTTGTATATTCTGACTGTACAATCCCCAGTGCTGTGCGTCTGTATATTCTGACTGTACAATCCCCAGCGCTGTGTGTCTGTATATTCTGACTGTACAATCCCCGGCGCTGTGTGTCTGTATATTCTGACTGTACAATCCCCGGTGCTGTGTGTCTGTATATTCTGACTGTACAATCCCCGGTGCTGTGTGTCTGTATATTCTGACTGTACAATCCCCGGTGCTGTGTGTCTGTATATTCTGACTGTACAATCCCCGGTGCTGTGTGTCTGTATATTCTGACTGTACAATCCCCGGCGCTGTGTGTCTGTATATTCTGACTGTACAATCCCCGGCGCTGTGTGTCTGTATATTCTGACTGTACAATCCCCGGCGCTGTGTGTCTGTATATTCTGACTGTACAATCCCCGGCGCTGTGTGTCTGTATATTCTGACTGTACAATCCCCGGTGCTGTGTGTCTGTATATTCTGACTGTACAATCCCCAGTGCTGTGTGTCTGTATATTCTGACTGTACAATCCCCGGTGCTGTGTGTCTGTATATTCTGACTGTACAATCCCCGGTGCTGTGTGTCTGTATATTCTGACTGTACAATCCCCGGCGCTGTGTGTCTGTATATTCTGACTGTACAATCCCCGGCGCTGTGTGTCTGTATATTCTGACTGTACAATCCCCGGCGCTGTGTGTCTGTATATTCTGACTGTACAATCCCCGGCGCTGTGTGTCTGTATATTCTGACTGTACAATCCCCGGTGCTGTGTGTCTGTATATTCTGACTGTACAATCCCCGGTGCTGTGTGTCTGTATATTCTGACTGTACAATCCCCGGTGCTGTGTGTCTGTATATTCTGACTGTACAATCCCCGGTGCTGTGTGTCTGTATATTCTGACTGTACAATCCCCGGTGCTGTGTGTCTGTATATTCTGACTGTACAATCCCCGGTGCTGTGTGTCTGTATATTCTGACTGTACAATCCCCGGTGCTGTGTGTCTGTATATTCTGACTGTACAATCCCCGGCGCTGTGTGTCTGTATATTCTGACTGTACAATCCCCGGCGCTGTGTGTCTGTATATTCTGACTGTACAATCCCCGGTGCTGTGTGTCTGTATATTCTGACTGTACAATCCCCGGTGCTGTGTGTCTGTATATTCTGACTGTACTATCCCCGGTGCTGTGTGTCTGTATATTCTGACTGTACAATCCCCGGCGCTGTGTGTCTGTATATTCTGACTGTACAATCCCCGGCGCTGTGTGTCTGTATATTCTGACTGTACAATCCCCGGCGCTGTGTGTCTGTATATTCTGACTGTACAATCCCCGGTGCTGTGTGTCTGTATATTCTGACTGTACAATCCCCGGTGCTGTGTGTCTGTATATTCTGACTGTACAATCCCCGGCGCTGTGTGTCTGTATATTCTGACTGTACTATCCCCGGTGCTGTGTGTCTGTATATTCTGACTGTACAATCCCC
Source organism: Heptranchias perlo (assembly GCF_035084215.1). Lineage (NCBI taxonomy): Eukaryota > Metazoa > Chordata > Chondrichthyes > Hexanchiformes > Hexanchidae > Heptranchias > Heptranchias perlo. Next base: position 75,732,347 of record NC_090336.1, read on the forward strand.
GGCGCTGTGTGTCTGTATATTCTGACTGTACAATCCCCAGCGCTGTGTGTCTGTATATTCTGACTGTACAATCCCCGGTGCTGTGTGTCTGTATATTCTGACTGTACAATCCCCGGTGCTGTGTGTCTGTATATTCTGACTGTACAATCCCCGGCGCTGTGTGTCAGTATATTCTGACTGTACAATCCCCAGCGCTGTGTGTCTGTATATTCTGACTGTACAATCCCCGGTGCTGTGTGTCTGTATATTCTGACTGTACAATCCCCAGCGCTGTGTGTCTGTATATTCTGACTGTACAATCCCCAGCGCTGTGTGTCTGTATATTCTGACTGTACAATCCCCAGTGCTGTGTGTCTGTATATTCTGACTGTACAATCCCCAGTGCTGTGTGTCTGTATATTCTGACTGTACAATCCCCGGTGCTGTGTGTCTGTATATTCTGACTGTACAATCCCCGGTGCTGTGTGTCTGTATATTCTGACTGTACAATCCCCAGCGCTGTGTGTCTGTGTATTCTGACTGTACAATCCCCGGTGCTGTGTGTCTGTATATTCTGACTGTACAATCCCCGGTGCTGTGTGTCTGTATATTCTGACTGTACAATCCCCGGTGCTGTGTGTCTGTATATTCTGACTGTACAATCCCCGGCGCTGTGTGTCTGTATATTCTGACTGTACAATCCCCGGCGCTGTGTGTCTGTATATTCTGACTGTACAATCCCCGGCGCTGTGTGTCTGTATATTCTGACTGTACAATCCCCGGCGCTGTGTGTCTGTATATTCTGACTGTACAATACCCAGCACTGTGTGTCTGTATATTCTGACTGTACAATCCCCGGCGCTGTGTGTCTGTATATTCTGACTGTACAATCCCCGGTGCTGTGTGTCTGTATATTCTGACTGTACAATACCCAGCACTGTGTGTCTGTATATTCTGACTGTACAATCCCCGGCGCTGTGTGTCTGTATATTCTGACTGTACAATCCCCGGTGCTGTGTGTCTGTATATTCTGACTGTACAATCCCCGGCGCTGTGTGTCTGTATATTCTGACTGTACAATCCCCGGTGCTGTGTGTCTGTATATTCTGACTGTACAATCCCCGGTGCTGTGTGTCTGTATATTCTGACTGTACAATCCCCGGTGCTGTGTGTCTGTATATTCTGACTGTACAATACCCAGCACTGTGTGTCTGTATATTCTGACTGTACAATCCCCGGTGCTCTGCTGATATTCACCTCTGCCTCTGTTCCGTGTCCCTGGGCTGGAGCTGATCACTGATGTAATTCGATGGTCACTGTCGGAACAGAAAGTCACATGATATCCCCCCCCCTTAAAAGAATGGTTTCACCTACCGTAATTTCCTGAAGAGCAGCAACCCCGGAACGAAATCAAACTGATAATGAACGGCAGCGTATCGTTCGGGTATCCAACCCTCAGGTTTTGTCCTGGAATCTCCAGGAATTGCGGATTAATTTCCTGCCGTGAGCAAACCGAGAGAAAAATCATCGGTGCATTAAAAAAAAGTAATGTTTTTAAAATTTTCTGTGAACACTTTTGTTTATTAGTCGTAATAAATATCGGAGGTGGGAGAAATGGCTATTTGACCGGGTGGGGTGGTTCGAGGCGGGAGGTTAAGTGATGTAACCTCCAGGAATACGTCCAGTGTCGGCAATCTTACATATCGTGTGACTTCGAGACACGGCAAAGCAAGTCACAAAATCAAAAGCAAAACACAGCGGACACTGGAAATCTGAAATAAAAACAGAAAATGCTGGAAATATTCAGCAGGTCAGGCGGCGTTAATGTTTCACTCGAAGACCTTGCGTCAGAACTGTTTTTATTTCTCATATAATCAATTACTTTTGAAGTTCAGTCACTGTTTTTACGTTGGCAAACACAGCAATAAAGTGAGAGTTTGAACAGCAACGGGGTGAAGGGTCAGAGAATCTGATCGTGTTTCACAACTCAGCTCTGAGACCGGCCACAAACCTGAGGAAAATCTGAATCCCCCACCCCAGGGTGGGGAAAATCTGAATCCCCAACCCCAGGGTGGGGAAAATCTGAATCCCCCACCCCAGGGTGGGGAAAATCTGAATCCCCCACCCCAGGGTGGGGAAAATCTGAATCCCCCACCCCAGGGTGGGGAAAATCTGAATCCCCAACCCCAGGGTGGGGAAAATCTGAATCCCCAACCCCAGGGTGGGGAAAATCCAGGCCTATGTTTTTGGTTGGGGGGGAATTGCAGGGTTTGGGGGGGATTGCAGGGTTTGAGGGGGAATTGCGGGGTTTGAGGGGGAATTGCAGGGTTTGAGGGGGAATTGCGGGGTTTGAGGGGGAATTGCAGGGTTTGAGGGGGAATTGCGGGGTTTGAGGGGGAATTGCTGGGTTTGAGGGGGAATTGCGGGGTTTGAGGGGGAATTGCGGGGTTTGAGGGGGAATTGCAGGGTTTGAGGGGGAATTGCGGGGTTTGAGGGGGAATTGCAGGGTTTGAGGGGGAATTGCAGGGTTTGAGGGGGAATTGCAGGGTTTGAGGGGGAATTGCGGGGTTTGAGGGGGAATTGCGGGGTTTGAGGGGGAATTGCAGGGTTTGAGGGGGAATTGCAGGGTTTGAGGGGGAATTGCGGGGTTTGAGGGGGAATTGCGGGGTTTGAGGGGGAATTGCGGGGTTTGAGGGGGAATTGCGGGGTTTGAGGGGGAATTGCGGGGTTTGAGGGGGATTTGCTGGGTTTGAGGGGGAATTGCGGGGTTTGAGGGGGAATTGCAGGGTTTGAGGGGGAATTGCGGGGTTTTGGGGGGGATTTGCAGAGTTTGGGAGAGGGGTCATTAAAGCTCAGGGGAGTCTCAGAGCCAGAAGTGCAAATTTAGAAAATGTGACTGACGGTAGAGTGAATCGTGGGCTGGAGTGGGCTCAGTAAGGACTGGAGTCCATCCTCCATATAGAGAATAAAATTATTATTTCATTGGTTTTAGTATTTGATCAGTGAAGGTGACAGGATCGCCCAGTGTCATCAGGGGAGGGGCACATTTATACCGAACCTCAACCCCCTCTCCCGATCTCTCTCCCCCCCCGTCCTCCTCTCCTCTCTCCTCCCCCATCGTTCCTCCTCCTCCCCACCTCCTCCTCCTCCCCCTCCTCCCCCTCCCCCTCCTCCTCCCCTTCCTCCTCCTCCTCCTCCCCACCTTATCTTTCCCCCCTCCTCCTATAAGACCATAAGAGATAGGAGCAGGAGTAGGTCATTTGGCCCCTCGAGCCTGTTCGTGAATCGAGTGAATTCTGGAAGATTACAACCAAAGCATCCACTATCTCTGTAGCCACTTCCTTTAAGACCCTTGGATGCAAGCCATCAGGTCCAGGGGACTTGTCAGCCTTTAGACCCATTAGTTTACCTAGTACTTTTTCTCTGGTGATAGTGATTGTTTTTAGTTCCTCCCTCCCCTTTGCCCTTTGATTTTCTACTATTATTGGTATATTATTCGTGTCTTCTACTGTGAAGACAGATACAAAATATCTGTTCAATTCCTCTGCCATTTCCTTGTTTTCCATTATTATTTCCCCAGTCTCATCCTCTAAGGGACCAATGTTTACTTTAGCTACCCTCTTCCTTTTTATATACTTGTAGAAGCTTTTACTGTCAGTTTTTATATTTTTTGCTAGTTTACTCTCATGATTTATTTTCTCCCTCTTTATTATTCTTTTAATCATCCTTTGCTGGTATTTAAAGTTTTCCCAATCTTCGGGCTTACCAGTAATCTTTGCCATGTTGTATGCTTTTTCTTTTAACCTGATACCATCCTTGACTTCCTTGGTTGGATCACCCTCCTCCTCCCCCTTATCGTTCCCTCCTCCTCGGGGTTTAAAGTAAAGTAATCACTGGGCCAGAGACGAGCAGTGAGATCCCACGGCCTGACACTGACTCAGCCTCGGGTTAAAGGCCCGTCATTGAGGCGATCCGTGTGATAAAAAGTGACCGAATTTACCACAAACCCCGAAACTGAACAAGTGTCTGTGGCAGCGGCCTGGTTTGACCCGGGGTCGGAAAATACCCGGGGTCGGAAAATACCCGGGGTCGGGAAATACCCGGGGTCGGAAAATACCCCGGGGGTCGGGAAATACCCGGGGTCGGGAAATACCCGGGGTCGGAAAATACCCGAGGTTGGAAAATACCCGGGGTCGGAAAATACCCGGGGTCGGAAAATACTCCGGGGTCGGAAAATACCCGGGGTCGGAAAATACCCGGGGGGTCGGAAAATACCCGGGGTTGGAAAATACTCTGGGGTCGGAAAATACCCGGGGTCGGAAAATACCCGGGGTCTGAAAATACCCGGGGTCGGAAAATACCCGGGGGGTCGGAAAATACCACGGGGGTCGGAAAATACTCCGGGGTCGGAAAATACCGGGGTCGGAAAATACCCCGGGGTCGGAAAATACCGGGGTCGGAAAATACCCGGGGTCGGAAAATACCCGGGGTCGGAAAATACTCCGGGGTCGGAAAATACCCGGGGTCGGAAAATACCCGGGGGGTCGGAAAATACCCGGGGTTGGAAAATACCCGGGGGGTCGGAAAATACCCGGGGTCGGAAAATACTCCGGGGTCGGAAAATACCCGGGGTCGGAAAATACTCCGGGGTCGGAAAATACTCCGGGGTCGGAAAATACCCGGGGTCGGAAAATACCCGGGGTCTGAAAATACCCGGGGTCGGAAAATACTCCGGGGTCGGAAAATACCCGGGGTCGGAAAATACCCGGGGTCGGAAAATACCCGGGGTCGGAAAATACCCGGGGGGTCGGAAAATACCCGGGGTCGGAAAATACTCCGGGGTCGGAAAATACCCGGGGGGTCGGAAAATACCCGGGGTCGGAAAATACCCGGGGGGTCGGAAAATACCCGGGGTCGGAAAATACCCGGGGTCTGAAAATACCCGGGGTCGGAAAATACCCGGGGTCGGAAAATACCCGGGGGGTCGGAAAATACCCGGGGTCGGAAAATACTCCGGGGTCGGAAAATACCCGGGGTCGGAAAATACCCGGGGTCGGAAAATACTCCGGGGTCGGAAAATACCCCGGGGTCGGAAAATACCGGGGTCGGAAAATACCCGGGGTCGGAAAATACTCCGGGGTCGGAAAATACTCCGGGGTCGGAAAATACCCGGGGTCGGAAAATACTCCGGGGTCGGAAAATACCCGGGGTCGGAAAATACCCGGGGGTTGGAAAATACCCGGGGTCGGAAAATACCCGGGGTCGGAAAATACCCCGGGGTCGGAAAATACCCCGGGGTCGGAAAATACCCGGGGTCGGAAAATACCCGGGGTCGGAAAATACCTGGGCCAGGTTTGACCTGGGGTCGGTCTGAGTCCGGGGCAGACCCTGTAACTCGATGCTTTACGGTACCCCGGGGGGCAGACCCTGTAACTCGATGCTTTACGGTACCCCGGGGGCAGACCCTGTAACTCAATGGTTTACGGTACCCCGGGGGCAGACCCTGTAACTCAATGGTTTACGGTACCCCGGGGGCAGACCCTGTAACTCTATGGTTTACGGTACCCCGGGGGCAGACCCTGTAACTCGATGCTTTACGGTACCCCGGGGGGGCAGACCCTGTAACTCGATGCTTTACGGTACCCTGGGGGCAGACCCTGTAACTCTATGGTTTACGGTACCCTGGGGGCAGACCCTGTAACTCGATGCTTTACGGTACCCCGGGGGGGCAGACCCTGTAACTCAATGGTTTACGGTACCCCGGGGGGCAGACCCTGTAACTCTATGGTTTACGGTACCCCGGGGGCAGACCCTGTAACTCGATGCTTTACGGTACCCCGGGGGGGCAGACCCTGTAACTCGATGCTTTACGGTACCCCGGGGGCAGACCCTGTAACTCTATGGTTTACGGTACCCCGGGGGGGCAGACCCTGTAACTCAATGGTTTACGGTACCCTGGGGGCAGACCCTGTAACTCGATGCTTTACGGTACCCCGGGGGGGCAGACCCTGTAACTCGATGCTTTACGGTACCCTGGGGGCAGACCCTGTAACTCTATGGTTTACGGTACCCCGGGGGCAGACCCTGTAACTCTATGGTTTACGGTACCCCGGGGGCAGACCCTGTAACTCTATGGTTTACGGTACCCCGGGGGCAGACCCTGTAACTCGATGCTTTACGGTACCCCAGGGGGCAGACCCTGTAACTCGATGCTTTACGGTACCCCGGGGGCAGACCCTGTAACTCAATGGTTTACGGTACCCCGGGGGCAGACCCTGTAACTCAATGGTTTACGGTACCCCGGGGGCAGACCCTGTAACTCTATGGTTTACGGTACCCCGGGGGCAGACCCTGTAACTCGATGCTTTACGGTACCCCGGGGGGGCAGACCCTGTAACTCGATGCTTTACGGTACCCTGGGGGCAGACCCTGTAACTCTATGGTTTACGGTACCCTGGGGGCAGACCCTGTAACTCGATGCTTTACGGTACCCCGGGGGGGCAGACCCTGTAACTCAATGGTTTACGGTACCCCGGGGGGCAGACCCTGTAACTCTATGGTTTACGGTACCCCGGGGGGCAGACCCTGTAACTCAATGGTTTACGGTACCCTGGGGGCAGACCCTGTAACTCTATGGTTTACGGTACCCTGGGGGCAGACCCTGTAACTCTATGGTTTACGGTACCCCGGGGGCAGACCCTGTAACTCTATGGTTTACGGTACCCCGGGGGCAGACCCTGTAACTCGATGCTTTACGGTACCCCGGGGGGCAGACCCTGTAACTCGATGCTTTACGGTACCCCGGGGGGGGCAGACCCTGTAACTCGATGCTTTACGGTACCCCGGGGGGGCAGACCCTGTAACTCTATGGTTTACGGTACCCCGGGGGGCAGACCCTGTAACTCTATGGTTTACGGTACCCCGGGGGGGGGCAGACCCTGTAACTCAATGGTTTACGGTACCCCAGGGGCGGGCCCTGTAACTCTATGGTTTACAGTACCCCGGGGGCGGGCCCTGTAACTCTATGGTTTACGGTACCCTGGGGGGCGGGCCCTGTAACTCTATGGTTTACGGTACCCCGGGGGCGGGCCCTGTAACTCTATGGTTTACGGTACCCCGGGGGGGCAGACCCTGTAACTCTATGGTTTACGGTACCCTGGGGGGCAGACCCTGTAACTCGGTGGTTTACGGTTCCAGGCCCTGTATTCTGTGGTTTACGGTTCCCGGCCCTGTATTTCGGTGGTTTACGGTTCCCGGCCCTGTATTTCGGTGGTTTACGGTTCCCTGCCCTGTATTTCGGTGTTTTACGGTTCCCGGCCCTGTATTCTGTGGTTTACGGTTCCCGGCCCTGTATTTCGGTGTTTTACGGTTCCCGGCCCTGTATTTCGGTGGTTTACGGTTCCCGGCCCTGTATTTCGGTGGTTTACGGTTCCCGGCCCTGTATTTCGGTGGTTTACGGTTCCCGGCCCTGTATTTCGGTGGTTTACGGTTCCCGGCCCTGTATTTCGGTGGTTTACGGTTCCCGGCCCTGTATTTCGGTGGTTTACGGTTCCCGGCCCTGTATTTCGGTGGTTTACGGTTCCCGGCCCTGTATTTCGGTGGTTTACGGTTCCCGGCCCTGTATTCTGTGGTTTACGGTTCCCGGCCCTGTATTTCGGTGGTTTACGGTTCCCGGCCCTGTATTTCGGTGGTTTACGGTTCCCGGCCCTGTATTTCGGTGGTTTACGGTTCCCGGCCCTGTATTTCGGTGGTTTACGGTTCCCGGCCCTGTATTCTATGTTTTACAGTTCCCGGCCCTGTATTTCGGTGGTTTACGGTTCCCGGCCCTGTATTTCGGTGTTTTACGGTTCCCGGCCCTGTAACTCGGTGGTTTATGGTTCCCGGCCCTGTATTCTGTGGTTTACGGTTCCCGGCCCTGTATTTCGGTGGTTTACGGTTCCCGGCCCTGTATTTCGGTGGTTTACGGTTCCCGGCCCTGTATTTCGGTGGTTTACGGTTCCCGGCCCTGTATTCTATGTTTTACGGTTCCCGGCCCTGTAACTCGGTGGTTTACAGTTCCCGGCCCTGTATTCTATGTTTTACGGTTCCCGGCCCTGTAACTCGGTGGTTTACGGTTCCCGGCCCTGTATTTCGGTGGTTTACGGTTCCCGGCCCTGTAACTCGGTGTTTTACGGTTCCCGGCCCTGTATTCTATGTTTTACGGTTCCCGGCCCTGTATTTCGGTGGTTTACGGTTCCCGGCCCTGTAACTCGGTGGTTTACGGTTCCCGGCCCTGTATTTCGGTGGTTTACGGTTCCCGGCCCTGTAACTCGGTGGTTTACGGTTCCCGGCCCTGTAACTCGGTGTTTTACGGTTACCGGCCCTGTAACTCGGTGTTTTACGGTTCCCGGCCCTGTATTTCGGTGGTTTACGGTTCCCGGCCCTGTATTTCGGTGTTTTACGGTTCCCGGCCCTGTATTTCGGTGGTTTACGGTTCCCGGCCCTGTAACTCGGTGTTTTACGGTTCCCGGCCCTGTAACTCGGTGGTTTACGGTTCCCGGCCCTGTGTTTCGGTGGTTTACGGTTCCCGGCCCTGTAACTCGGTGTTTTACGGTTCCCGGCCCTGTATTCTATGTTTTACGGTTCCCGGCCCTGTATTCTATGTTTTACGGTTCCCGGCCCTGTATTCGGTGGTTTACGGTTCCCGGCCCTGTATTCGGTGGTTTACGGTTCCCGGCCCTGTATTTCGGTGGTTTACGGTTCCCGGCCCTGTAACTCGGTGGTTTACGGTTCCCGGCCCTGTATTTCGGTGGTTTACGGTTCCCGGCCCTGTAACTCGGTGGTTTACGGTTCCCGGCCCTGTATTTCGGTGGTTTACGGTTCCCGGCCCTGTAACTCGGTGGTTTACGGTTCCCGGCCCTGTAACTCGGTGGTTTACGGTTCCCGGGCTCTCGCGAGACCCAGTGCCGGGCCCGCCGATCCTGTGAGCCGCCGCCATGAGGGATGTGAGCGGGTTCCTCCAGCAGCAGCAGAGCCGCAGCGGCAGCGCCGAGCTCGGCCACGAGTGGTACACGCTGGAGGAGCTGTACAACAAGAGGTGAGCCCCGGGCCCCGACCCCCGGGCCCAGGCCCCAGGCCCCAGGCCCCGGGCCCCGGCCTCCAGTAACCCCCGCTCCCCGGCCCGCTGAGTCACGGCTCCGGCTGCAGTGGATTGGTTTGAGGCCCCGAGGCCGGGCCGGGCCGGGCCGAGTGTCCCGGGACCGGAGCGGGAGGATTTCAGACCCGGCCCCCGGCCCCCGGCCCTCGAGTTTGATTCACCCCCGGGCTCCCGGGGAGGGGGTGCGGTGAATGTCCGGGGTTAGTGTCGGGGGAGGGGGAGGTTTTAGGGACAATAATCGGGGAACAAATGATGGGGGAAATTCTGGGCCAATTAATGAAAATCAGCACCAGAGGAACCTCCTATTTGAGTAATTTAACTCATTCAGTGACTGAGGGCCGTGCGGTGGATGCGGTGTATATGGACTTTCAAAAAGGCGTTCGATAAAGTGCCACATGATAGACTTATTAGAAAAATTAAAAGCCGTGGGATTAAAGGGAGAGTGAGAGCGGGGATAGAAAACTGGCTAAAGGACAGAGAGCAGAGAGTAGTGGTGAACGGTTGTTTCTCAGACCGGAGGGAGGTTTACAGTGGTGTTCCCCAGGGGTCAGTATTAGGACCACTGCTCCTTTTGACAGATATTAATGACCTGGATTTGGGTATAGAGGGTATAATTTCAAAGTTTGCAGATGACACAAAACTTGGGAATGTAGTAAACAGTGAGGATAGTGACAGAGTTCAGGAGGACGGAGACAGACTGGTGAAACGGGCAGACACGTGGGGGATGAAATTTAATGCAGAGAAGTGTGAAGTGATTCATTTTGGTAGGAAGAATGAGGAGAGGCAAAATAAACTTTTTTAAAGGTAGTGCAGGAACAGAGAGACCTGAGGGTGAATGTACACAAATCTTTGAAGGTGACAGGACAAGTTGAGAAGGCTGATTAAAAAAGCCATACGGGATCCTGGGCTTTATTAATAGAGGCAAAGAGTAAAAAAGCAAGGAAGTGATGCTAAACCTTTATAAATCACTGGTTAGGCTCCGGCCGGAGTATTGTGTCCAATTCTGGGCACCGCACTTTAGGAAGGAAGTCAAGGCCTTGGAGAGGGTGCAGAGGAGATTTACTAGAATGGTTCCAGGGATGAGGGACTTCAGTTATGTGGAGAGACTGGAGAAGCTGGGATTTTTCTCCTTAGAACAGAGAAGGATGGCAGATGGGTCGGTAACCAGAGGACACAGATTTAAAGTGATCGACGAAAGAGCCAGAGACAATGTGGGGAGACATTATTTTTAAAGCAGAGAGTTGTTACGATTTGGAATGCGCTGCCTGAAAGGGCAGATTCAATAGAAGCTTTAAAAAGGGAATTAGATAATTACTTGAAGGGAGAAAACTCCCAGGGCTATGGGGAAGGAGCAGGGGAGTGGGACTAATTGGATAGCTCTTTCTAAGAGCTGGCACAGGCACGATGGGCTGAGTGGTCGTCTCCTGTGCTGTATCCTTCTATGCGACTGTGATTACTCAATATTTGTATTTAAGCAGTTTGTAATTAGTGTTGAATTTTTTTTTAACTATTTTCTCTGTAAACCCATTTTGTTTTGAACGTGTTGAAACATAGACTCTGGCATCAGCTGACCCTCCGAGTGCAGGACTTTGTACAAAACCCCTGCTTCGCTACAGGCGATGGTTTAATCAAGGTACGCGACTTGGCTGCGTTACATTTTCTTGATGCAAACATTTTAACTTGCCTTTTTTACATTATATAATTAGAAAAATATTTTCTTTTGCAGCTATATGAGAATTTTATTAGTGAATTTGAACACAGGTAAGAAGTAAATTTTAATTATGCATATAAACTTATAAAATGTGCACTGTTTGAAGTTTGCAACACAGAATGAGGCCATTCAGCCCATTGTCTCTGTGTCACCTCTGTGCTAGGGCAATCCAAAACTAATCCCACGGACCACGCTCTCCCCATAGTTCTGTATCTTCCCCTGCTTCAAATATTTATCCAATTTTCCCATTTTAAAAAGTTGCCTTGGTCTCTGCCTCAGCCTCTCCCTGTGGTCAATCATTCTCCACAACCCTCAGTGTAAAGAAATTTCTCTTAAACTCTCTTCTCACTCTGTCAAAACTTGCCACAATCTTTAAAACTTCTATTAAATCTCCTCTTAACCTTCTCTATTCCAGTGGAAATAGTCCCAGTATCTCAAGTCTCTCCTCATTACTACAGTTTCCCCTTGCTGGCCTCATCCTGGTGAATCTATGTTATATGCTCTCTATAATGTTCTTTCTTTAATGAAGCCCAAAACTGCACACAGTCTCTAACTAGGGCCTAAACAATTTTTTGCGTAGATTCATTATTAATTCTTTATTCTTGTACTCAATGCCCCTATTTATAGATCCCAAAATGCTGTTGGCCTCATGATGAATTTATCTCCCTGTACACTCTCAGGTATTTGAATCCCTGGGGGTCTCTCTGTTCATCTACCTTTCAGTGTCTTTCCAATACGTGTTCACTCCCATTCTTTGTTTTTTCCTCCCAAATTGTATTCCCTCACACGCACTACAAGTCCTGGGCCAACGTTCATCCCTCAGTCAGCATCACTGAACCAGATTATCTGGTCACTATCTCATTGCACAGCAAGGTCCCACAAACAGCACAAATGGGCTGTTGCATTTTTCCTACATTTCAAAGTATTTAATTGGCTGTAAAGCGTTTTGGGATGTCCTGAGGTTGTGAAAGGTGCTCAGAATTCTCACAAGTACTCTATCGGAAGTTGTGTTGTTTGTCTGTAGAAATAATGAGCTTGAAATCACAGCTCGAATATCCGGATTGACCATTTTGTGAGTGAGGGGGGGGTTTGTAATGGGAATGTGAGAAACACATTTTGTTTAAATTATGTTGCCTCTTTAAATCAAAGCTCTTCATATTAAAACCTTTGCAACATATTGTTCCAGGATTAACCCTTTGACCCTTGTGGAGATTGTTCTGCATGTGGTGCGACAGATGACAGGTGAGTGAGTTTCTCCTGACCATAGGAGGCCATTCAGCCCCTCTAGCCTGCTCTGCCATTCAGTTAGATCAGGGCTGATCTGTGCCTCGACTCTATTTACCTGCCTTTGCTCCACATCCCTCGATCCCCTTACCCAACAAAAATCTATCGATCTCCAGCTTTAAAGCTCCAATTGACCCCCAGCATCGACGGCTTTTTGGGGGGAGAGAGTTCCAGATTCCCACTCCCCTTTGTGTGAAGAAGTGCTTCCTGACATCACCCCTGAACGGCCTGGCTCTAATTTCAAGGTTATGCCCCCTTGTTCTGGACTCCCCCCACCAGAGGAAATAGTTTATCTACCCTATTGAATCCCTGTATCATTTTAAACATCTCTATTAGATCACCCCTTAATCATCTTCACTCGAGGGAATACAAGCCCAGTCTGTGCGACCTGTCCTCATAATTTAACCCTTTTATCCCCGGTATCATTCTGGTGAATCTGTGCTGCGCCCCCTCCGAGGCCAGTATATCCTTCCTCAGGTGCGGTGCCCAGAACTGAACCCAGTATCTCCAGACGGGGTCTAACCAAAGCTCTCTGATCGTTTACTTCTGTCTCCAAATTTAAGGATTTCATATTTCAATCGGTGGAATCGGCCAGTCAGAACCCAGTATCTGTCAAGTTGTTTGAAATATTAAAGTTTGTTCTAAGTACAGCTCAGTGATGACAGGAGTATCTCGACTTGAGCACCAGAGGAACGGTGTGGGATTGGGCGGTGTCGAGATTAAAGCCTGCAGACCATGTGCAGCCCGTGGGGTCCCGGCTATTCACTCAGTTCCTGTTTCCATTTGAATCTCACTCCCTGGTTTGTCCTGTTTGTAATTCAGGGATGTTGCCTCGTTGGTGGATAAACCCTGAATCCGATCACTGGGATGTGTTGGTACCAGCAGCCTGAGATCCCTGCAGATTAATGAGAGCAGGGCTTTGAGTTTTACATAGGAACAGGAGTAGGCCATTCAGCCCCTCGTGCCTGCTCCGCCATTTGATAAGATCATGGCTGATCTGTGATCTAACTCCATATACCTGCCTTTGGCCCATATCCCTTAATACCTTTGGTTGCCAAAAAGCTATCTATCTCAGATTTAAATTTAGCAATTGAGCTAGTATCAATTGCCGTTTGCGGAAGAGAGTTCCAAACTTCTACAACCCTTTGCGTGTAGAAATGTTTTCTAATCTCGCTCCTGAAAGGTCTGGCTCTAATTTTTAGACTGTGCCCCCTACTCCTAGAATCCCCAACCAGCGGAAATAGTTTCTCTCTATCCACCCTATCCGTTCCCCTTAATATCTTATAAACTTCGATCAGATCACCCCTTAACCTTCGAAACTCCAGAGAATACAACCCCAATTTGTGTAATCTCTCCTCGTAACTTAACCCTTGAAGTCCGGGTATCATTCTAGGGATTTCACTGACCAGGCTGTGAGACAGAACTATTAGAGATCAGGGCCGATAGCAATTAATGGCTCACAGCTAAAAGCACTGGTCAGCAAGCATATTACAGTGTGGGATGTGAGGGATGAACACTCCCTGTTATAGTGGCAAGGGAACCTGTTTAAAGTAAATCGGTTAACACCTCCACTAAACCAATAGAGAAGGATGTATTGACGATCTGTACTAATTATACACAGTGTGGTCTCAAAGTGAAAGAATGGAAAGTACATTGGTCCTTCTAAATCATAACTAGATTGCTGATTAGTATTCGTGATCTTGCTGATTAGTATTCGTGATCTTGCTGATTAGTATTCGTGATCTTGCTGATTAGTATTCGTGATCTTGCTGATGTGCTTTATGTTTCATTGTAGATCCTAATGTGGCGCTAACATTTTTGGAAAAAACAAAAGAAAAGGTGAGCGTTTTGCTTTGTGCTGCACTGGTTTTATTGGGTTTAATTTCTCTTTTATGCTGCAGTTTATTGGATTTATTTTTTGCTTGCTTTCATTTATTTAGGTCAAATCCAGTGACGAGGCAGTAATTCTCTGCAAAACAGCAATTGGTGCCCTGAAATTAAATGTGGGTGATCTCCCGGTGACAAAGGTAAAGAATGATTTGAGTTAAAAGAATCTTTGTTTTCCTGTCTTCCCACAGGCAACAGTTGAGAAAGCAGCGAGGTTGTAAAGTGCTGTGTTCCTGAAGTTATAACTTTCACTCAGTACGTATACAGCTGTAGCACAATTTGAATAAGATAATAAACCCTGCATCCAGCTCCCTGACTCCTTAACGTTATTCCCAGTGGAGACCAGGCTCATCCCACCCAGGAGTCAAGGAATATCAGGAGGAGGGGCTCAGAGATGCTCAGTAATTGGCCACAGATGGAGGGGACCCACATTCTGCGAGCAATCCGAGAAATGAGGATTGGTGAGCTCGTTCACAACTCGATCAATCCAGTGGGAAAAGGCGACTAAAATTCTCTCTGGCTTATAGACCGGAGGGAAGAGAGAGGAAGTTCTGAGCAGGAGAGCCATAGGTTAATGATTCGAAAAGGAAATTCTATACAAAGATTATCAACAGAAATGTGCGTCTGATTTATCCCAGTGGGTGTGAGGGGTGTGTGATACCTGGACTACAAAAAACAAAGATACTGATGGAAAGGTGTTTAAAATAAAGTTATTCCCTGGAAAGAAAGTCTGAGAAAGAGAAATGATGCAGGAATTTCAGCAAAAGTGCAGACTGGGAAGAAGGGACCCAAGGGGAGGCTCCCAATGATTTAACACGTTATTTTGGGCATCGTCGTGTAGCAGTTACAGTCCTGGACTGGGAACTATCAGATCGTGAGCCCCCAGACAGTCCCGGTGAGGGGAGACAGAGTGGGTTGACGTCCAGTGGGATATTCATGGGTGTGGGCTGTGTGGGTGATGTGACGTGCGGGGCGGGTGAGCAGGCGCAGGCGCGGGGGGGTCCCCCACGGGGCGGGTGAGCAGGTGGGGGGGGCCACGGGGCGGGTGAGCAGGCGCGCTGGGGGGGTGGTGAGCAGGCGCAGGCGCGGGGGGGTCCCCCGCGGGGCGAGTGAGCAGGCACTGGGGGGGGGCCCCCGCGGGGCGAGTGAGCAGGTGGGGGGGGCCACGGGGTGGGTGAGCAGGTGGGGGGGGCCACGGGGTGGGTGAGCAGGTGGGGGGGGCCACGGGGTGGGTGAGCAGGCGGGGGGGGCCACGGGGTGGGTGAGCAGGTGGGGGGGGCCACGGGGTGGGTGAGCAGGTGGGGGGGGCCACGGGGTGGGTGAGCAGGCGGGGGGGGCCACGGGGTGGGTGAGCAGGCGCGCTGGGCCACGGGGTGGGTGAGCAGGCGCGCTGGGGGGGTGGTGAGCAGGCGCAGGCGCGGGGGGGTCCCCCGCGGGGCGGGTGAGCAGGCGCTGGGGGCCACGGGGCGGGTGAGCAGGCACTGGGGGGGGCCCCCGCGGGGCGGGTGAGCAGGCGCTGGGGGGGGGCCACGGGGCGGGTGAGCAGGCACTGGGGGGGGCCACGGGGCGGGTGAGCAGGCACTGGGGGGGGCCACGGGGCGGGTGAGCAGGCACTGGGGGGGGCCCCCGCGGGGCGGGTGAGCAGGCGCTGGGGGGGGGCCACGGGGCGGGTGAGCAGGCACTGGGGGGGGCCACGGGGCGGGTGAGCAGGCACTGGGGGGGGCCACGGGGCGGGTGAGCAGGCGCTGGGGGCCACGGGGCGGGTGAGCAGGCGCTGGGGGGGGCCCCGCGGGGCGAGTGAGCAGGTGGGGGGGGGCCACGGGGCGGGTGAGCAGGCACTGGGGGGGTCCCCCACGGGGCGGGTGAGCAGGCGCTGGGGGCCACGGGGCGGGTGAGCAGGCGCTGGGGGGGGCCCCGCGGGGCGGGTGAGCAGGCGCTGGGGGGGGCCCCGCGGGGCGGGTGAGCAGGCGCTGGGGGGGGCCCCGCGGGGCGGGTGAGCAGGCGCTGGGGGGGGCCCCGCGGGGCGGGTGAGCAGGCGCTGGGGGGGGCCCCGCGGGGCGGGTGAGCAGGCGCTGGGGGGGGGCCACGGGGCGGGTGAGCAGGCGCTGGGGGGGGCCCCGCGGGGCGGGTGAGCAGGCGCTGGGGGGGGCCCCGCGGGGCGGGTGAGCAGGCGCTGGGGGCCACGGGGCGGGTGAGCAGGTGGGGGGGGCCACGGGGCGGGTGAGCAGGTGGGGGGGGCCACGGGGCGGGTGAGCAGGCGCAGGGGGGGGGCCACGGGGCGGGTGAGCAGGCGCGGTGGGGGGGTGGTGAGCAGAGTGTGTTTTATCCAGTACTGTAACATTCGCCGATATTGTGTGTGAATCACAGCTCCATGTCCTCCTATCATCCAAAGTTCAGATCTTTAAATGTTGGCATGGTTTTTGTATTTATTACTTTACGATCTTATTCCTGGTCCTGTTTGGTTTTTATTTCCGGGCAGCGTACATTGTGTTTATAAGAATTAATTTAATTCGATCGATTCTCTTCCAGAAAACAATTGAAGAGGTGGATGAGATGCTCACAAACCTTCCCAGTGTGACCTCAGTCCACGGCCGCTTTTATGATCTGTCCAGCAAATATTACCAGATCGTTGGAAATCATGCTTCTTACTACAAGGACGCCCTGAGGTTCTTGGGCTGTATTGATATCAAAGATTTGCCCGGTAAGTAACTGCATTAACGATCCTTAGCAGTGGATTGTACCTGGTCCTTCCCGGTATTTTCTTACCCAGTTGCTTGTGGGGAATAAATTCCAAACGAAGATTGTGCAACAGACCAGCAACTTCAGCTACATTCCTTCACCATTCCTCCCCCAATGGAGGGTGACGTCTGCCCCATCTCCGGCTCACTGTCCCACTTTTATTGAGATTTAGAGTTTATTGAGATTTAGTGTCTGAGGGTCAAGGATGCTGAGTCCTTGAATATATTCAAGGCTGAGATCAATAGATTTTTGGACTCTAGGGGAATCAAGGGATACGGGGATCGGGCGGGAAAGTGGAGTTAAGGTCAAAGATCAGCCATGATCTGATTGAATGGCGGAGCAGGCTCGAGGGGCCGAATGGCCTACTCCTGCTCCTATTTCTTATGTTATTTAATTGGCTGTAAAGCGCTTTGGGACGTCCTGAGTTTGTGAAGGTTGCTTTATAAAATGCAAATACACGCAGCTACTGAAATGGTGGCATTTGCGCAGACCTTTCAACACTCACGGCAAAACTTGTAAGTGCTTCATCTTTCTCTTAGTTGACAGCTTGGCTCAGTTGGTAACACTCCTGTCACAGAGTAAGAAGGTCGTGGGCTCCAGTCGCACTCCAGAGACTTGAGCCCCATAATCTAGGCTGACACTTAAGGGCAGTGCTGAGGGAGTGTTGCACTGTCGGAGGGGCAGTGCTGAGGGAGTGTTGCACTGTCGGAGGGGCAGTGCTGAGGGAGTGTTGCACTGTCGGAGGGGCAGTGCTGAGGGAGTGTTGCACTGTCGGAGGGGCAGTGCTGAGGGAGTGTTGCACTGTCGGAGGGGCAGTGCTGAGGGAGTGTTGCACTGTCGGAGGGGCAGTGCTGAGGGAGTGTTGCACTGTCGGAGGGGCAGTGCTGAGGGAGTGTTGCACTGTCGGAGGGGCAGTGCTGAGGGAGTGTTGCACTGTCGGAGGGGCAGTGCTGAGGGAGTGTTGCACTGTCGGAGGGGCAGTGCTGAGGGAGTGTTGCACTGTCGGAGGGGCAGTGCTGAGGGAGTGTTGCACTGTCGGAGGGGCAGTGCTGAGGGAGTGTTGCACTGTCGGAGGGGCAGTGCTGAGGGAGTGTTGCACTGTCGGAGGGGCAGTGCTGAGGGAGTGTTGCACTGTCGGAGGGGCAGTGCTGAGGGAGTGTTGCACTGTCGGAGGGGCGGTGCTGAGGGAGTGCCGCACTGTCGGAGGGTCGGTGCTGAGGGAGCGCCGCACTGTCGGAGGGTCGGTGCTGAGGGAGCGCCGCACTGTCGGAGGGTCGGTGCTGAGGGAGCGCCGCACTGTCGGAGGGTCGATACTGAGGGAGTGCCGCACTGTCGGAGGGGCGGTACTGAGGGAGCGCCGCACTGTCGGAGGGTCGGTACTGAGGGAGCGCCGCACTGTCGGAGGGTCGGTACTGAGGGAGCGCCGCACTGTCGGAGGGTCGGTACTGAGGGAGCGCCGCACTGTCGGAGGGTCAGTACTGAGGGAGCGTTGCACTGTCGGAGGGTCAGTACTGAGGGAGTGTTGCACTGTCGGAGGGTCAGTACTGAGGGAGTGTTGCACTGTCGGCCGTCTTTCGGATGAGATGTTAAATCGATGCCCCACCTGCCCCCTAAGATGGATATAAAAGATTCCATGGCACTATTCGAGGCAGGGCAGGGCTTCCCAGTGTCCTGGGTCAATAGTTATCCCTCAAACAACATCATTAACAATAGATTGTGTGGTCATCACCTCATTACTATTTGTGGGATCTTGCTGTGCTGCCGTGTTTCCTACATTACAACAATGACTAAACTTCAGAAGTACTTTAAACGGATGGACTTTTATCCCCACAAGCAATTGCGTTTTTAAAAAAAAAACTGGAAAAGTAAGCTGTGAGGAGGACACAGTCTGCAAAGGGATACAGACAGTGAGTGGGCAAGAAGGTGGCAGATGGAGTATAATGTGGGGAAATGTGAGGTTATTCACCTTTGTCAGGAAGAATAGAAAAAGAGAATATTTTTAAATGGTGAGAAACTATTAAATGTTGGTGTTCAGAGAGATTTGGGTGTCCTTGTACAGAAAACACAGAAATTTAATATGCAGGTACAGCAAGCAATTAGGAAGGCAAATGGTATGTTGACCTTTATTGCAAGGGGATTGGAGTACAAGAGTAAGGAAGTCTTACTGTAATTGTACAGGGCTTTGGTGAGACCACACCTGGAGTACTGTGTACAGTTTTGGTCTCCTTATCTAAGGAAGGATACACTTGCCTTAGAGGCGGTGCAACAAAGGTTCACTAGATTGATTCCTGGGATGAGAGGGTTGTCCTATGAGGAGAGATTGAGGAGAATGGGCCGATACTCTCTGGAGTTTAGAAGAATGAGAGGTGATCTCATTGAAACATAAGATTCTGAGGGGGCTTGACAGGGTAGATGCTGAGAGACTGTTTCCCCCTGGCTGGAGAGTCTAGAACTAGGGGGCATAGTCTCAGGATAAGGGGTCGGCCATTTAAGACTGAGATGAGGAGGAATTTCTTCACTCAGAGGGTTGTGAATCTTTGGAATTCTCTACCCCAGAGGGCTGTGGATGCTCAGTCGTTGAGTAAATTCAAGGCTGAGATCGATAGATTTTTGGACTCTAGGGGAATCAAGGGATATGGGGATCGGGCTGGAAAGTGGAGTTAAGGTCAAAGATCAGCCATGATTTTATTGAATGGCGGAGCAGGCTCGAGGGGCCGAATGGCCTACTCCTGCTCCTATTTCTTATGTTATTTAATTGGCTGTAAAGTGCTTTGGGACGTCCTGAGTTTGTGAAGGTTGCTTTATAAAATGCAAGTTCTTTATCCAATTAATCCCACTCCCCTGCTCTTTTCCCCATAGCCCTGCAAATTTTTCCTTTTCAAGTATATATCTCATTCCCTTTTGAAATTTATCGTGGAATCTGCTTCCACCGCCCTTTCGGGCAGTGCATTCCTGATCATTATAACTCACTACGTTTAAAAAAAATATTCTCATCTTTGCACTGGTTCTTTTGCCAATTATCTTAAATCTGTGTGCTCTGGTTACTGACCCTCCTGCCAATGGAAACAGTTTCTCCTTATTTACTCTGCAACTAATTTCATTTGAATTGAAAAGGGATCTTGCCCAGGTGGATTGGAATCAAAAATTGGTCAGCAAAACAGGAATTGAACAACGGGAGGCCCTCAAGGAGGAGTTGGTTCCAGTACAGAGTAGACACGTCCCTACGAGGGGGAAAGGAAGGGCATCCAAAGCAAGAGCTCCCTGGATGACGAAAGATATAGAGATTAAAATGAATCAGAGAAAGGAGGTTTATGATGAATGTAAGGTTCATAATACAGTAGAGAACTAGGCTGAATACAGAATGTACAGAGGAGATCTAAAAAAGGGAATAAGGGGGGCGAGGAGAGAGAATGAGAATAGATTAGCGGCTAACATCAAAGGGAATCCAAAAGTCTTTTATAAAGATATAAATAGTAAAAGGGTAATCAGGAAGGGTGGGACCGATTAGGGACAGGAAAGGAGATCTTCTTGTGGGGGCAGAGGGCACGGCTGAGGCACTGAATGAATATTTCACATCGGTCTCCACTAGAGGAGAGGATGCTGCCAGTGTCACAGTAAAGGAGGAGGTGGCAGCGATATTGGAGAGGATAAAAATCGATAAAGAGGAGGTACTTAAAGATTGGCCGTACTGAAAGTAGAAAAGTTACCTGGTCCGGATGGGATGCATCCTACGTTACTGAGGGAAGTAAGGGTGGAAATTGCGGAGGATCGTTCCACAATCTTCCAATCCTCCTTAGATATGGGGACTGGAGGATTGGAGATATCACACCCCTGTTCAAATAAGGGGAGAGGGATAAACCTGGCAATTACAGGCCAGACAGCCGAACGTCGGTGGTGGGGAAACTTTGAGACAGTAATCCGGGACAAAATTAATTGTCACTTGGAAAAGTCTGGGCTAATAAATGAAAGTCAGCACGGATTTGTTGGAGGAAAATCGTGTTTGACTAACTTGATTTGAGTTCTGTGATGAAGTAACGGAGAGGGTTGATGAGGGTAGCACGGTTAATGTTGTGTATATGGACTTTCAAAAGGCATTTGATAAAGTACCGCATAAAATTAAAGCCCGTGGAATTAAAGGGACAGCGGCTGCATGGATTCAAAATTGACTAAGGGACAGAAAGCAGAGAGTAGTGGTGAACGGTTGTTTTTCAGACTGGAGGGAAGTTTACAGTGGTGTTCCCCAGGGGTCAGTATTAGGACCACTGCTCTTTTTGATATATATTAATGACCTGGGCTTGGGAATAGAGGGTATCATTTCAAAGTTTGCAGATGACTGGAAACTCAAATGTAGTAAACAATGTGGGGGATAGTAACAGACTTCAGGAGGACAGAGACAGACTGGTGAAATGGGCAGACACGTGGCAGACGATGAAATTTAACGCAGAGAAGTATGAAGAGATACATTTTGGTAGGAAGAATGAGGAGAGGCAAAATAAACTAAATGGTACAATTTTAAAGGGAGCACAGGAACAGGAGACCTGGGGGTGAATGTACACAAATCTTTGGTGGCAGGACAGGTTGAGAAGGCTGTTTTTTTTAAAAAAAACATACAGGATCCTGGGCTTTATTAATAGAGGCATAGAGTACAAAAACGAGGAAGTCATGCTAAACCTTTATAAATCACTGGCTAGGCCCCAGCTGGAATATTGTGTTCAATTCTGGGCATCGCACTTTAGGAAGGATGTCAGGGCCTTAGAGAGGGTGCAGAGGAGATTTACTAGAATGGTGCCAGGGATGAGGGACTTTAGTTATGTGGAGAGACTGGAGAAGCTGGGATTGTTCTCCTTAGAGCAGAGAAGGTTAAGGGGAGATTTAATCGAGGTGTTCAAAATCATGAAGGGTTTTGATAGAGTAAATAGGGAGAAACTGTTTCCAGTGGCAGGAGGGTCGGTGACCAGAGGACACAGATTTAAGGTGATCGGCAAAGAGCCAGAGGGGAGGTGAGGGAACATTTTTTAAGCAGTGAGTTTTAATGATCTGGAACGCGCTGCCTGAAAGGGCGGTGGAAGCAGATTCAGTAGTAACTTTCAAAAGGGAATCTGATAAATACTTGAAGGGAAAGAGCAGAGAAATAGGACTAATTGGAAAGCTCTTTCTAAGAGCTGGCACAGGGACGATGGGCCAAATGGCCGCCTTCTCTGGTGTACCTACTATGACACTATCAAAACCCGTCATAATTTTGAAGACCTATTAAATCTCCCCTTCTCCTCGTTCTCTGTTCTAAGGAGAACAATTCCAGCTTCTCCAATGTCCCCAAATTCAAAACATTTGGAAAAGTGTAGGTTGTACATCAGACTTTAAAGCATTTAAATTCTGACCCTGTATCTGCTTCAGTCTGTTTCATTGTAAGAAACACTATAGAAAATGTTACTGTTCATCTTGCCTCTTTCAATTGGTCATTATGAAATGTATTCCTGATGTTTTGTTCCCATATTCTAGTTCTGGTCTACAGGAAAACTTTAGCCAAATTTTTTTTTATTTTTGATATTTTCATTTTTGTCTTTGCAGTAATTTCTTCAAAATTAGTTTCAAAATTGTTTCACTCCTCACCGTGATCTGTTATAAAGCCTGTGGATTAGTCTGAGAAATAGTTTCAGTTTTTAGCTTCTCTTTCTCCGGTTTTAATCTGTGAAGTTGCAGTTTTCATGAAAAATGTAGTTGTAGTTTTTGTCTTTCATCGGCCTATTGTTATTTTCATGACGGGTCCTTGGAGCATTGAATGCTTTGTGAGGCAGAGACCATTGGATCTTTTAATGGAAAATTCAATAAATATTTGAAGCAGAGGAAGATACAGGGCTATGGGGAGAGAGCGGGGCAGTGGGATTAGTTTGGGATTGATACAGGGCTATGGGGAGAGAGCGGGGCAGTGGGATTAGTTTGGGATTGATACAGGGCTATGGTGAGAGCGCGGGGCAGTGGGATTAGTTTGGGGATTGATACAGGGCTATGGGGAGAGAGCGGGGCAGTGGGATTAGTTTGGGATTGATACAGGGCTATGGGGAGAGAGCGGGGCAGTGGGATTAGTTTGGGGATTGATACAGGGCTATGGGGAGAGAGCGGGGCAGTGGGATTAGTTTGGGATTGATACAGGGCTATGGGGAGAGAGCGGGGCAGTGGGATTAGTTTGGGGATTGATACAGGGCTATGGGGAGAGAGTGGGACAGTGGGATTAGTTTGGTATTGATACAGGGCTATGGGGAGAGAGTGGGGCAGTGGGATTAGTTTGGGGATTGATACAGGGCTATGGGGAGAGAGTGGGGCAGTGGGATTAGTTTGGGATTGATACAGGGCGATGGGGAGAGAGCGGGGCAGTGGGATTAGTTTGGGGATTGATACAGGGCTATGGGGAGAGAGCGGGGCAGTGGGATTAGTTTGGGATTGATACAGGGTTATGGGGAGAGAGCGGGGCAGTGGGATTAGTTTGGGGATTGATACAGGGCTATGGGGAGAGCGCGGGGCAGTGGGATTAGTTTGGGATTGATACAGGGCTATGGGGAGAGAGCGGGGCAGTGGGATTAGTTTGGGGATTGATACAGGGCTATGGGGAGAGAGCGGGGCAGTGGGATTAGTTTGGGATTGATACAGGGCTATGGGGAGAGAGTGGGGCAGTGGGATTAGTTTGGGGATTGATACAGGGCTATGGGGAGAGAGTGGGACAGTGGGATTAGTTTGGGATTGATACAGGGCTATGGTGAGAGAGCGGGGCAGTGGGATTAGTTTGGGATTGATACAGGGCTATGGGGAGAGAGCGGGGCAGTGGGATTAGTTTGGGGATTGATACAGGGCTATGGGGAGAGAGCGGGGCAGTGGGATTAGTTTGGGATTGATACAGGGCTATGGGGAGAGAGTGGGGCAGTGGGATTAGTTTGGGGATTGATACAGGGCTATGGGGAGAGAGTGGGGCAGTGGGATTAGTTTGGGATTGATACAGGAATATGGTGAGAGAGCGGGGCAGTGGGATTAGTTTGGGATTGATACAGGAATATGGTGAGAGAGCGGGGCAGTGGGATTAGTTTGAGATTGATACAGGGCTATGGGGAGAGAGTGGGGCAGTGGGATTAGTTTGGGATTGATACAGGGATATGGGGAGAGAGAGGGGCAGTGGGATTAGTTTGAGATTGATACAGTGCTATGGGGAGAGCAGGGCAGTGGGATTAGTTTGGGATTGATGCAGGGCTATGGGGAGAGAGCGGGGCAGTGGGATTAGTTTGGGGATTGATACAGGGATATGGTGAGAGAGCGGGGCAGTGGGATTAGTTTGGGGATTGATACAGGGCTATGGGGAGAGAGTGGGGCAGTGGGATTAGTTTGGGATTGATACAGGGATATGGGGAGAGAGCGGGGCAGTGGGATTAGTTTGAGATTGATACAGGGCGATGGGGAGAGAGCAGGGCAGTGGGATTAGTTTGGGATTGATACAGGGCTATGGGGAGAGAGCGGGGCAGTGGGATTAGTTTGGGATTGATACAGGGCTATGGGGAGAGAGCGGGGCAGTGGGATTAGTTTGATTGCTCGAGCAAAGGGCCTGCGTCGGCAAGATGGGCCAAACGGCCTCCTTCGTGCTGTATGTGGAATCATAGAAATGACAGCACAGAACGAGGCCATTCTGCCCATCATGCCTGTGCTGGTGCTAGTTCATCAAAGGGAGGTGTCTCCACTAATCCCTTTCCCTCTTATATTTCTTTTAAAATACTTTCCCAATTCTCTTTTAAATGACGATAGTCTCTGCCTCAATACTTGTTTGTGGTAAAACAGTCCCGATTCTAATTACCCTGTAGCCCACACCACCTGCTCATTGGTTTGCCCAGAAGATGAATGTTAAGTAGCTAAAAGTTGATTTTTTTTATTTCTTCTGATTCAGTTGCTGAGCATCAGGAGAGAGCATTTACTCTCGGACTGGCCGGGCTTTTAGGTGAAGGCGTCTACAACTTTGGAGAGCTTGTGAGTCTGTTTGTGGCAAACGGGAGCGTTTACTCACTAATTCACTTGTGAAATTGTTTGCAATGCCGGGATCTCGCTGTTTGTGTTTTTGTCCCTTCCAGTTAATGCACCCGGTGCTGGAGTCACTGCGGACCACGGACAAGCAGTGGCTGATCGACACGCTGTACGCCTTCAACAGCGGAAACGTGGAGAAGTTTCAAGCTCTAAAGGCGTCTTGGGGACAGCAGGTAAATAATCTCCGGGTCCGGGGAGAGATGCTGGAGCGACTGGGACGTTTGGGGGGTGAGGGGTCGACGCTGGGACGTCTGGGGGTGAGGGGTCGACGCTGGGACGTCTGGGGGGTGAGGGGTCGACGCTGGGATGTCTGGGGGGTGAGGGGTCGACGCTGGGATGTCTGGGGGGTGAGGGGTCGACGCTGGGATGTCTGGGGGGTGAGGGGTCGACGCTGGGATGTCTGGGGGGTGAGGGGTCGACGCTGGGATGTCTGGGGGGTGAGGGGTCGACGCTGGGATGTCTGGGGGGTGAGGGGTCGACGCTGGGATGTCTGGGGGGAGGGGTCGACGCTGGGATGTCTGGGGGAGGAGGGGTCGACGCTGGGATGCCTGGGGGTGGAGGGGTCGACGCTGGGATGCCTGGGGGTGAGGGGTCGACGCTGGGATGCCTGGGGGTGAGGGGTCAGTAAGGGGGATGTCATAGAGTTATACAGCACGGATAGAGGCCCTTCGGCCCATCGTGACCGCGCCGGCCATCAGCCCAGTCTAATCTAATCCCATATTCCAGCATTTGGTCCGTAGCCTTGTATGCTATGGCATTTCAAGTGCTCATCCAAATGCTTCTTGAATGTTGTGAGGGTTCCTGCCTCCACAACCCTCTCAGGCAGTGAGTTCCAGACTCCAACCACCCTCTGGGTGAAAAAGTTCTTTCTCAAATCCCCTCTAAACCTCCCGCCTTTTACCTTGAATCTATGTCCCCTTGTTATAGAACCCTCAACGAAGGGAAAAAGCTCCTTAGTATCCATCCTATCTGTGCCCCTCATAATTTTGTACACCTCAATCATGTCCCCCCTCAGCCTCCTCTGCTCCAAGGAAAACAAACCCAATCTTCCCAGTCTCTCTTCATAGCTGAAGCGCTCCAGCCCTGGTAACATCCTGGTGAATCTCCTCTGCACCCTCTCCAAAGCGATCACATCCTTCCTGTAGTGCGGCGACCAGAACTGCACACAGTACTCCAGCTGTGGCCTAACCAGTGTTTTATTCAGCTCCATCATAACCTCCTTGCTCTTATATTCTATGCCTCGGCTAATAAAGGCAAGTATCCCATATGCCTTCTTTACCACCTTATCTACCTGTTCCGCCGCCTTCAGGGATCTGTGAACTTGCACACCAAGATCCCTCTGACCCTCTGTCTTGCCTAGGGTCCTCCCATTCATTGTGTATTCCCTTGCCTTGTTAGACCCTCCAAAGTGCATCACCTCGCACTTTTCCGGGTTAAATTCCATTTGCCACTGTTCCGCCCATCTGACCAACCCATCTATATCGTCCTGCAGACTGAGGCTATCCTCCTCGCTATTTACCACCCTACCAATTTTTGTATCATCAGCGAACTTACTGATCATACCTTTTACATTCATATCCAAGTCGTTAATGTAGACCACAAACAGCAAGGGCCCCAGCACCGATCCCTGTGGTACCCCACTGGCCACAGGCTTCCAGTCACAAAAACAACCTTTGACCATCACCCTCTGCCTTCTGCCACTAAGCCAGTTTTGTATCCAAAGTGCCAAGGCACCCTGGATTCCATGGGCTCGTACCTTCTTGACCAGTCTCCTGTGGGGGACTTTATCGAAGGCCTTACTGAAATCCATGTATACCACATCCACTGCGTTACCCTCATCCACACGCCTAGTCACCCCCTCAAAAAATTCAATCAAATTAGTCAGACATGATCTTCCCTTAACAAAGCCATGTTGACTATCCCTGATTAATCCTTGCTTCTCCAAGTGGAGACTAATTTTGTCCTTCAGAATTTTTTCCAATAATTTTCCTACCACTGATGTTAGGCTCACTGGCCTGTAGTTCCCCGGTTTTTCCCTACTCCCCTTCTTGAATAATGGTATTACATTAGCGGTTCTCCAGTCCTCTGGCACATCCCCTGTGGCCAGAGAGGTTCTGAATATATGTGTTAGAGCCCCCACAATCTCCTCCTTTGCCTCACACAGTAGCCTGGGATACATTTCGTCCGGGCCTGGGGATTTATCCATTTTTAGGCCTGCTAAAACCGCCAATACCTCCTCCCGCTCGATGTTAATATGTTCGAGTATATCACAGTCCCCCTGCCGTATTTCTATGTCTACATCGTCCTTCTCCATAGTGAAAACAGATGCAAAAAATTCATTTAGAACCCCTCCGACATCTGCCGGTTCCACACACAGATTGCCATTTTTGTCCCTAATGGGCCCTATTTTTTCCCTAGTTATCCTCTTACCCTTAATGTACTTATAAAACATCTTAGGATTTTCCTTTATTTTGCTCGCCAGTGTTATTTCATGGCCCCTCCTTGATCTCCTAATTTCTTTTTTAAGTATCCCCCTGCACTTTTTGTACTCCTCTTGGGCTTCCTCCGTCTTTAGCCTTTTGTATCTGCCAAAAGCCCTCCTTTTTTTCCTAATCCATTCTCGTATATCCCCTGACATCCAAGGTTCCCTGGAGTTCTTGGAACCACCCTTGACCTTTACGGGAACATGTTGCCATTGTATGGTCTCAATCTCCCTTCTGAAAGACTCCCATTGCTCCGATGCGGATTTTCCTACAAGCAGCTGATCCCAGTCCATTTTGGCCAGATCCTGCCTTATCCTATTAAAATCGGCCTTCCCCCAATTTAGAACCTTTATTTCCGGCCCCTCCCTATCCTTTTCCATGACCACCTTAAATCTCACCGAACTATGGTCACTGTCACCAAAGTGCTCACCTACTAGCACTTCTTCCACTTGGCCGGCCACATTCCCTAGAATTAGGTCCAGTACCGCCCCCTCTCTTGTAGGACTTTCTACATGCTGGCTCAAAAAGCTCTCCTGGATGCACGTTAAGAATTTTGTACCCTCTAAGCCTTTTACACTCTGAGTATCCCAGTTAATATTGGGGAAGTTGAAATCCCCCACTATTATTACCCTATTATTTGCACAATTTTCTGAGATTTGCCTACATATCTGTTCCTCTATCTCCCCCTGACTGTTTGGGGGCCTATAGTACACTCCCATCAAAGTGCTTGCCCCCTTTTTGTTTTTAAGCTCCACCCATATGGCCTCATTTGAGGAACCTGCTAATATATCATCCCTCCTCATGGCAGTAATTGATTCTTTAATTAATATTGCGACCCCCCCTCCTCTTATACCTCCCCCTCTGTCTCGCCTGAAGATTCTGTACCCCGGAATATTGAGCTGCCAGTCTTGCCCCTCCCTCAACCATGTCTCTGTGACAGCAACAATATCATACTCCCATGTGTTTATCAACACCTTCAGTTCATCCACCTTATTCGCAAGACTCCTTGCATTAAAATAGATGCCATCCAGCCTTGCCCTCACATATTTGCCCTGTCTTCCAAGCTGACTTGTTTTTTTCTCAATATTTGGCTGCACATCACCCCCTATTGTAGCTCCACTCTGTATCCCATCCCCCTGCCAAGTTAGTTTAAACCCCCCCCAACAGTGCTAGCAAACCTCCCCGCAAGGATATTTGTCCCGCTCTGGTTCAGGTGCAACCCGTCCGACTTGTACAAGTCCCACCTTCCCCAGAAGCAGGCCCAGTGATCCAGGAAACTGAAACCCTCCCTCCTGCACCAACTCTTTAGCCACGCATTCATCTGTTCTATCCTCCTATTTCTATACTCACTAGCCCGTGGCACTGGGAGTAATCCAGAGATTACAACCTTTGAGGTCCTGCTCTTTAATCTGCTACCTAGCTCCCTAAATTCTTGATGCAGGACCTCATCTCCCTTCCTACCTATGTCGTTGGTCCCAATGTGGACCACGACCTCTGCCTGCTCACCCTCCCCCTTGAGAATGCCCTGTAGCCGCTCAGTAACATCCATGACCCTGGCACCAGGGAGGCAACAAACCATCCTGGAGTCACGTTTACGGCCACAGAAACGCCTGTCTGTTCCCCTTACGATAGAATCCCCTACCACTATAGCTCTTCCACTCTTTTTCCTCCCAGCCTGTGCAGCAGAGCTACCCCTGGTGCCAGGAAGTTGGCTGCTGCTGCCTTCCCCTGATAAGTCATCCCCCTCAACAATATCCAAAGCACACATGGTCGTCAGGGACACCGGAAGGGTCCCTGATTTCCCACATAGAGCAGGAAGAGCATAACACGGGGCTGGGCTGTCCTGACATGACTTCCCCTTTTACTAATTAATTCAAATTAAATGAATCCCACCAATTTCACTTCAATTAAAAGGTATACTCAAGGGCCCTTGCTGAACAGCAGTCCCCCACTACACAACAGAGACCAGAGAATCCACAAACTCTAACCTTAGACAAATTCAGCAGGAAAATACTCACCAACCAATCACTTACCTCTTCCTTGGTGACGTCCCACTTGGATTACTTTTTGCTTCTTATTTATCTTAGGTCCAGGAGTTAAGTCCCTGAAAACAAAATATAAAAACGAACCTACCCTTTAAATTCCCTCTACCCCCCCCCCAAAAGGTTAGAGGAGGTGGGAGGGTGGGAGTCACTACTAGTGTAGTGTCTCGGGTTTAGCAACCGCTCCACCTATATACGGGTACCAATGAATTGGCCCCGCCCCCTGCCTTTGAAAAAGCCGCGAAGCTCCTTCCCCGCTGGGGAAAAAGACTCACGTAGGTGAGTTTAATTACTCACCTCAGGCCTCCGCTGCTCCCTTTATCGACTCACCGCCGCTCCCGCCTCTCCAACCAGGTCCGCTCCTCCTTCCCCGCTGCCGACCGCTCTGTGGGTGAGAGAAATACTCAATACGAAATACGAAATACTAAATACGAAATACTAAAATACTAGTATCAGTCATGATGGCCATGAAACTACCAGCTGTCTGGAGGAGGGGTCAGTAAGGGGGATGTCTGGGGGAGGGGTCAGTAATGGGAATGTCTGGGGGAGGGGTCAGTAAGGGGGATGCCTGGGGGAGGGGTCAGTAAGGGGGATGTCTGGGGGAGGGGTCAGTAAGGGGGATGCCTGGGGGAGGGGTCAGTAATGGGGATGCCTGGGGGAGGGGTCAGTAATGGGGATGTCTGGGGGAGGGGTCAGTAATGGGGATGTCTGGGGGAGGGGTCAGTAAGGGGGATGTCTGGGGGAGGGGTCAGTAAGGGGGATGCCTGGGGGAGGGGTCAGTAATGGGGATGCCTGGGGGAGGGGTCAGTAATGGGGATGCCTGGGGGAGGGGTCAGTAATGGGGATGTCTGGGGGAGGGGTCAGTAATGGGGATGTCTGGGGGAGGGGTCAGTAAGGGGGATGTCTGGGGGAGGGGTCAGTAAGGGGGATGCCTGGGGGAGGGGTCAGTAAGGGGGATGCCTGGGGGAGGGGTCAGTAATGGGGATGCCTGGGGGAGGGGTCAGTAATGGGGATGCCTGGGGGAGGGGTCAGTAATGGGGATGCCTGGGGGAGGGGTCAGTAATGGGGATGCCTGGGGGAGGGGTCAGTAAGGGGGATGTCTGGGGGAGGGGTCAGTAAGGGGGATGTCTGGGGGAGGGGTCAGTAAGGGGGATGTCTGGGGGAGGGGTCAGTAATGGGAATGTGTGTGTCTCTAATCTCATTTTGTTGTGTGATCTGCAGCCTGACCTGAGAGCCAATGAACTGCGGCTGATGCAGAAAATCCAACTTCTCTGCCTTATGGAGGTTTGCTCAATCTTCCATCTCGTTGTTCTGAGGAATTTCACTCCCCCCTCTTCCCTCTTGGCAGATTTGCATTGTGTCTCTGCCTCTCGTTACCTCTTCATTGACTCTTTAAACTGTCAGTTCACCAGTTATCATTAATTTTGCCCATCATAGAATGATACAGCACAGAAAGGAGGCCATTTGCCCCATCGTCCCACTGCCCCGCTCTCTCTCTCGATAGCCCTTCCACAAACTTTCTGTTGAAACTGGCTGCTTACTCAGGTCCCATCATAGTAAGAAGCCCACATATTCTCCTAGTGTCGTAAAGGAATGCTTGTAGCAGGGGAAGTGAATTCCACAGCCTCACAACTCTGTGAAGTTTGTCCTGCCCTCTGTTCTAAATCTCTTACATTTAATCTTATATCTCTGGCCCCTCGTTCTGGACCCTCAACTACTGGGAGCAGGCTAATTCCCTCTACCCTGTCCCATCATTTTATAATTTGAAACACTTCTATCCCTGTAATCTGTGTTCTAACGAAAAAGACTCAATTTTTCAAGTCTTTGTATTTCCTCTGACCAGGCAGCATTGAATCCTCTCTAAAGCCTCAATATCCTATAGCATGAAGCCCAACCCTGCACTCATTGCTCTAACTGAGGTGTCATTAAGGCTTTATATTGGCTCATTACCTCGTGATAAAATCTAGAATTCCTTTATCAGTTTTTATAGCCTGAGGCACTGCCTTTAATATCCTGTGAACCCACCCTCCCATTGGATTCCCCAATGCCTCTGCTCCCCCACAGTACCGAGCTGACTCCCAGACATGGTATCACGACTGCTGTTATTTATTTCCAAAACACACTTACTGACGTTGAATTCCATCTCACTTTTCAGCCCATTCCCCATCTTATCGACATCGCTTTGCAGCTTCCTTTTGGTCTTCGAAAGAATTAACTATTCCTCCTATTTTGATATCTACAAATTCGGACCCCACTGCCTCTAGACCGAGATCCAAATCATTGATACACACAGTGACTGGAAATGGTCCTAGAACTGATCCCTGTGGGACACCACCCACCTCCCACCACTCTGAGAAACACTCCTTAACTCCCACTCTCTCTTCTCCCTTCTAACCAATTTTTAATCCAATTTGCTATCCTCCCCCTACATGCATTACCCCTTAATCTTCCCTAGTAATCTCCCATGTGGTACCTTGTCATATGCTTTCCTGAAGTCCATGTACACTAAATCCGCTGCATTTTCACCCTTCCCCATGTCTGTTACCTCCTCTAAGAATTCTTCATTTATGTCGAACACTAATGGTCCCTTTTGAAACCCGGGCTCTTCTCCCCGCTCTGTCTGTCGGTGTGCTGCCTGCCTCTCCCCGCTCTGTCTGTCGGTGTGCTGCCTGCCTCTCCCCGCTCTGTCTGTCGGTGTGCTGCCTGCCTCTCCCCGCTCTGTCTGTCGGTGTGCTGCCTGCCTCTCCCCGCTCTGTCTGTCGGTGCGCTGCCTGCCTCTCCCCGCTCTGTCTGTCGGTGTGCTGCCTGCCTCTCCCCGCTCTGTCTGTCGGTGTGCTGCCTGCCTCTCCCCGCTCTGTCTGTCGGTGCGCTGCCTGCCTCTCCCCGCTCTGTCTGTCGGTGCGCTGCCTGCCTCTCCCCGCTCTGTCTGTCGGTGTGCTGCCTGCCTCTCCCCGCTCTGTCTGTCGGTGCGCTGCCTGCCTCTCCCCGCTCTGTCTGTCGGTGCGCTGCCTGCCCCTCCCCGCTCTGTCTGTCGGTGCGCTGCCTGCCCCTCCCCGCTCTGTCTGTCGGTGTGCTGCCTGCCCCTCCCCGCTCTGTCTGTCGGTGTGCTGCCTGCCTCTCCCCGCTCTGTCTGTCGGTGTGCTGCCTGCCCCTCCCCGCTCTGTCGGTGTGCTGCCTGCCTCTCCCCGCTCTGTCTGTCGGTGTGCTGCCTGCCTC
This sequence comes from Heptranchias perlo, assembly GCF_035084215.1. Classification (NCBI taxonomy): domain Eukaryota; kingdom Metazoa; phylum Chordata; class Chondrichthyes; order Hexanchiformes; family Hexanchidae; genus Heptranchias; species Heptranchias perlo. The sequence goes on from NC_090336.1 coordinate 75,764,879, forward strand.
TCCCCGCTCTGTCTGTCGGTGTGCTGCCTGCCTCTCCCCGCTCTGTCTGTCGGTGTGCTGCCTGCCTCTCCCCGCTCTGTCTGTCGGTGTGCTGCCTGCCTCTCCCTGCTCTGTCTGTCGGTGCGCTGCCTGCCTCTCCCCGCTCTGTCTGTCGGTGCGCTGCCTGCCCCTCCCCGCTCTGTCGGTGTGCTGCCTGCCTCTCCCTGCTCTGTCTGTCGGTGCGCTGCCTGCCTCTCCCCGCTCTGTCTGTCGGTGCGCTGCCTGCCCCTCCCCGCTCTGTCTGTCGGTGTGCTGCCTGCCTCTCCCCGCTCTGTCTGTCGGTGCGCTGCCTGCCTCTCCCCGCTCTGTCTGTCGGTGTGCTGCCTGCCCCTCCCCGCTCTGTCTGTCGGTGGGCTGCCTGCCTCTCCCTGCTCTGTCTGTCGGTGTGCTGCCTGCCTCTCCCCGCTCTGTCTGTCGGTGTGCTGCCTGCCTCTCCCCGCTCTGTCTGTCGGTGCGCTGCCTGCCCCTCCCCGCTCTGTCTGTCGGTGTGCTGCCTGCCTCTCCCCGCTCTGTCTGTCGGTGTGCTGCCTGCCTCTCCCCGCTCTGTCTGTCGGTGCGCTGCCTGCCTCTCCCCGCTCTGTCTGTCGGTGCGCTGCCTGCCTCTCCCCGCTCTGTCTGTCGGTGTGCTGCCTGCCTCTCCCTGCTCTGTCTGTCGGTGCGCTGCCTGCCTCTCCCCGCTCTGTCTGTCGGTGCGCTGCCTGCCTCTCCCTGCTCTGTCTGTCGGTGTGCTGCCTGCCTCTCCCTGCTCTGTCTGTCGGTGCGCTGCCTGCCTCTCCCCGCTCTGTCGGTGTGCTGCCTGCCTCTCCCCGCTCTGTCTGTCGGTGTGCTGCCTGCCTCTCCCCGCTCTGTCTGTCGGTGCGCTGCCTGCCCCTCCCCGCTCTGTCTGTCGGTGTGCTGCCTGCCCCTCCCCGCTCTGTCTGTCGGTGTGCTGCCTGCCTCTCCCCGCTCTGTCTGTCGGTGTGCTGCCTGCCCCTCCCCGCTCTGTCTGTCGGTGCGCTGCCTGCCCCTCCCCGCTCTGTCTGTCGGTGTGCTGCCTGCCTCTCCCCGCTCTGTCTGTCGGTGTGCTGCCTGCCTCTCCCTGCTCTGTCTGTCGGTGTGCTGCCTGCCTCTCCCCGCTCTGTCTGTCGGTGTGCTGCCTGCCTCTCCCCGCTCTGTCTGTCGGTGTGCTGCCTGCCCCTCCCCGCTCTGTCTGTCGGTGGGCTGCCTGCCCCTCCCCGCTCTGTCTGTCGGTGGGCTGCCTGCCCCTCCCCGCTCTGTCTGTCGGTGTGCTGCCTGCCTCTCCCCGCTCTGTCTGTCGGTGTGCTGCCTGCCTCTCCCCGCTCTGTCTGTCGGTGTGCTGCCTGCCCCTCCCCGCTCTGTCGGTGTGCTGCCTGCCTCTCCCCGCTCTGTCGGTGTGCTGCCTGCCCCTCCCTGCTCTGTCTGTCGGTGTGCTGCCTGCCTCTCCCCGCTCTGTCTGTCGGTGTGCTGCCTGCCTCTCCCCGCTCTGTCTGTCGGTGCGCTGCCTGCCCCTCCCTGCTCTGTCTGTCGGTGTGCTGCCTGCCTCTCCCCGCTCTGTCTGTCGGTGCGCTGCCTGCCTCTCCCCGCTCTGTCGGTGTGCTGCCTGCCCCTCCCTGCTCTGTCTGTCGGTGTGCTGCCTGCCTCTCCCTGCTCTGTCTGTCGGTGCGCTGCCTGCCCCTCCCTGCTCTGTCTGTCGGTGCGCTGCCTGCCTCTCCCCGCTCTGTCTGTCGGTGCGCTGCCTGCCTCTCCCCGCTCTGTCTGTCGGTGTGCTGCCTGCCTCTCCCCGCTCTGTCTGTCGGTGTGCTGCCTGCCCCTCCCCGCTCTGTCTGTCGGTGTGCTGCCTGCACCTCCCTGCTCTGTCTGTCGGTGCGCTGCCTGCCTCTCCCCGCTCTGTCTGTCGGTGTGCTGCCTGCCTCTCCCCGCTCTGTCTGTCGGTGTGCTGCCTGCCTCTCCCCGCTCTGTCTGTCGGTGTGCTGCCGGCCTCTCCCCGCTCTGTCTGTCGGTGTGCTGCCTGCCCCTCCCCGCTCTGTCTGTCGGTGGGCTGCCTGCCTCTCCCCGCTCTGTCTGTCGGTGCGCTGCCTGCCTCTCCCCGCTCTGTCTGTCTGTGTGCTGCCTGCCCCTCCCCGCTCTGTCTGTCTGTGTGCTGCCTGCCTCTCCCTGCTCTGTCTGTCGGTGCGCTGCCTGCCCCTCCCCGCTCTGTCTGTCGGTGTGCTGCCTGCCTCTCCCTGCTCTGTCTGTCGGTGTGCTGCCTGCCTCTCCCTGCTCTGTCTGTCGGTGCGCTGCCTGCCTCTCCCCGCTCTGTCTGTCGGTGCGCTGCCTGCCTCTCCCTGCTCTGTCTGTCGGTGCGCTGCCTGCCCCTCCCTGCTCTGTCTGTCGGTGCGCTGCCTGCCTCTCCCTGCTCTGTCTGTCGGTGTGCTGCCTGCCTCTCCCTGCTCTGTCTGTCGGTGTGCTGCCTGCCTCTCCCTGCTCTGTCTGTCGGTGCGCTGCCTGCCTCTCCCCGCTCTGTCTGTCGGTGCGCTGCCTGCCTCTCCCTGCTCTGTCTGTCGGTGCGCTGCCTGCCCCTCCCTGCTCTGTCTGTCGGTGCGCTGCCTGCCTCTCCCTGCTCTGTCTGTCGGTGCGCTGCCTGCCTCTCCCCGCTCTGTCTGTCGGTGCGCTGCCTGCCTCTCCCTGCTCTGTCTGTCGGTGCGCTGCCTGCCTCTCCCCGCTCTGTCGGTGTGCTGCCTGCCTCTCCCCGCTCTGTCTGTCGGTGTGCTGCCTGCCTCTCCCTGCTCTGTCTGTCGGTGTGCTGCCTGCCCCTCCCTGCTCTGTCTGTCGGTGCGCTGCCTGCCCCTCCCCGCTCTGTCTGTCGGTGTGCTGCCTGCCTCTCCCCGCTCTGTCTGTCGGTGTGCTGCCTGCCCCTCCCCGCTCTGTCTGTCGGTGCGCTGCCTGCCCCTCCCCGCTCTGTCTGTCGGTGTGCTGCCTGCCTCTCCCCGCTCTGTCTGTCGGTGTGCTGCCTGCCTCTCCCTGCTCTGTCTGTCGGTGTGCTGCCTGCCTCTCCCCGCTCTGTCTGTCGGTGTGCTGCCTGCCTCTCCCCGCTCTGTCTGTCGGTGTGCTGCCTGCCCCTCCCCGCTCTGTCTGTCGGTGGGCTGCCTGCCCCTCCCCGCTCTGTCTGTCGGTGGGCTGCCTGCCCCTCCCCGCTCTGTCTGTCGGTGTGCTGCCTGCCTCTCCCCGCTCTGTCTGTCGGTGTGCTGCCTGCCTCTCCCCGCTCTGTCTGTCGGTGCGCTGCCTGCCCCTCCCTGCTCTGTCTGTCGGTGTGCTGCCTGCCTCTCCCCGCTCTGTCTGTCGGTGTGCTGCCTGCCTCTCCCCGCTCTGTCGGTGTGCTGCCTGCCCCTCCCTGCTCTGTCTGTCGGTGTGCTGCCTGCCTCTCCCTGCTCTGTCTGTCGGTGCGCTGCCTGCCCCTCCCTGCTCTGTCTGTCGGTGCGCTGCCTGCCTCTCCCCGCTCTGTCTGTCGGTGCGCTGCCTGCCTCTCCCCGCTCTGTCTGTCGGTGTGCTGCCTGCCTCTCCCCGCTCTGTCGGTGTGCTGCCTGCCCCTCCCCGCTCTGTCTGTCGGTGTGCTGCCTGCACCTCCCTGCTCTGTCTGTCGGTGCGCTGCCTGCCTCTCCCCGCTCTGTCTGTCGGTGTGCTGCCTGCCTCTCCCCGCTCTGTCTGTCGGTGTGCTGCCTGCCTCTCCCCGCTCTGTCTGTCGGTGTGCTGCCTGCCTCTCCCCGCTCTGTCTGTCGGTGTGCTGCCGGCCTCTCCCCGCTCTGTCTGTCGGTGTGCTGCCTGCCCCTCCCCGCTCTGTCTGTCGGTGGGCTGCCTGCCTCTCCCCGCTCTGTCTGTCGGTGCGCTGCCTGCCTCTCCCCGCTCTGTCTGTCGGTGCGCTGCCTGCCCCTCCCCGCTCTGTCTGTCGGTGCGCTGCCTGCCCCTCCCCGCTCTGTCTGTCGGTGGGCTGCCTGCCTCTCCCCGCTCTGTCTGTCGGTGCGCTGCCTGCCTCTCCCCGCTCTGTCTGTCGGTGCGCTGCCTGCCCCTCCCCGCTCTGTCTGTCGGTGCGCTGCCTGCCCCTCCCCGCTCTGTCTGTCGGTGGGCTGCCTGCCTCTCCCCGCTCTGTCTGTCGGTGTGCTGCCTGCCTCTCCCTGCTCTGTCTGTCGGTGCGCTGCCTGCCCCTCCCCGCTCTGTCGGTGCGCTGCCTGCCCCTCCCCGCTCTGTCTGTCGGTGTGCTGCCTGCCTCTCCCTGCTCTGTCTGTCGGTGTGCTGCCTGCCTCTCCCTGCTCTGTCTGTCGGTGCGCTGCCTGCCTCTCCCCGCTCTGTCTGTCGGTGTGCTGCCTGCCTCTCCCTGCTCTGTCTGTCGGTGCGCTGCCTGCCTCTCCCCGCTCTGTCTGTCGGTGTGCTGCCTGCCTCTCCCCGCTCTGTCTGTCGGTGTGCTGCCTGCCTCTCCCTGCTCTGTCGGTGTGCTGCCTGCCCCTCCCCGCTCTGTCTGTCGGTGTGCTGCCTGCCTCTCCCTGCTCTGTCTGTCGGTGCGCTGCCTGCCTCTCCCTGCTCTGTCTGTCGGTGCGCTGCCTGCCCCTCCCCGCTCTGTCTGTCGGTGCGCTGCCTGCCTCTCCCCGCTCTGTCGGTGCGCTGCCTGCCCCTCCCCGCTCTGTCGGTGCGCTGCCTGCCCCTCCCCGCTCTGTCTGTCGGTGTGCTGCCTGCCTCTCCCCGCTCTGTCTGTCGGTGTGCTGCCTGCCTCTGTGTTTCACGGATTGAATAAGAAATGTTTCTAACTTCACTGTTGCCGTCTCGTTATTTAGATGACTTTCAAACGCCCGGCCAATCACCGGCAGCTGACGTTTAAGGAGATTTCTCAGATTGCAAAAGTTCCCGTCAGTGAGGTGAGCTTCCTTCATTCAAGTGAATTTGCACTAAATCAGTTTGTGATGTGTAAAATATAGAATCTAATATGTAACCTACCTCACTCGGAAATAAAAACTTTCAACAATGCCCTTTTAATTCTACTATTGGCGAGTACTTTGTACAATGCGTTAAATTAGGTATTTTCCACTCCTGAGTTCACTCATTGTGACCAAAGTCTGCCGGCCGCGCCCGTGTCATAGAATCATGGAAAGTTAGGGCACAGAAGGAGGCAGTTCGGCCCATCGTGTCTGTGCCGGCCCAAAAAGAGCTATCCAGCTTATTCCCGCTTTCCAGCACTTGGTCCGTAGCCCTGTGGGTTTCGGCACTTCAGGGGCACATCCAGGTACTTTTTAAGTAAGTTGAGGGTTTCTGCCTCTCCCACCCTCTCAGGCAGTGAGTTCCAGACCCCCACCACCCTCTGGGTGAAAAACTCTCCTCAACTCCCCTCTAATCCTAATACCAGTCACTTGAAATCTATGCCCCCTGGTCACTGACCCCTCTGCTAATGGGAATAGGTCCTTCCTATCCACTCTATCTCGGCCCCCTCGTAATTTTGTACATCTCAATTAAATCACCCCTCAGCCTCCTCTGTTCCTAAGAAAACAACCCCAGCCTATCCAATCTTTCCTCATAGCTTAAAATTCTCCAGTCCTGGCAACATCCTCGTAAATCTCCTCTGCACCCTCTCTAGTGCAATCACATCTTTCCTGTAATGTGGTGACCAGAACTGTACACAGTACTCAAGCTGCGACCTAACTAGTGTTTTATACAGTTCCAGCATAACCTCCCTGCTCTTACATTCTATGCCTCGGTTAATAAAGGAAAGTATCCCGTATGCCTTTTTAACCACCTTATCTACCTGTCCTGCTACCTTCAGGGATCTGTGGACATGCACTCCAAGGTCCCTCACTTCCTCTACACCTCTCAGTATCCTCCCATTTATTGTGTGCTCCCTTGCCTTGTTTGCTCTCCCCAAATGCATTACCTCACACTTCTCCGGATTGAATTCCATTTGCCACTTTTCTGCCCACCTGACCAGTCCATTGATATCTTCCTGCAGTCGACAGCTTTCCTCCTCACTATCAACCACACGGACAATTTTTGTATCATCTGCAAACTTCTTAATCATGCCCCATACATTTAAGTCCAAATCATTAATATATACCACAAAAAGCAAGGGACCTGGTACTGGGCCCTGCAGAACCCCACTGGAAACAGCCTTCCAGTCACACAAACACCCGTTGACCATTACCCTTTGCTTCCTGCCACTGAGCCAATTTTGGATCCAATTTGCCACTTTCCCTTGGATCCCATGGGTTCGTACATTTTTGACCAGTCTGCCATGTGGGACCTTGTCAAAAGCCTTGCTAAAATCCATGCAGATTACATCAAACGCGCTACCCTCATCGACCCTCCTTGTTACCTCCTCAAAAAATTCAATCATAGAATCATAGAAAATAGGAGCAAGAGTAGGCCATTCGGCCCTTCGGGCCTGCTCCCCCATTCAAAATGATCATGGCTGATCGTCTAACTCAGTACCCTGTTCCCGCTTTTTCCCCATATCCCTTGATCCCTTTAATATTAAGAAATATATCTATCTCCTTCTTGAATACATCTAATGACTTGGCCTCCACTGCCTTCTGTGGTAGAGAATTCCACAGGTTCACCACCCTCTGAGTGAAGAAATTTCTCCTCATCTCGGTTCTAAATGGCATACCCCATATCCTGAGACTGTGACCCCTGGTTCTGGACTCCCCAGCCATCGGGAACATCCTCCCTGCATCTAGTCTGTCTAGTCCTGTTAGAATTTTATATGTTTCGATGAGATCACCTCTCATTCTTCTAAACTCTAGTGAATATAGGCCTAGTCGACCCAATCTCTCTTCATACGTCAGTCCTGCCATCCCAGGAATCAGTCTGCTAAACCTTCGTTGCACTCCCTCCATGGCAAGGACATCCTTCCTCAGATAAGGAGACCAAAACTGCACACAATACTCCAGATGTGGTCTCACCAAGGCCCTGTATAACTGCAGTAAGACATTCCTGCTCCTGTACTCAAATCCTCTTGCAATGAAGACCAACATACCATTCGCCTTCCTAACTGCTTGCTGCACCTGAATGCTCGCTTTCAGTGACTGGTGTACAAGGACACCCAGGTCTCGTTGCACCTCCCCTTTTCCCAATCTATCACCATTCAGATGATAATCTGCCTTTCTGTTTTTACAACCAAAGTGGATAACCTCACATTCATCCACGTTATACTGCATCTGCCATGTTCTTGCCCACTCACCCAACTTGTCTAAATCATATTGGAGCCTCTTTGCATCTTCCTCACAGCTCACATTCCACCCCAGCTTTGTGTCGTCTGCAAACTCGGAAATATTACATTTAGTTCCCTCATCCAAATCATTGATATATATTGTGAATAGCTGGGGCCCAAGCACTGATCCCTGCGGTACCCCACTAGTCACTGCCTGCCACCCGGAAAAAGACCTGTTTATTCCTACTCTCTGTTTCCTGTCTGTCAACCAATTCTCAATCCATGCCAGTATATTCCCCCCAATCCCATGTGCTTTAATTTTGCACACTAACCTCTTGTGTGGGACCTTATCAAAACCTTCTGAAAATCCAAATACACCACATCCACTGGTTCTCCCCTATCTATTCTACTAGTTACATCCTCAAAAAACTCCAGTAGATTTGTTAAGCATGATTTCCCTTTCATAAACCCATGCTGACTTTGTCCAATCCCGTTAATGCCTTCCAAGTGTTCTGTTATCACATCTTTTATAATAGACTCTAGCATTTTCCCCACTACTGATGTTGGGCTAACTGGTCTGTAATTCCCTGTTTTCTCTCTCCCTCCTTTTTTAAATAGTGGGGTTACATTTGCCACCCTCCAATCTGTAGGAACTGTTCGAGTCTATAGAATTTTGGAAGATGATCACCAATGCATCCACTATTTCCAGGGCCACTTCCTTTTGTACTCTGTGATGTAGATTATCAGGCCCTGGGGATTTGTCAGCCTTTAGCCCCATTAATTTCCCTTGTACTATTTTTTTACTGATACTGATTTCCTTCAGTTCCTCCCTCTCATTGGACCCTTGGTTCCCTAACATTTCTGGCAGGTTATTTGTGTCCTTTGTGAAGACAGAACCAAAGTATGTGTTTAATTGTTCTGCCATCTCTTTGTTCCCCATTATAATTATAATTTCCCCCATTTCTGACTGTAAGGGACCTACATTTGTCTTCACTGATCTTTTTCTCTTGACATATTTATAGAAGCTTTTACAGTCAGTTTTTATGTTCCCTGCTAGTTTACTCTCATACTCTATTTTTCCCCTCTTAATCAATCTCTTTGTTCACCTTTGCTGAATTCTGAACTGCTCCCAATCCTCAGGCTTGCTGCTTTTTCTGGCAATTTTATATGTCTCCTCTTTGGATCTAATACTATCCCTAATTTCTTTTGTAAGCCACGGTTGAGCCACCTTTCCTGTTTTATTTTTGCACCAGACAGGAATGAATAATTGTTGTAATTCCTGCACACGTTCTTTAAATATTAGCCATTGCCTATCCACCGTCATCCCATTTAGTAAAGTTCCCCAATCTATCATCGCCAACTCACACCTCATACTTTCGTAATTTCCTTTATTTAAATTCAGGACCCTAGTTTCGGATTCAACTACTTCACTCTCCATCTTAATGAGGAATTCTATCATGTTATGGTCGCTCTTCCCTAAGGGATCCTGCATAACAAGATTGTTAATTAATCCTTTCTCATTGCACAATACCCAGTCTAGGATCGCCTGTTCTCTAATTGGTTCCTCAATGTACACACTCTAGGAATTCCTCCCCCACAGTATTATTGCTCATTTGGTTTGACCAATCTATATGTAGATTAAAGTCACTCATGATCATAGTTGTACCCTTCTTGCATGTGTCTCTAATTACCTGTTTAATGCCCTCCCCTACATCTCCACTACTGTTTGGGGGCCTATAGACAACCCCCACCAACGTTTTCTGCCCCTTGGTGTTTCTTAGCTCCACCCATACAGATTCCACATGGTGATTTTCCGAGCCAATATCCTTCCTCACTATTGCATTGATTTCCTCCTTTACTAACAACGCTACCCCACCTCCTTTCCCTTTTTGCCTGTCCTTCCTAAATATTGAATACCCCTGGATGTTCAGTTCCCATCCTTGGTCACCCTGCAGCCATGTCTCTGTAATCGCGACTATATCATAACTGTTAATATCTATCTGCGCTGTTAATTCAGCGACCTTATTGCGAATGCTCCACGCATTGTTACTCAGACACGACCTTCCCTTAACAAATCCATGCTGACTGTCCTTGATTACTCCGTGCCTTTCTAAGTGACAGTTTATCCTGTCCCTCAGAATTGATTCCAATAATTTTTGTCCACCACCGAGGTTAGACTGACTGGCCTGGAATTACTCGGTCTATCCCTCGCTCCCTTTTTAAACAACGGTACAATGTTAGCAGTCCTCCAATCCTCCGGCACCACGCCTGTATCCAGTGAGGATTGGAAAATGATGGTCAGAGCCTCCGCTATTTCCTCCCTTGCTTCTTTTAACAGCCTGGGATACATTTCATCCGGGCCTGGTGATTTATTTTCTTTTAAAGATGCTAATCCCCTTAATACTTATCACGATGCTTATCCCATCCAATATTTCACACTCCTCCTCCTTAACTACAATCTCTGCATCGTCCCCCTCTCTTTTGTGAAGACAGACGCAAAGTATTCATTAAGAACCAGACCCACATCTTCCACCTCCACACATAGATTACCTTTGGTCTCTAATGGGCCCTACTCTTTCCTTAATTATCCTCTTGCTCTTAATGTATTTATAAAACAACTTTGGGTTTTTCTTGATTTTACTTGCCAGTATTTTTTCATGCCCTCTCTTTGCTTTCCTGATTTCCTTTTTAATTTCACCCTTGCACTTTCTATACTCCTCTAGGCTTTCTGTAGTATTGAGCTCTCGGTGTCTGACATAAGCTTCCCTTTTTTGCCTTATCTTACCCTGAATGCTCCTTGTCATCCAGGGGGCTCTAGATTTGGCAGCCCCTCCCTTTTTCTTTGTGGGAACATGTTTACTCTGAACCCCTTGAATCTCCCCCTTGAATGTCTCCCACTGCTCTGACACTGATTTACCTTCAAGTAGCTGTTTCCAGTCCACTTTTGCTAAATCACTTTGCAGTTTAGTAAAATTGGCCTTTCCCTAATTGAGAACTTTTACTCCTGTTCTATCTTTCTCCTTTTCCATAACTGTGCTAAATCTAACTGTATTATGATCACTACCACCAAAATGCTCTCCCACTGATACTCCTTCCACCTGCCCAGCCTCATTCCCTGAAACTAAATCCAGAACTGCCCCCCCTCTTTTTGGGCTCGCCTTGTACTGGCTAAAAAAGTTCTCCTGAATGTAATTTAAGAATTCTGTGCCCTCTAAACCTTTTGCACTGATTGTATCCCAGTTAATATTAGGGTAGTTGAAATCCCCGACTATTTCTGCCCTGTTGTTTTTGCACGTCTCAGAAATTTGCCTTCATATTTGCTCCTCTATCTCCCTCTGACTCTTTGGGGGGTCTATAGTTCACTCCCAGCAGTGTGACTGCACCTTTTTTGTTTCCTAGCTCAACCCAAATGGCCTCATTTGATGCTCCTTCTAACATATCATCCCTCCTCACAGCTGTAATTGTTTCTTTAACCAATATTGCTACCCGCCACCCCTCTTTTATCCCCCTCTCTACCTCATCTAAAATCCCTGTAACCAGGAATGTTAAGCTGCTCTTCCTGTCCCTCTTTAAGCCATGTTTCAGTAATTGCTCTGATATCGTACTGCTACGTGTCTATCTGTGCCCTCAGCTCATCTGCCTTATTCACTAGACTCCTTGCATTGAGGTAAATACCATTCAGCACTGCCAAACTCCTTTGATGTCTATTTTTCTAGCCTTTATTTCCTCTGCCTTCCAAACTCATTTACTAATTTTCTGCCTTCTATCTCCAGTTCTGATTCTGTCCCATCTGAATCTCAGGTTCCCATCCCCCTGCCAAGCTAGTTTAAACCCTCCCCGACTGCACTAGTAAACCTCCCCGCGAGGATATTGGTCCCAGACCTGTTGAGGTGCAACCCGTCCGGCCTGTACAGGTCCCACCTCCCCCAGAACCGGTCCCAATGCCCCAGGAATCTAAAGCCCTCCCTCCTGCACCATCTCTCCAGCCACTCGTTCATCTGCTCTATCCTCCTATTTCTATACTCACCAGCGCGTGGTCCCGGGAGTAATCCGGAGATTAATTGCTTTGAGATCCTGTTTATTAATCTCTTTCCTAACTCCTTAAAATCTGCCTGCAGGACTCATCCCTCTTTCTACCTCTGTCATTGGTACCGATATGGACCACGACCTCTGGCTGTTCACCCTCCCTCCTCCCCACCCCCTAGAATGTTCCGCTGCTGTTCAGTGACATCCTTGACCCTGGCACCAGGGAGGCAACATACCATCCTGGAATCACGTCTGCGGCTCCAGAAACGCCTGTCTGCTCCCCTAACTATAGAATCCGCCATCACTACTGCTCTCCTGAACACCTCCCCCCAAACCCTCGCACAGCTGAGCCACCCATCGTGCTATGGTCTTAGCTCTGGCTGCACTCCCCAGAGGAACCCTTTCCAGATCTGAATACTGGTTAGTGAGTGCGATGCACTCGGGGGACTCCTGAACTACCTGCCTGGTCCTCCTTCACTGTCTGGCGGTCACCCAGTCCCCCTCTGCCCGCACTCTCTCAAGCTGTGGGGTGACCACCTCCAGAATCGTGCTGTCCACGTAACTCTCAGCCTCGCGGATGCACTGCAGTGACCCCAGCTGCTGATCAAGCTCCGAAATCCTGAGCTCGAGCTCCTCCAGCTGACGACACTTCCCGTGAGTGTGTGTGTGTGTGTGAGTGTGTGTGTGTGTGTCTCTCTCTCTCTCTCTCTCTACACTGAGTCTCCTGAGCTTGTGTTTGTTGCATGGACTGTTAATTGTGTTGTTCTGTCAGGTGGAGCTCCTGGTGATGAAAGCTCTCTCAGTGGGGTTGGTGAAAGGCAGCATCGATGAGGTGGATGCCCGAGTTCACATGACGTGGGTTCAACCCCGAGTCCTGGACCTGCAGCAGGTAAATACTGGGCTTTAAATGGAGCATCCCCGGGGTGATTGGCGAGAGAATGTCTCTGTAATCAGTCGGTGTGTCATCGCCAAGTGACCGCAGTAATTGTGGGGATATTCCCAGTCACTTTGACTCCAAAAAACAAGTAACTTAGTTTGAAATTCACTTCATATCTGAAAGAAGCAGTTTTTGGAGGTGGGGGTGTTTTGTATTGGTTTATGATGCTGATCGCTCGATTGGATCGATTTGCTGATTGTAGTATCGCTGGCGGTTTATTGTTGTATTTTGCACCGTGAGTTGGTGCAGTGATTGGGAGTCAGTGCGAGAGGTGTCTGCCGAGGGGGGGCCCAGTGAATTACCGTGAGTTGGTGCAGTGATTGGGAGTCAGTGCGAGCGGTGTCTGCCGAGGGGGGAGACCCAGTGAATTACCGTGAGTTGGTGCAGTGATTGGGAGTCAGTGCGAGCGGTGTCTGCCGAGGGGAGACCCAGTGAATTACCGTGAGTTGGTGCAGTGATTGGGAGTCAGTGCGAGAGGTGTCTGCCGAGGGGGGGCCCAGTGAATTACCGTGAGTTGGTGCAGTGATTGGGAGTCAGTGCGAGAGGTGTCTGCCGAGGGGGGAGACCCAGTGAATTACCGTGAGTTGGTGCAGTGATTGGGAGTCAGTGCGAGCGGTGTCTGCCGAGGGGGGGCCCAGTGAATTACCGTGAGTTGGTGCAGTGATTGGGAGTCAGTGCGAGAGGTGTCTGCCGAGGGGGGACCCAGTGAATTACCGTGAGTTGGTGCAGTGATTGGGAGTCAGTGCGAGAGGTGTCTGCCGAGGGGGGGCCCAGTGAATTACCGTGAGTTGGTGCAGTGATTGGGAGTCAGTGCGAGAGGTGTCTGCCGAGGGGGGGCCCAGTGAATTACTGTGAGTTGGTGCAGTGATTGGGAGTCAGTGCGAGAGGTGTCTGCCGAGGGGGGGCCCAGTGAATTACCGTGAGTTGGTGCAGTGATTGGGAGTCAGTGCGAGAGGTGTCTGCCGAGGGGGGGCCCAGTGCATTAACTGCTCTTTCTCTGGGCGCTGCAGATTAAAGGGATGAAGGAGAGATTGGATTACTGGTGTGAAGATGTGAAGAACATGGCTGTCCTCGTGGAACACCAGGCGCACGACATTTTAACCTGAACACTGCTCGTTGTCTGAAATCGCTGCTGTCTCTCTTTTTAAAAAAAAAAATTAGTGATACAAATTTCAGTAACTCATTTTGAACAAAATGCTGTATTTTAAGGACTTGGTGGTGGGGAGTGAATTCACCTATTTCTGTGCTTCCATAATCACAAACAGTACTGGCTTTGAATATTTTACATTCTCAGGATTTATATTCCTTCATACAAACCAACAAGGGAAGAAATTCCATTTTTCCAGGAGTGATGTAGTCCTGGACTCTGTGCCGATCCTCGCCCTTTTGCTCATTTACCGGGTTCCTTGTTTTCTTTCCAGTAAAAAGCTGCTTGTTCAGACTGCTCACTAATTATAGCCCATTAAACTCTCCCAAACTGCTCTTTTTGTACAAGGTTTTCTGCCTCCCAGCTATAAACAGTTACCGTTCCCCCACCACCCCCGAGACTTGCTGTCTCACTCAGTGCCTGTGTTTTACGAATGGGAATGTCGTGATCACCGTCATTTACAGAGGTTCCATCTAAACGCCGATTGATAAACTGTAATGTTCAGTCCCGAGCGGCATTTCTTCTTGTCACCGAGGACCTGAAGCGGTTCGATGACGGTTTTATTACGTCAGTCCCATTCGTGAAATAAATTTTCTGTCATTTTACGATGTTGCTCTCTGCAGCCAGTGACGATCTCGAACCTTTGGGGGGAGAGGGAGTGAACGGGTTACTCCACACTGTGCCCTGCCCTTCTACTGGAGAGTGACGGTCTGAGCTGTAGCTGTCTGTGTGCCCACACGAACGGGTAACGTAGCATAGTGGTTATGTTACTGGACTAATAACCCAGAGTTCGAGAGTTCAAATCCAGGGCAGTTTGAGAATTTTAATTCGGTTTTAAAAAAATCTGATATCAGTAAAAGTGACTTTGAAGCTGTCGGATTGTCATAAAAACCCATCTGGTTCACCGATGTCCTTTAGGGAAGGAAACCTGCCGTCTTTACCCGGTCTGGGCTAAATGTGACTCCAGTCCCCACAACATGTTTGACTCTTAACTGCCCTCTGAAGTGGGCCGAGCAAGTCACTTAACTGTATCAGATCGCTATATCGCGGTTCACGAAGGCAGCTCACCACCACCTTCCCAGGGCAACGAGGGATGGGCAATCAGTGTCAGCCCACATCCTGAGAGTGAATGAGAATAACTGGCAGTGTACTGTCCTGTGATCTGCAGGAAGCAGAATATTTATTGGATGGGCTCGGACTTGTCTGCTGCCTCATCGAGCAGGTAAATCTCCCGCTAGCTGGAGAAGGCAGCAGGGCTGCGGCCTGGCCCTTTTTTAAAAGTTATTTTTTTTTTGTTGTCTGCTTTTATGAAATTGTTGCTGAAACCGCAATATGTCGTGATCCATTTTACAGGAATATTTTGAACGGAATAAAAGTGTTTAAAAAAAATCGAAACTTGTGTTTATTAATGGAAGAAAGTTCTTTTAATAAATTGTTAAATCCTCGATTGAAACCACCTTTATTTGGACAGACATTTAATTGGGGAGAGGAATAACTGGAATTCGCTTTGCTTCCACTGCCCCTGATTCCAGGCTCTGTCGATAATTTGTCCCTCTTCAAAACGCAGTCTGTCCTTCAGTATCTGAAACTGGGTGATATTTTGTTCCTGTTTATGTTTTGTTCTCCCGAGGGTGCGGAGATTGTTCATCCCCCCCATTCCCGGTTTATGTTTGTTCTCCCGAGGGTGTGGAGATTGTTCATCCCTCCCATTCCCCGGTTTATATTTATTCTCCCGAGGGTGCGGAGATTGTTCATCCCTCCCATTCCCAGTTTATGTTTGTTCTCCCGAGGGTGCGGAGATTGTTCATCCCTCCCATTCCCAGTTTATGTTTTGTTCTCCCGAGGGTGCGGAGATTGTTCATCCCCCCATTCCCGGTTTATGTTTGTTCTCCCGAGGGTGCGGAGATTGTTCATCCCCCCCATTCCCGGTTTATGTTTGTTCTCCCGAGGGTGCGGAGATTGTTCATCCCCCCCATTCCCGGTTTATGTTTGTTCTCCCGAGGGTGCGCAGATTGTTCATCCCCCCCATTCCCGGTTTATGTTTGTTCTCCCGAGGGTGCGGAGATTGTTCATCCCTCCCATTCCCGGTTTATATTTGTTCTCCCGAGGGTGCGGAGATTGTTCATCCCCCCCATTCCCGGTTTATATTTGTTCTCCCGAGGGTGCGGAGATTGTTCATCCCCCCCCATTCCCAGTTTATGTTTGTTCTCCCGAGGGTGCGGAGATTGTTCATCCCTCCCATTCCCGGTTTATATTTGTTCTCCCGAGGGTGCGGAGATTGTTCATCCCCCCCCCCCATTCCCAGTTTATGTTTGTTCTCCCGAGGGTGCGGAGATTGTTCATCCCTCCCATTCCCGGTTTATGTTTGTTCTCCCGAGGGTGCGGAGATTGTTCATCCCTCCCATTCCCGGTTTATGTTTGTTCTCCCGAGGGTGCGGAGATTGTTCATCCCTCCCATTCCCGGTTTATGTTTGTTCTCCCGAGGGTGCGGAGATTGTTCATCCCCCCCATTCCCGGTTTATGTTTGTTCTCCCGAGGGTGCGGAGATTGTTCATCCCTCCCATTCCCGGTTTATGTTTGTTCTCCCGAGGGTGCGGAGATTGTTCATCCCTCCCATTCCCGGTTTATGTTTGTTCTCCCGAGGGTGCGGAGATTGTTCATTTTCTTCCCTCCACCCCCCCAACAATGTCGGCAAAATCTTTGCACTTGTTCTGGAAGGAAACAAAAATAGTGAAAGCTCCAAATATTATCAATTAATCAGCGAATTAATGACGACAAACTGCACTCGCTCTGCCTGAAACTGAAGGTCAGATTTTCCGGCTGGAGCCGGAGGGGGCGATGTGCTGGGGTCAGAACAGTCCGATTGATGTACACAAACTGACACTGACTATAGTAATGTTATTGATGATGGGAATTTCTGGCACTGTTTTTCCCAACAGGATTCTCCCTGTTCGCTGGAGATGGATTTCATCTCCTGGATTCTTGTAAGATTTCAAAGGAAATAAATCAGATTTACTGTTGCTCGTTATAAACCCAAGTGTCCAGGACCCTGACCATCATACCCAACGTCTCCCCGAAACTCCCTCCTGTTGTTTAAGGACCTGTCGGCCGCAGGATGAGATGGATTCTAGACTTTAGTTAGAAACTAGTAACTGGTTTGGTGTTTTTCTCTCTCTTCCCCCGGCCCTGCTGTTTGTTTCTTTGAATCAAAGGGCTTTTCGTCTCTCTGACTTTCTGTTCAATTGAATCGCCCACTGTACAATTATAGTTTTGCCTGCCAGTCTTTGATTCCAATTTACCCGGGCCAGATCTGTTCTCATCCCATTGAAATTGGCCCTCCTCCGATTGAGTATTTTTACTTTAGATTGGTCAGAGTCCTTTCCCATAGCTATTCTGAACCTTATGATATTATGATTGCTGCTCTGTAGATACGGGGGATGGTGCCAGAGGACTGGAGAATTGCAAATGTTACACCCTTGTTCAGAAAAGGGTGTAAGGATAAACCCAGCAACTACAGGCCAGTCAGTTTAACCTCAGTGGTGGGGAAACTTTTAGAAACAATAATCCGGGACAGAATTAACAGTCACTTGGACGAGTGTGGATTGATTAGGGAAAGCCAGCACGGATTTGTTAAAGGCAAATCGTGTTTAACTAACCTGGTGGAGTTTTTTGATGAGGTAACAGAGAGGGTCGATGAGGGCAATGCAGTTGATGGGGTACGGTAGCACAGTGGTTATGTTACTGGACGAGTAATCCGGAGTCATGAGTTCAAATCCCGCCACGGCAGCTGGAGAATTTAATTAATTAAATAAAATCTGGAATTAAAATACTAGTATCAGTAAATGGTAGTCATGAAACTACCGGATTGTCGTAAAAACCCATCTGGTTCACTAATGTCCTTTAGGGAACGAAACCTGCCGTCCTTACCCGGTCTGGCCTAGATGTGACTCCAGACCCACAGCAATGTGGTTGATTCTTAATTGCCCTCTGAAATGGCCCAGCACGGACCACTAGGCACCAGACATGATAAAGGCAAACCAAGCCCAGTCGACCTTGCAAGGTCCTCCTTACTAACATCTGGGGGACTTGTGCCAAAATTGGGAGAGCTGTCCCACAGACTAGTCAAGCAACAGCCTGACATAGCCATACTCACATAATCATACCTTTCAGCCAACGTCCCAGACTCTTCCATCACCATCCCTGGGTATGTCCTGTCCCACCGGCAGGACAGACCCACCAGAGGTGGTGGTACAGTGATATACAGTCAGGAGGGAGTGGCCCTGGGAGTCCTCAACATTGACTCCGGACCCCATGAAATCTCATGGCATCAGGTCAAACATGGGCAAGGAAACCTCCTGATTACCACCTACTGCCCTCCCTCAGCTGATGAATCAGTCCTCCTCCATGCTGAACATAATTTGGAGGAAGCACTGAGGGTAGCAAGGGCACAAAATGTACTCTGGATGGGGGACTTCAATGTCCATCACCAAGAGTGGCTCGGTAGCACCACTACTGACCGAGCTGGCCGAGTCCTGAAGGACATCGCTGCTATACTGGGCCTGCGGCAGGTGGTGAGCGAACCAACACGAGGGAAAAACTTACTTGACCTCGTCCTCACCAATCTACCTGTCGCAAATGCATCTGTCCATGACAGTATTGGTAGGAGTGACCACCGCACAGTCCTCGTGGAGACGAAGTCCCGTCTTCGCACTGAGGATACCATCCAACGTGTTGTGTGGCACTACCACCGTGCTAAATGGGATAGATTCAGAACAGATCTAGCAGCTCAAAACTGGGTATCCATGAGGCGCTGTGGGCCATCAGCAGCAGCAGAATTGTATTCCAGCACAATCTGTAACCTCATGGCCCGGCATATTCCTCACTCTACCATTACCAACAAGCCAGGGGATCAACCCTGGTTCAATGAGGAGTGCAGAAGAGCATGCCAGGAGCAGAACAAGCGTACCTAAAAATGAGGTGCCAACCTGGTGAAGCTACAACCCAGGACGACATGCATGCTAAACAGCGGAAGCAACATGCTATAGACAGAGCTAAGCGATTCCACAACCAACGGATCAGATCAAAGCTCTGCAGTCCTGCCACATCCAGTCGTGAATGGTGGTGGACAATTAAACAACTAACGGGAGGAGGAGGCTCTGTAAACATCCCCATCCTCAATGATGGCGGAGTCCAGCACGTGAGTGCAAAAGACAAGGCTGAAGCGTTTGCAACCATCTTCAGCCAGAAGTGCCGAGTGGATGATCCATCTCGGCCTCCTCCTGATATCCCCACCATCACAGAAGCCAGTCTTCAGCCAATTCGATTCACCCCACCTGATATCAAGAAACGGCTGAGTGCACTGGATACAGCAAAGGCTATGGGCCCCGACAACATCCCGGCTGTAGTGCAGAAGACTTGTGCTCCAGAACTAGCTGCGCCTCGAGCCAAGCTGTTCCAGTACAACTACAACACTGGCATCTACCCGACAATGTGGAAAATTGCCCAGGTTTGTCCTGTCCACAAAAAGCAGGACAAATCCAATCCGGTCAATTACCGCCCCATCAGTCTACTCTCAATCATCAGCAAAGTGATGGAAGGTGTCGTCGACAGTGCTATCAAGCGGCACTTACTCACCAATAACCTGCTCACCGATGCTCAGTTTGGGTTCCGCCAGGACCACTCGGCTCCAGACCTCATTGCAGCCTTGGTCCAAACATGGACAAAAGAGCTGAATTCCAGAGGTGAGGTGAGATTGACTACC
Organism: Heptranchias perlo; assembly: GCF_035084215.1. NCBI lineage: Eukaryota > Metazoa > Chordata > Chondrichthyes > Hexanchiformes > Hexanchidae > Heptranchias > Heptranchias perlo. Next base: position 75,783,954 of record NC_090336.1, read on the forward strand.
CTTGACATCAAGGCAGCATTTGACCGAGTGTGGCACCAAGGAGCCCGAGTAAAATTGAAGTCAATGGGAATTAGGGAGAAAACTCTCCAGTGGCTGGAGTCATACCTAGCACAAAGGAAGATGGTAGTGGTTGTTGGAGGCCAATCGTCTCAGCCCCAGGGCATTGCTGCAGGAGTTCCTCAGGGCAGTGTCCTGGGCCCAACCATCTTCAGCTGCTTCATCAATGACCTTCCCTCCATCATAAGGTCAGAAATGGGGATATTCGCTGATGATTGCACAGTGTTCAGTTCCATTCGCAACCCCTCAGATAATGAAGCAGTCCGAGCCCGCATGCAGCAAGACCTGGACAACATCCAGGCTTGGGCTCACAAATGGCAAATAACATTCGCACCAGACAAGTGCCAGGCAATGACCGTCTCCAACAAGAGAGAGTCTAACAATCTCCCCATGACATTCAACGGCATTACCATCGCTGAATCCCCCACCATCAACATCCTGGGGATCACCATTGACCAGAAACTTAACTGGACCAGCCATATAAATACTGTGGCTACGAGAGCAGGTCAGAGGCTGGGTATTCTGCGGCGAGTCACTCACCTCCTGACTCCCCAAAGCCTTTCCACCAAGGCACAAGTCAGGATTGTGATGGAATACTCTCCACTTGCCTGGATGAGTGCAGCTCCAACAACACTCAAGAAGCTCGACACCATCCAGGACAAAGCAGCCCGCTTGATTGGCACCCCATCCACCACCCTAAACATTCACTCCCTTCACCACCGGCGCACTGTGGCTACAGTGTGCACCATCCACAGGATGCACTGCAGCAACTCGCCAAGGCTTCTTCAACAGCACGTCCCAAACCCGCGACCTCTACCACCTGGAAGGACAAGGGCAGCAGGCACATGAGAACAACACCACCTGCACGTTCCCCTCCAAGTCACACACCATCCCGACTTGGAAATATATCGGCCGTTCCTTCATCGTCGCTGGGTCAAAATCCTGGAACTCCCTTCCTAACAGCACTGTGGGAGAACCGTCACCACACGGACTGCAGCGGTTCAAGAAGGCGGCTCACCACCACCTTCTCAAGGGGCAATTAGGGATGGGCAATAAATGCCGGCCTCGCCAGCGACGCCCACATCCCATGAACGAATAAAAAGAAAGTGGGGAGATTATGACGTTAATCGGTGTGCAACGCTGATTTAAAGGGACCGCTGCTATTTTGGACCTCCCTCCACGCTCCAGCCAATGCACCGTTTTATCCCCGCACAGCCGAACGGGACTTAAACAGCATTGGAGGACCCGAGAGGGATCAGCAAGAATTACTGGTTCGTTGCTGGATTATTTGTTTGGTTGAATAAAGTTTCAATACTCTACAGGAAGTGGGCTGGCTCGCTGACAGGCAACAGCAAGGGCACTGGCGGAGTGTCAGGGGTGGGACAGGAGTGGTGTCCTCCTGAGAGAGGACACCGGGTTCTTGTTCCATGGAGACACTGCCACTCGCTGTTATGCGCCATCTTCTCCTGCAAGAAAGCAGCAAGTGTGTCAGAGTAACCTGCAAGATGATTGGGTGATGTGGCTGTCATGGTCGAATAGCTGCCAGTGTGAGTGTAACCTGTGAGTTGTGGGTTTGCGGCTTGCAACAGTGGTAATGTGTGAGGGTGAGAGGAAGCCTCTGATTGGAAGAGTTGAGTACTGATGGAGAGAGTTTATTGGTCTGTGGGTGATGGGGGTGCAGTGTGTGGAGCAGTTGGTCGGAGACGCCACTCGACAGTTGACCTCACTCACCTTGACCACTCATGTCAAAGCATTGAATTTCTTCCTGCACTGCATCCATGTTCGTGGTGCTGTGCTCCCGGCATTGACTTCGTCCCCCGCTGCCTCCCACTGCCTCGGGAGCATGTGCCTGGAGGGCCTGTTGCCCCCCCTGCGGATATAGGATGCCCCTCCTTCTGTCCCCCTCTTCCACCGAGTCCTCTGGTGCACAATCTCTCGCAGGCCTGGCACAAACTCAGATCGGCAGATTGGCCGGGTCTGGGGTGCAGATTGGAGGATGCCTGAGGTGGTTTTGAGAAACCTTTATTCAATATTTCAAAATGCAACAATAGTTTTTAAACATGAGGACGAGACCTGCATCTGTGATTTACGTGTGCGATTTCTGATCTCCGTTCAAATATCTGAGTCCCGCAGACTTTGAGCTGCCGAGTTGTTGCTCATTAAAAACCCCAGAGTTCCCATCATCACCGAGCTGCACCATGTCGCAGCACAGATTCACTTTGTCATTCACTTCCACCATTTCCTGCAGCCACAGTGCACCTCCCCTTGAAGTCCAGGCTGCCTTTAAGTGGTGCTGGCCGCTCCCGACATCAGGGTCCCCTGCTGGTGCGTGCAGCCACTCAACAGCTCAGGTAGCGCTGGCTGCGCGCAGCAATCATTGAAATCATCAGGCTGCACGGATGTTACCTTCTGCCTGCACCACAATGTCAGGACACGGGTTAATCGCGCACCGCAATCCCAGCGCCCGTTTTCGGGGGTTAACCAATTTAGCCCCCTATGTATCTTAGCATTTCACAAAGGCACAATTTCCGAGACCCCTGGCTTGGGATTCAAAGCGTCTCCTGAGTTACTGCGCTGTGGACTTTTCAGACTGACCGGGTCTCATGGCCATGGGTTGCCATGATATTTCCTCTTGGAGGCAGTGTTGGCTGTGCTAGAGTTTGATAATGTGTGAGCTGGAGACAGCAGGCTGGAAACTACTGCATTGGATTTGTCGGGAAAACTAAGGGGGGTAATTTTAGCCCATCTTGTCCGCTGGGAAACTGATCGGATTGTCCCCTTTTGCACTCCGCAAAATCGAGCAGGGTGCCAAACGGTCGGCCGATTACTCCCGAAGCCGAGCTCGGTAAAAGATGGTGAATTTGAGTTGTTTCGAGCCTGTGAACTACTGCTGGCGATGCTATTGGACAAGTGCAGAACGCATTTCCATGATATCCCTCTGCCCGCCATTTTAATGGAGGTGTAACGGAGCAGCCAATTTGCGCACAGCAAGGTTCCACAAATAACATCATCAACCCTGTCAGCCCGGGCTCAGTGGGGAGCCCTCTTGCCCTCTGAGTCTAGAAGATCATGGGTTCAGATTCCACACTAGAGATTTAAACACACAATCTAGGCTGACACTCCCAGTGCTATTAATGTGGGAGCGCTGCACTTATGGAGCGGCTGTCTTTTGGATGAGACGTAAAACGGAGGCTCCCTCTGCCCTCTCAGGTGGATATAAAAGATCCAACGGCACTAATTTGAAGAAGAGCCGGGGGAGTTCTCCCCGGTGTACTGGCCAATATTTATCCCTCAACCAATGTCACTAAAAAACAGATCATTATTTCATTGCTGTTTGTGGTTATCTTGCTGTGCGCAAGTTAGCTGCTACATTTCCTACATAACAACAGTGACTTTGCTGCAAAAGTACCTCACTGGATGTAAAGCGTTTTGGGACGTCCTGCGGTGGTGGAAAGCCCGATATAAATGCAAGGTGGGGGTACTCTGTTAATAAAGGATGAAATTGGTTTAATAGTGAGAAATGATCTCGGCTCAGAAGATCAAGATGTCGAATCAATTTGGGAGGAGGTAAGAAATAGCAAGGGAAAGAAGTCACTGGTGGGAGTAGTATATAGGCCCCCCTAACAGTAGCTACACTGTAGGGCAAAATATTAATCAGGAAATAAGGGGGGCTTGTAAAAAAGGTAATGCAATAATCATGGGCGATTTTAACTTTCACATAGATTGGACAAATCAAATTAGCAAAAATAGCCTTGAGGAGGAGTTCATCGAGTGTATTAGGGACTGTTTCTTAGACCAATACGTCGGGGAACCAACCAGGGAACAGGCCATTTTGGATCTGGTAAAGGATCCCTTGGGAAGCAGTGATCATAACATGATATAATTTCACATCCAGTTTGAGAGCGAGGATCTTGGGTCTGAAACTACTGTATTAAACTTAAATAAGGGCAATTATAAAGGAATGAGGGTGGAATTGTCTAAAGTGGACTGGGTAAACAGATTAGATGGGATGATGGTGGATAAGCAGTGGCAAACATTTAAAAAGATATTTTATGACTCGCAACAAAAATATATCCCTGTGAGGAGGAAAGACTCCACAAAAAGGGTGAACCAACCATGGCTAACGAAGGAAGTCAAGAGAGCCAGCATGGATTTGTGAAAAGTAGGTCGTGCCTGACAAACCTGATTGAATTTTTTGAAGAGGTGACTAAAGTAGTGGACAGGGGAATGTCAATGGATGTTATTTATATGGACAACAGAAGGCATTTGATAAGGTCCCACATAAGAGACTGTTAGCTAAGATAGAAGTCCATGGAATCGAGGGAAAAGTACGGACTTGGTTAGGAAGTTGACTTGAGTACAAGGGGGCAGAAGTTATGCTGCAGCTATACAAAACCCTGGTTAGACCGCACCTGGAGTACTGTGAGCAGTTCTGGGCACCGCACCTTCGGAAGGACATATTGGCCTTGGAGGGAGTGCAGCGTAGGTTTACTAGAATGATACCCGGACTTCAAGGGTTAAGTTACGAGGAGAGATTACACAAATTGGGGTTGTATTCTCTGGAGTTTCGAAGGTTAAGGGGTGATCTGATCGAAGTTTATAAGATATTAAGGGGAACAGATAGGGTGGATAGAGAGAAACTATTTCCGCTGGTTGGGGATTCTAGGAGTAGGGGGCACAGTCTAAAAATTAGAGCCAGACCTTTCAGGAGCGAGATTAGAAAACATTTCTACACACAAAGGGTGGTAGAAGTTTGGAACTCTCTTCCGCAAACAGCAATTGATACTAGCTCAATTGCTAAATTTAAATCTGAGATAGTTACTGGAACTGTGGGGATCACATGACAGAATTCCATCCACTTATAATTCCATCCACTCGAACTTTCAAAAGGGAATCGGATTTATACTTGAAAAGGAAAAATGTGCAGGACTGTGGGGAAAGGGCAGGGGGAGTGGGACTAATTGGAAAGCTCTTTCAAAGAGCCAGCACAGGCACGATGGGCCGAATGGCGGCCTCCTGTGCTGTATGATTCTACGACTTGTCAGAGTCATCACCCTCTGGAACAAACGTACACAACATGTGGGGAGTGTGGGGGGCACGACAGTCCTTTTAAAGGGGAACTTGACAAGTTCCTGAGAGGACATTGCCAGTTACAGGGAGTTAGTGGTTAGTTCAGATTGTGATGTGTCAGGAGCAACATTGCTCTCCTGGAGCCTCAGGGAGTGGGAGAGCAATTGCCCAGGGGTTTTTTCCTGGATTGTCCACATTTCTCTGTCTGTTCCAGGAGACAGCGTTACTAAGAGGTGGGACGACCGCGTGTGAGGTTATACTGTCTACTGGATGGGGCGAGCTTGATGGGCCTGATAGACTATCAGTAGATAAAGACTTTTTGTATGTTTGTTTGTGCAAATTGAGGATTGTCTCTGGGCCCTACCTGGTGTGTGGCTCAGAGAGTTCACCCAGTCAGGAGCTGAGCCCAGGGAGAATCCCCAATCTGCAATCCCCCATTGGAGAACTGTAGCAGGGCATCGAACTGCATCTGCCGTTAGTTAGACCGTCCCTCGCAGGTTTAGGTTTTTAAATTTTTGGTGTGGCAAGTTGCTGAAAGTGCGAGCTGATAACGGGGCAGTGAGTGAAACAGGGCATCTGGGACCTGAGTGAACAGGGCAAGTAACTGGGTATCTCCTTCACCAATCAGAGTGATGGATTGTGAACTAAACAGCACAAGGACAGGTACAGAAAGAGAAATAAAGAGAGGGAGAGAATGATTGGATTAAGAGAGAGAGAAAAAACAGACAGAAAGGAAAAGGAAAATACAACTTAAATTTTAAATTTTACATTTTTAAAATCTCCAACAATTTAAACCTGAAGGAATGAGACTTGTAACAGTTAATTTTCCGTGCCAGAGAGGTTGACTGTCAGTAATTAACACTCACCACGTTGTTAAAAGGGAACTTAGACTGAAATGATTTGATTTAACTGTCTGTGGTGAGTTTAGTTTGTTTCTACTGTGCAAATACAGGAACTTCACACCGTTCAATGTATTTCAATGGTGAGCAGACAGCGAGAAGCCGTTTTCACAAAGCTAACGACGGAGTGACACATCTCGGACAGCAACATCTGGATATTCACGTTTCACCACACATCTGTCCCTCGCCTGAAGTTACTGAACCATTTGCTCATAAATAACGGCGAGCCCCATTGGCCTCACTGTTATTTTGACAGCAGAATCTGGCCCATTATATCGCAGGTTAATTCCTGTGCCATTAATGTGCAGCCTTTCTGTTCATTAAACTGTTATTTAGACCCACTTGTGCCTCAGTAGTCAGTGATCATTCAACAGTGTTCACATTCTGCACACGTTTGTTTTTGTGCAGCCCATAATTATCAATTCGTTCAATTCTTATTTGATTTTGTCTGAATATATAAATAGCAGGAGTCACACAACGAGGGTTACCAACTCTGGTTGGAAGCATTCCTGGAGGTTTCGTCACATGACCACCTGCCTCCTACGTCCCCGCCCAGTCAAACAGCCTTTTCTCCCCATCTCCAATATTTTTATCAAAAATAAACAAAAGTGTTCAAAGAAAATGGAAAAAACATTCTGATTTTTAATGCACTGTGATTTATTTCCCGGGTTGTTCCCAACAGTGTCCAGGAGATGAATCTTCAATTCCTGGAGAATCCCCAAGGGTTGGAAACCCTACACTAAACTCTGCCTCTTAACACACAGTTGGGGAAGGATGCCAATCTGGACTTGTTCACCCCCCACTGTCCCCACTTAATTCTTCACCCCACAATCCCTTCCCCCGGGACTTTTTTTTACCAATTCACAACCTTTTTGTTGAATTGGACTTTGGAGATGTTCCTCGCTGTGACCTGGGACTCGGAAAGATCCATTGGTTCTTTGGTGACTGAATCGGACAAATTCAGTTTTTACTGACGTGGGATTTTGCGATTTAGTGACAGGAACTGTGGGGATCACATGACAGAATTCCATCCACTTATAATTCCATCCACACGAACTTTCAAAAGGGAATTGGATTTATACTTGAAAAGGAAAAATGTGCAGGACTGTGGGGAAAGGGCAGGGGGAGTGGGACTAATTGGAAAGCTCTTTCAAAGAGCCAGCACAGGCACGATGGGCCGAATGGCGGCCTCCTGTGCTGTATGATTCTACGACTTGTCAGAGTCATCACCCTCTGGAACAAACGTACACAACATGTGGGGAGTGTGGGGGCACGACAGTCCTTTTAAAGGGGAACTTGACAAGTTCCTGAGAGGACACTGCAAGTTACAGGGAGTTAGTGGTTAGTTCAGATTGTGATGTGTCAGGAGCAACATTGCTCTCCTGGAGCCTCAGGGAGTGGGAGAGCAATTGCCCAGGGGTTTTTTCCTGGATTGTCCACATTTCTCTGTCTGTTCCAGGAGACAGCGTTACTAAGAGGTGGGATGACAGCGTGTGAGGTTATACAGTCTACTGGATGGGGCGAGCTTGATGGGCCTGATAGACTATCAGTAGATAAAGACTTTTTGTATGTTTGTTTGTGCAAATTGAGGATTGTCTCTGGGCCCGACCTGGTGTGTGGCTCAGAGAGTTCACCCAGTCAGGAGCTGAGCCCAGGGAGAATCCCCAATCTGCAATCTCGCATTGGAGAACTCATCTCTCCACCTTTCTGTTCCTTGTTATGACCCGTCCACAAATCACAAAACACAGTAAGTTGGTTAATTTTCCTTCCATGTTTATTTCCAGATGTTAAACTTCTCAGATTTATTTTGTGAAAATAACATGGGTCTTAAAACATACAAGAAATGACACACAGGTCCAAGACGATTGCTTTTCCACTTCTGCTCTGGGGACACCATCTGATCACAGTTGCCTCGGGGCCTGGTCTCCAACGATCTCCAGTCCAGCTCTGAACCAGCAGCCACTCCCCGAACATTCGACGATGATTTAAATCTGGTCGGTGCCTTGTCCAGAGTTCCCACTTCTGTCTCGTTACAGCTTGAACGAAAACTGTCCCAACCTATTCTTTAAATGCTAACTGTGAACGGGTCGAATGGGGGGAATGTCGACCTCATTCTCGGGAAGCACCGGCACAATTTCCTGGGGAAAATCTCTTGAGGCATGACCTCCCTTTGAAGACATTTTTCAGATGTCCTAACTTTGGAGAACGTGCCCACATGTTTCCCCTCCCTCCCCGGCTCCCGTGCAGTGTTCACTTTTAGCACACTCCAGAACTCAGTTTGTTGACACCCAAAGGCAACCCAGAACGAGGAAAAGACACAAACCAGACACTCCCCACAAGACCCAAGAGACAACCAGGTGGGTGGAAAATGCCGAGTTACTTGGAGAATGAAGAGGGCCTGACAAGGGAGCAGCTCACAAAGGGTCAGCTTACAAGGGAGCTGATGGTCATTCAGGCATTCTTCACACACTGCTGGGGACTAACCAAGTAGCACTGAGGACAAGGAGGATGGAGGTACTTGTAGGGGAACGGAGACTGAAGTGACCAGGACAGACCTGATAAAGTGAGTATTACCCATGAGTGCCACGCTGCTGGTATACCCTAATCTGATAGGCATTCCATCTCAACAGCCAGGCCATCAATCAGCAGCTGGCCGGATCCAGATCCAGATCCTGACACTTCAGCTCACTGTTTGGATCGAGCACCCATGAATCACACTCACTTTGACCTATTTGTCCTGGGAGCCGGATTCTGTTCCCTTGCAGGGTCCACCCTTCTCACCCTGAGTCCCAGTTGGACAGTGTCCAGCAGTGTGTGGAGGATGTCGGAATGAAGCATAAAGATTCCCTCAAAAAGTAGGGACGTCTTTAATCTCCAAATCACTTGGCGTTCTCCGGTGGGCTCCTGAAGTCAGATTGGCAGCATTCAACACAGGGATTCTGAGAAGCACGGTTTGTGAGGTCAGTAAAGGGTTAACCAGAACCACCATCTGCTGCAATTTTCTGCAGCATCCTGGAGATCAGGCAACCCCGAGCAACAGAATCTAGAAACAAAAGAACAAAAGACTGTCCCAGCCTCCACCTTGACAGTCTGAGGTCCTCGAGCAGATTGGTGATTGTCCGGTGATCCGAGCAAGTCGATCGATCTGGTCACCCCCCAAGTCCTGAAGATATTCTGGACTACCTCAGTGTGGATCATCCACTCGTCAGGGTGGACTACAGAGCAGCTGAGTGTGCCGACTGTAGTGTTGTCCACGCCGGCCAAATGTGGCACCAAGAGTGTCACCCCGTCGTTCAAGCACCAATGGGAAGCAACGTGTCATCTTGACAGAAGGACCCAGGAGGGAGTCCCACCCTGTTTCTAGACAAACCGGACGACTGTCATATTGTCTGTCTGGAGACACACTGACTTACCCCGCACAGAGTCTGAAAGTGGATAATGTCCTATTGCACCGTTCACACCTCGAGCCTGTTGAAATGCCAAGTGAACCCATCCATGTCCACTGGCCTGGAAGCCCATTCACCCTGAATGTGACCTCCACCCATATGTCAGAGCATTAGCTGAAGAGCCTGATGGCTGTAGCACCAACCCCTGGAGAACACTGTGCTCCCAGGACCACCAGCTCGAGTTCAGATGCTGTGACAAAGGAGACCTGTGGAAACATTACTGGCGGAGCAAGGCTCAACTGGAGAAATATCCCCAACAGTTGAGCCTTCTGGATGACTATCACTCCCTCACTCTCAGTGTGGATGGTAGAAGACCATGATGTCACCTGCCAGTCTGCCCACTAGTAGATGGTTCCTCTGATGGTCAAACCAAACCACGTTGTGAAAAACATGGAGGCTCAAGCTGCTAACGCCGAGGACACTCACTACTCCTGGTCTCCTGGAGCTGGACAGGGTCTCGAAGGTTACTTGTTGCAAGCTCCCTCAATTCCAGCTCCTAATCTGGAATGACGGGCTCGCCTGATACAAAGGACATTGCGGTCTGGCTAAAGCCTTGAAAAGGCTGCTGTCCCTGAAGGGGCCTGTGGATGGGGTGTGGGCTAAACTACAAAATAAAACAATGATCCCCTCCGCCCCCCCCCGGCCCTTGGGTGGCAATCTGGGAATGCCTGAAGGATCTGCTGGAGATGCTTGTAGCCCTGCAGCAGCTCCTCCACTTGCTCGCCAGAGAATCCCTCAGCATCAAACGGCAGCTGCAGTCGTTGCTGCCGCAGTTCCTGAAGGAACCCCAAGGTGCGCAGACAAGCTAATTGGCGATACAAGATCCACTGGGCGATGGACGCTGCTCCTACATCGAGGGCACCCACACAGCCTGCTGCTGCAGTGGATGCTCTCTGAAGGTGGTCCTCGCTCTGCGGCAGGAACTGCTCCCTCAACCCACCTGCGAAACATTTGCCTGCCGATAAGTTAAGCCGTCCCCAGTGGATTTGGTGGCTGGGAACACGGGAGATGCGCCAAACCCTGCAGGAAGGTCCACCAGACCCACACGTCCCCCCATTTGGATTGTGGTCGGTGAAACAGGACCAGTTTCCAGGGCAGTGACCTTCCTTCTGAAACGTTCACGACTGCAGTTCACCAGCTGGATCAGTGAACTGCAAGGTGTGAAGCAGGGTGGCGGAGGCACTATGGACGCTGTCTACCTTGGCCAGAACCAACTGAAGGACAGGGACTTCCGGAACCGACACTTTCAGACTCTGGGTCACCCTTGTGTTGAATACATGAAAAAGCCTCAACGACTGGAGGTCGTGACCTGACTCAGGCTCCCAACTGGGCTTCCGAAGGTGGGAAGCCTCCGGGCAGCTTCCTCGGGCTAAACCGACAGGGAAGGTTGATAGTTAGCCCCTGGGAACAGGGATGAGGGCGGCTGTACCAGCAACGGGCTCATGAATACAAGCGCCGATCGAGATAAACCCTCGAGACGTGAGCCCCTGCCACTCGGGGGAGGTGCCACTGAGGCACACGTAACCTCCCTGGGAGAGAGAGCCCTTGGAACCTGGATGCCCCTCAGGAATTGTAGGGAGCGGCTGAAGGAGGCTCCACAGTGATGGGGGAAAACACAGATCGATAAAAAGTGAACGGAGACCTGTGACTGCCCTCACCAAAGTGGAACTCACCCGCAGCATCGGTGACCCCGAGCGGGGTCGAGTCCTCCGAGGGTGGTGCCCCCAAATGAGCTGGCGCCAACTGGAGACCAATGTCCCGGGGCTGGGTTGGTGTCACCAGAGGGCACGATGGATGCCTCTGGTGAAGGACTCACCAACAGTAGCTGGCGGCGCTTGGGGGAACCAGCCTGATTCTGGCACCAGTCGGCACAGACACCTCAGAGTCAGCTGGTGCCAGAGGAGGACTCTTCCTCTTTATCCCGGGAGGCCTCGGTACAAGTTGGTACCGGGGCTTCACCCGATGGTGTGGACTGGGATGGCAGGGACTGGTTGGCGAGTGGCCTTAACCAGCCCGTCCCACTCTACACCATCGAGACAACAACCGGAGCGTCCCCCCTCGAGACTTTCCTGTTCAGTCCCAAGGTGGAGCTCCGGCCAACACCGGTCGGAGATGACTGTATGGACTGGGCCCTCTCCAGTGCTAGTACAGTTAACCCCGAGCAGTGCCGAACTGAGCCTGGAGTCGGAGCAGGGTTGGCGATTGATGCCGATGCAGGGACAAGATGGCTGAACGTGGAGGTCCAGCCCAGGGGAGTGGGGAGGAGGGGAGCAAATTAACAATACAAATAGATGTCAGAATAAGACAAGGCAGAGATGGTCGGGATAACAGACCCGGTGATCTTAGTAACCAAACTAAATCCGGGGAGGTGAACAAAATAAATCTGGTGGGTCGACACTTAAATTTTGCTAAAACTGGGAGTCTGGGATGGGAAAGAAATGTGAGAGAACGGAGAGAGTGGGTTTAACACCATCTCCAGCCATTGGCTGCGTCTTTAGATGGATCTTTGGGGGGTTGGTTTTTTCATTAAAAATCAAATGAAAAGATGTCAAGTTAGCACAAAGAAATGGATGGGACACAGAGGGATGGCGTGAGGGGAATTTCAGTTGCACTGCTCCCCTTTTCACGGTATCTCTACTGACATTGATTCGATTTCGCTCGGGATGCGCTCTCACTTGTATTGGATCCACTTGTTCTTTGTGGTTCTGTGGCAGTTTGACTAAATGCCCATTTCCTCTCACTCATCCTGATACCAACCGTGTACCTGTGGCAGGAGAAGAAATCACACATAAAAATCCTTGGATTGTAACAGGGAGAAGGACAGGCATTGTATCGCTCCCCATGTATAGTAAACCATTTCACCTGGAAATGCTTAATGCAGATGTTGGGTGCAGAACTTATCAACTTATTTCTTTTCTTGTAACGTTTCTGGCCACAGATTCTGATGCCACCTGAGTATTAAAGGCAGAAGATCCCACCGGTTCTGGAGTTGGACAATTGACACCTTCTTCAGAATCAGAGAGAAGGCCCAGAATGGCTGCCATGCCTTCAGATGAACCAGGATCACGGGCACAAGAGGAGCTTGTCTGACACTCTCGGAGTGCTTTCGATGGCAGGACCTGAACCAGCTGACCTGGGAGGTCCTTGGCAAGGACCCAGGGATTGACAAGTCCAGACGACACCAGTAACACCTGGGTCAAGAGTATCTCCCCGTCTCCTCCAGTCTCATTGTCTGAGGCCAAGCCCAAGGCCCAGATCTTTTTATATTTTGAATTAACAGAGTGTCAATGCACTGAGTTCAATTAAATAATAAACTGTTCCACATCAAACACATTTCAGGAGCAGGATTTCCATTTTCTGTTTAAAACAGCCACTATCTCCCCCCTCCACCCCCAGAATGCACTATTTCCTGTGTTTCAGATATTGCCGACAGCTCAAAGAATGGAAGGAATTGGAACATTACCTGTTTGCTGCAAGAGTTGCCTCTGAGCGTCTCTCGAGAGAGTTTTCCCATCTCACTCTCTGGGCTCTCTTCATAATCTCTGTGTCTTTCTCTCTTTTCTCTTTCTCTGTATCCACTCCCTGTCTCCAACTCTTCCTCTCTCAATGTCTTCTCTCCCTCTCCAAGACTTCGATTCTCTCCCACTCTGCCAGCTCGCTCTATTCCATTCAGAATGAGGAAAATTAATTTTGATTTTTGTTGCTCAGGAACATCGGTTGAGATTGCTGTCCCGAGAATCATAGAACGATACAGCACAGAAGGAGGCCATTCAGCCCCTCTTGTCTCTGCCATATCCATGTCACAAGTTTACCTCCAGTTCCATGAACACTTATTTATACTAACAGTCTCCTGTGCGGAACCTTATCAAATGCCTCTGGAAGTCCATATGGACAATATCGATAGACGCTCCCTCACCACCATGTTGGTGGTCTCAAAAAAATTATTAGTTTAGTCAGACATGGACGACCCTTCAGAAATCCGTGCTGACTCTCTGACTACCAATGAGCAATGCCATAGGAGATCTACCAATGGTAAGAGTTTTCTACATTTACAGAACAAGGAGTGAGCACCAAACTCAAGGACTGGGAGCAGCCGGTCAGTGAGGGTCAACAGGGAGGGACCTGAGAGTGGGGTTCAGTAACCGGGGCTCAGTAACCAGCAGTAACCAGGCTCCAGGCCCCAGATTACCTGTGAGCAACGCCATGGAAGATCGACCAATAACAAAATGAACTCTTCCTCCCGACTGGGCATCAATATTACTGGGTCCGTTAAACTTCATATTGCTCGTTATGAATTTCACAAATGATGATACAAGATAAACACGTTGAGACAAACCTTTCAATGTCCACAACCTTCTGTCTAATCTGCTGGTTGGTGATGTTTCCATGTGTTCTCTTCACACAGTAAACCTGTTCAGATCTTCGAGCCGACCGTATTCACTCCTCGATCGATCAGCCAGTTAGTCCCAGTCAGTGCAGCTCCCTTCCCTTCACTGAAACTGGTTGTCCAGCCTCCTGCCTCAAATTGAGCCAGTTTATAAACCTCTTGTGTTGTCTGATCTCTCTGTGATGCGCAGTGTGAGGGTGAGGCTTGCTCTGTGACCTCACGGTGTGACCCCGTCCATTTAAAGGCATCAACTTTGCTGAGACAGAGTTTGGTAAAAAGCCTCGGGCACCATTTAAGTTACAATGATTTGATTCGCTCGAAACCAATGACAGGTTTCCGCGTGGTTACGACCCAGAGAACAGGGTGCGTGGGCGATGGGCAGTGATGGGATTGTTTGCCTTCTACCAATGATAAGTAGCTGTAAACATTTACAGCAACAGGAGGAGGCCATTCAGCCCCTCGAGGCTGTTCCACCATTCAATTAGATCATGGCTGATCTGGATCATAACTCCATTTACCCACTTTTGTTCGAGAACCTTTTAATACTCTTGCCTAACAAATATCTAATTTTTGAAATTTTCAAATGACCCCCAAACTCATAAGCATTTTGGGGAGAGAGTTCCAGATTTCCACTCCCCTTTGTGTGAAGAAGTGCTTCCTGACATCACCCCTGAACGGCCTGGCTCTAATTTTAAGGTTATTCCCCCTTGTTCTGGACTCCCCCCACCAGAGGGAATAATTTCTCTCTCCCCTATCATATCCTTTAATTATCTTGAACACCTCAATTAGATCACTCCTCAATCTTCGAGACTCAATGGAACACAAGCCGAGTCTGTGAAACCTGGCCTCATAATTTAACCCCTTGAATCCTGGGATCATTCTGGTGAATCTGTGCTGCACCCCCTCCAAGGCCAATATATCCTTCCTGAGGGGCGGTGCCCAGAACTGAACGTAATACTCGAAATGGGGGCTAACCAGACCTTCATGGAACTGGAACATGACTTCCACCTATTTGTATTCCAGCCCCCTCGAGGCGAAGGCCTTTTTCATTCTCTATTGCACCTGTCCACTAGTTTTTACTGATTCCTGTACATGGACCCCTAAATCTCTCTGCTCCTCCACAGTTCCCAGCTTCTCACCATTTACAAAATACTCGGATCGATCTTCCTTAGGTCCAAAATGGATGACCTCACCTCTAAAATTAGAGCAGGAGGGACTTCAACCCAGAGTCCTGGCCAATATTTATCCCTCAACCATCATTATCAAAACAGATTTTCTGGTCATTATCACATTGCTCTTTGTGGGATCTTGCTGTGTACAAATTGGCTGCCCCATTTCCTACATTACAACAGTGACTACACTTCCAATGTATTTCATTGTCTGTCAAGCGCTTTGGGACATCCTGAGGATGTGAAAGGTGCTATATAAATGCAGGACTTTTTGAAGTGTGGAACCACACTGTCCAGAGTGAATCATTATCTTGAGGAGAGATGGGGAGGGGATCAATTGGAGAGGGAGCGATGCTTTCCATTACACCAGAAGTCATAAGCTGTGTAGTTGTGATCCCGACAATGAGTGTGCAAGTGTTAGGGTAAAATTTGGTCTGTTGGGTGAAAGGCAAAGATGAAGTGACTGTTGTGTGCATGGCGGCGGTCATTACCCGAAAACCACACCGAAATGCACTTTGTGCAGACCAGACTAACCATAATTAAAAGCTTAAACATAACACTTGACTACTAACAAAATGGACACTGCTAAACAAAATGGATTCTGTGACTGTGGGAAAGACAGTTCAAGTGCTGAGTTTGTATATTCCAAAACTGACACAGTCTGGGAATACAAAAGACATTTCACAACGAGCTGATAAAAACTACAGAACCAGACTGAATAGACAAAGCCCATACTGTCTTAAGGTGATAACAGTTGTTTTAATGTGATTGGTGGTCCGCGGTTGCTGTGCGGGCCTAATTGGCTAATGTGTACACTAATAAAGACTAATGATGTAATAGCTGCTGAAAATCTGTATTTCCAAGGTATAAAAAAGCATGACAACCATTTTGAAGTTGAGAAGGTAGTTGCGCACGCTGCGGAGCGTCCAGTTCTTCTCCCAAAGTACTTTGTTCAATAAACTGCATGTTGAATCTTTAAGTCTGACTCCGACTGGTGATTTTCCCACAGCAGTCTTGAGGGAAGTGGCAGCAGGGATTGTGGATGCTTTGGTAATAATTTTCCAAAATTCTCTGGACTCGGCAAAGGTCCCGGCAGATTGGAAAACTGCGAATGTAACACCCTTATTTAAAAAGGGTAACAGGCAGAAGGCTGGAAATTATAGACCAGTTAGCCTAACATCTGTGGTGGGTAAAATTTTGGAGTCTATTATTAAGGAGACAGTAGCGGAAGATTTGGATAAACATAATTTAATAGGACAAAGTCAGCATGGCTTTACGAAGGGGAAGTCATGTCTGACAAATTTGCTTGAGTTCTTTGATGACATAACGTACAGGGTGGATAAAGGGGAACCAGTGGACGTAGTGTATTTAGACTTCCAGAAGGCATTCGACAAGGTGCCACATAAAAGATTATTGTTCAAGATAAAGAATCACTGGATTGGGGGTAATATTCTGGCATGGGTGGCGGATTGGTTATCTAACAGGAAGCAGAGAGTTGGGATAAATGGTTCATTCTCGGACTGGTGGCCAGTGGTGTTCTGCAGGGGTCGGTGCTGGGTCCCCAACTCTTTACAATCTATATTAACGATTTGGAGGAGGGGACCGAGTGTAACATATCAAAGTTTGCAGATGATACAAAGATGGGAGAGAAAGTAGAGAGTGAGGAGGACATAAAAAAGCTCCAAGGGGATATAGACAGGCTGGGTGAGTGGGTGGAGATTTGGCAGATGCAATGCAATATTGGAAAATGTGAGGTTATGCACTTTGGCAGGAAAAATCAGAGAGCAAGTTATTATCTTAATGGCGAGAGACTGGAAAGTACTGCAGTACAAAGGGATCTGGGGGTCCTCGTGCAAGAAAATCAAAAAGTTGGTATGCAGGTGCATCAGGTGATCAAGAAAGCCAACGGAATGTTGGCTTTTATTGCTCGGGGGATAGAATATAAAAACAGGGAGGTATTGCTGCAGTTATATAAGGTATTGGTGAGACCGCACCTGGAATACTGCATACAGTTTTGGTCTCCATACTTAAGAAAAGACATACGGTGTGAGGACAACACAGTGTGCTGAGAGTTCGGTACGTGTGGGAGTTTGGTAAAGTGGGGGAAGGAGGTGCTGCTTTGCCTTGCTTTTCCTGCAGAGCGGTAGTGGACCTGAGAGCGGTGAGCGGCGGGAGAGAGCGAGACCAGAGCGGAGATATAAACAGCGCGGAGAGAGCGAGAGTCCAGTCGGTGAGCGGGAGAGAGCGAGACCAGAGCGGAGATATAAACAGCGCGGAGAGATCGAGACCAGAGCGGGGATATAAACAGCGCGGAGAGAGCGAGACCAGAGCGGGGATATAAACAGCGCGGAGAGAGCGAGACCAGAGCTTACTCTGAGAGCGAGACTCTGAGACCAGCGGCAGAGTTCAGGGTGACGTCACCAGTCAGAAAGTGACGCGGCACAGGGGAGGCAGCTGATTGGTGAGTAGGTTCAGGTGAGTATTTCTACCATTTTACTGTAAGTAAAGTAATAAGAAAGGGAAGATCTGCAGGTTTTATAGCAGATAGTGTTTTTTTTTTAGTGAACCTAGGTCCCTAGTATAGTTAACATTTTCTAATTTCAACGTAATTTAAAAGGGGTAACTCAGCTAAGGCAAGTCATGGCAGCAGACCTCGCACCCGTGATATGCTCCTCCTGCAAGATGTGGGAAGTCATGGACACTACCAGTGTCCCTGCCGACCATGTGTGCGGGAAGTGTGTCCACCTGCAGCTACTGACCGATCGTATCTCGGAGCTGGAGCTGCGGGTGGACTCACTGTGGAGCATCCGCGATGCAGAGAAACTCGTGGATAGCACGTTTAGCGAGTTGGTCACACCGCAGGTAAAGGGTATACAGGCAGGAAGTGAATGGGTGACCACCAGGAAGAGTAAGAGATGCAGGCAGGTAGTGCAGGGGTCCCCTGTGGCCATCCCCCTCTCAAACAGATATGCCACTTTGGATGCTGTTGGGGGGGATGACTTATCAGGGGAAGGCAGCAGCAGCCAACTTCCTGGCACCACGGGTAGCTCTGCTGCACAGGCTGGGAGGAAAAAGAGTGGCAGAGCTATAGTGATAGGGGACTCAATTGTAAGGGGAATAGACAGGCGTTTCTGCGGCCGCAACCGAGACTCCAGGATGGTGTGTTGCCTCCCTGGTGCAAGGATCAAGGATGTCTCGGAGCGGCTACAGAACATTTTGGAGGGGGAGGGCGAACAGCCAGCTGTCGTGGTGCACATAGGCACCAACGATATAGGTAAAAAAGGGGATGAGGTCCTAAAAGCAGAATATAGGGAGTTAGGAGGTAAATTAAAAAATAGGACCTCAAAGGTAGTAATCTCAGGATTGCTGCCAGTGCCACGTGCTAGTCAGAGTAGAAATAGGAGGATATTTCAAATGAATACGTGGCTAGAGGAATGGTGCAAGGGGGAGGGATTCAAATTCCTGGGACACTGGAAACGTTTCTGGGGGAGGTGGGACCAGTACAAACCGGACGGTCTGCACCTGGGCAGGGCCGGGACCGCTGTCCTAGGAGGAGTGTTTGCTAGTGCTGTTGGGGAGGGTTTAAACTAAAGTGGCAGGGGGTTGGGAACCTGAGCAGGGAGAGAGAGGAAAGCGTAACAGGAAGGGACAGAAGGTATGGAGTAATAGGTAAAGTGTTAAAAAAGGAAAAAGCAGGAACTAAGCGTCACAAAACAGATTTGAAAGTTCTTTATCTGAATGCACGTAGCATTCGTAATAAAATGGACGAGTTAACGGCACAAATAACTACGTATGGGTATGATCTTGTGGCCATTACAGAAACATGGCTGCAGGGTGACAACGACTGGGAATTAAATATGCCAGGGTATTTAACAATCAGGAAGGACAGGCAGGAAGGAAGGGGAGGTGGGGTGGCTATGTTAATAAAGGAAGGAATCACTGTAATACAGAGAAATGATATTGGGACAAAGCATCAAGATAATGAAACAGTTTGGGTGGAGATAAGGAATAATAAGGGAAAAAAAACATTAGTGGGCGTAGTATATAGGCCTCCTAATAGTTGCAACTCTGCTGGAAGAAGTATTAATCAGGAGATAGTCGGGGCATGTAATAAGGGAACAGCCATAATTATGGGGGATTTTAATTATCATATTAACTGGACAAATCAAATTGGGCAGAGCAGCCTTGAGGACGAGTTCATTGAGTGCATCAGGGATGGATTTCTTGAGCAGTATGTAACTGATCCTACAAGGGGGCAGGCAACCTTGGACCTGGTCCTGTGTAATGAGTCAGGATTAATTAATAATGTCCTAGTTAAGGATCCCCTTGGAACGAGCGACCACAACATGGTTGAATTCCATATCCAATTAGAGGGTGAGAAGGTTGATTCTCAAACAAGCGTACTGAGCTTGAATAAAGGAGACTATGATGGTATGAGAGCGGAATTGATTAAAGTGGACTGGGAAAATAGATTAAAGGGTAAGACGGTACATGAGCAGTGGTGTTCATTTAGGGAGTTATTTTACAACTTTCAAAATAAATATATTCCACTGAGGAAAAAAGGGTGTAAAAGAAATGACAGCCATCCGTGGCTAAGTAAAGAAATCAAGGATAGTATCCGACTAAAAACAAGGACATATAAGGTAGCCAAACTTAGTGGGAGGATAGAAGATTGGGAATTCTTCAAAAGACAGCAAAAAGTAACTAAAGGATTGATTAAGAAAGGGAAGTTAGATTATGAAAAGAAATTAGCAAAAAATATAAAAACAGATAGCAAGAGTTTCTATAGTTATATAAAAAGAAAAAGGGTGGCTAAGGCAAACATAGGTCCCTTAGAGGATGAGACCGGGAAATTAATGGTGGGAAACATGGAGATGGCAAAAATGCTGAACAAATATTTTGTTTCAGTCTTTACAGTAGAGGACACTAAGAATATCCCAACACTGGACAAACAGGGGACTCTCGGGGGGGAGGAGCTAAATACGATTAAAATCACTCAAGAGATGGTACTCAGTAAAATAATGGGACTCAAGGCGGATAAATCCCCTGGACCTGATGGCTTCCATCCTAGGGTCTTGAGGGAAGTGGCAGTAGGGATTGTGGATGCTTTGGTGATAGTTTTCCAAAATTCCCTGGACTCAGGAGAGGTCCCGGCAGATTGGAAAACTGCTAATGTAACACCGTTATTTAAAAAGGGTAGTAGGCAGAAGGCTGGAAATTATAGGCCAGTTAGCTTAACATCTGTGGTGGGTAAAATTTTGGAGTCTATTATTAAGGAGACAGTAACGGAACATTTAGATAAGCATAATTTAATAGGACAAAGTCAGCATGGCTTTATGAAGGGGAAGTCATGTCTGACAAATTTGCTTGAGTTCTTCGAGGATATAACGTATAGGGTGGATAAAGGGGAACCAGTGGACATAGTGTATTTAGACTTCCAGAAGGCATTCGACAAGGTGCCACATAAAAGATTATTACTTAAGATAAAAAATCACGGGATTGGGGGTAATATTCTGGCATGGGTGGAGGATTGGTTATCGAACAGGAAGCAGAGAGTTGGGATAAATGGTTCATTTTCGGACTGGCAACCAGTAACCAATGGTGTTCCACAGGGGTCGGTGCTGGGTCCCCAACTCTTTACAATCTATATTAACGATTTGGAGGAGGGGACCGAGTGCAACATATCAAAATTTGCAGATGATACAAAGATGGGAGGGAAAGTAGAGAGTGAGGAGGACATAAAAAACCTGCAAGGGGATATAGACAGGCTGGGTGAGTGGGCGGAGATTTGGCAGATGCAATATAATATTGGAAAATGTGAGGTTATGCACTTTGGCAGGAAAAATCAGAGAGCAAGTTATTTTCTTAATGGCGAGAGACTGGAAAGTACTGCAGTACAAAGGGATCTGGGGGTCCTAGTGCAAGAAAATCAAAAAGTTAGTATGCAGGTGCAGCAGGTGATCAAGAAAGCCAACGGAATGTTGGCTTTTATTGCTAGGGGGATAGAATATAAAAACAGGGAGGTATTGCTGCAGTTATATAAGGTATTGGTGAGACCACACCTGGAATACTGCATACAGTTTTGGTCTCCATACTTAAGAAAAGACATACTTGCTCTCGAGGCAGTACAAAGAAGGTTCACTCGGTTAATCCCGGGGATGAGGGGGCGGACATATGAGGAGAGGTTGAGTAGATTGGGACTCTACTCATTGGAGTTCAGAAGAATGAGAGGCGATCTTATTGAAACATATAAGATTGTGAAGGGTCTTGATCGGGTGGATGCAGTAAGGATGTTCCCAAAGATGGGTGAAACTAGAACTAGGGGGCATAATCTTAGAATAAGGGGCTGCTCTTTCAAAACTGAGATGAGGAGAAACTTCTTCACTCAGAGGGTGGTAGGTCTGTGGAATTTGCTGCCCCAGGAAGCTGTGGAAGCTACATCATTCGATAAATTTAAAACAGAAATAGACAGTTTCCTAGAAGTAAAGGGAATTAGGGGTTATGGGGAGCGGGCAGGAAATTGGACATGAAGCTGAGTTCGGATCGGTCAATGCCCTGTGGGTGGCGGAGAGGGCCCAGGGGCTATGTGGCCGGGTCCTGCTCCGACTTCTTGTGTTCTTTAGATTTGTGGTTGGGATCAGATCAGCCATGATCTTATTGAATGGCGGAGCAGGCTCGAGGGGCCGATTGGCCTACTCCTGCTCCAATTTCTTATGTTCTTATGTTCTTATACTTGCTCTCGAGGCAGTGCAAAGAAGGTTCACTCGGTTAATCCCGGGGATGAGGGGGTGGACATATGAGGAGAGGTTGAGTAGATTGGGACTCTACTCATTGGAGTTCAGAAGAATGAGAGGCGATCTTATTGAAACATATAAGATTGTGAAGGGGCTTGATCGGGTGGATGCGGTAAGGATGTTCCCAAGGATGGGTGAAACTAGAACAAGGGGGCATAATCTTAGAATAAGGGGCTGCTCTTTCAAAACTGAGATGAGGAGAAACTTCTTCACTCAGAGGGTAGTAGGTCTGTGGAATTTGCTGCCCCAGGAAGCTGTGGAAGCTACATCATTAAATAAATTTAAAACAGAAATAGACAGTTTCCTGGAAGTAAAGGGAATTAGGGGTTACGGGGAGCGGGCAGGAAATTGGACATGAAGCTGAGTTCGGATCGGTCAATGCCCTGTGGGTGGCGGAGAGGGCCCAGGGGCTATGTGGCCGGGTCCTGCTCCGACTTCTTGTGTTCTTTAGATTTGAGGTTAGGATCAGATCAGCCATGATCTTATTGAATGGCGGAGCAGGCTCGAGGGGCCGATTGGCCTACTCCTGCTCCTATTTCTTATGTTCTTATGTTCAAAGGGGAGTGGAAATCTGGAACTCTCTCCCGCAAAATGCTGATGAGTTTGGGGGTCATTTGAAAATTTCAAAAATTAGATATTTGTTAGGCAAGAATATTAAAAGGTTCTAGAACAAAAGTGGGTAAATGGAGTTATGATCCAGATCAGCCATGATCTAATTGAATGGTGGAACAGCCTTGAGGGGCTGAATGGCCTCCTCCTGTTGCTGTAAATGTTTACAGCTACTTATCATTGGTAGAAGGCAAACAATCCCATCACTGCCCATCGCCCACGCACCCTGTTCTCTGGGTCGTAACCACGCGGAAACCTGTCATTGGTTTCGAGCGAATCAAATCATTGTAACTTAAATGGTGCCCGAGGCTTTTTACCAAACTCTGTCTCAGCAAAGTTGATGCCTTTAAATGGACGGGGTCACACCGTGAGGTCACAGAGCAAGCCTCACCCTCACACTGCGCATCACAGAGAGATCAGACAACACAAGAGGTTTATAAACTGGCTCGATTTGAGGCAGGAGGCTGGACAACCAGTTTCAGTGAAGGGAAGGGAGCTGCACTGACTGGGACTAACTGGCTGATCGATCGAGGAGTGAATACGGTCGGCTCGAAGATCTGAACAGGTTTACTGTGTGAAGAGAACACATGGAAACATCACCAACCAGCAGATTAGACAGAAGGTTGTGGACATTGAAAGGTTTGTCTCAACGTGTTTATCTTGTATCATCATTTGTGAAATTCATAACGAGTAATATGAAGTTTAACGGACCCAGTAATATTGATGCCCAGTCGGGGGGAAGAGTTCATTTTGTTATTGGTCGATCTTCCATGGCGTTGCTCACAGGTAATCTGGGGCCTGGAGCCTGGTTACTGCTGGTTACTGAGCCCCAGTTACCGAGCCCCACTCTCAGGTCCCTCCCTGTTGACCCTCACTGACCGGCTGCTCCCAGTCCTTGAGTTTGGTGCTCACTCCTTGTTCTGTAAATGTAGAAAACTCTTACCATTAGTAGATCTCCTATGGCATTGCTCATTGGTAGTCAAAGAGTCAGCACAGATTTCTGAAGGGTCGTCCATGTCTGACTAAACTAATAATTTTTTTGAGACCACCAACATGGTGGTGAGGGAGCATCTATCGATATTGTCCATATGGACTTCCAGAGGCATTTGATAAGGTTCCGCACAGGAGACTGTTAGTATAAATAAGTGTTCATGGAACTGGAGGTAACCTTGTGACATGGATACGGCAGAGACAAGAGGGGCCGAATGGCCTCCTTCTGTGCTGTATCGTTCTATGATTCTCGGGACAGCAATCTCAACCGATGTTCCTGAGCTACAAAACTCGAAATTAATTTTCCTCATTCTGAATGGAATAGAGCGAGCTGGCAGAGTGGGAGAGAATCGAAGTCTTGGAGAGGGAGAGAAGACATTGAGAGAGGAAGAGTTGGAGACAGGGAGTGGATACAGAGAAAGAGAAAAGAGAGAAAGACACAGAGATTATGAAGAGAGCCCAGAGAGTGAGATGGGAAAACTCTCTCGAGAGACTCTCAGAGGCAACTCTTGCAGCAAACAGGTAATGTTCCAATTCCTTCCATTCTTTGAGCTGTCGGCAATATCTGAAACACAGGAAATAGTGCATTCTGGGGGTGGAGGGGGGAGATAGTGGCTGTTTTAAACAGAAAATGGAAATCCTGCTCCTGAAATGTGTTTGATGTGGAACAGTTTATTATTTAATTGAACTCAGTGCATTGACACTCTGTTAATTCAAAATATAAAAAGATCTGGGCCTTGGGCTTGGCCTCAGACAATGAGACTGGAGGAGTCAGGGAGATACTCTTGACCCAGGTGTTACTGGTGTCGTCTGGACTTGTCAATCCCTGGGTCCTTGCCAAGGACCTCCCAGGTCAGCTGGTTCAGGTCCTGCCATCGAAAGCACTCCGAGAGTGTCAGACAAGCTCCTCTTGTGCCAGTGATCCTGGTTCACCTGAAGGCATGGCAGCCATTCTGGGCCTTCTCTCTGATTCTGAAGAAGGTGTCAATTGTCCAACTCCAGAACCGGTGGGATCTTCTGCCTTTAATACTCAGGTGGCATCAGAATCTGTGGCCAGAAATGTTACAAGAATAGAAATAAGTTGATAAGTTCTGCACCCAACATCTGCATTAAGCATTTCCAGGTGAAATGGTTTACTATACATGGGGAGCGATACAATGCCTGTCCTTCTCCCTGTTACAATCCAAGGATTTTTATGTGTGATTTCTTCTCCTGCCACAGGTACACGGTTGGTATCAGGATGAGTGAGAGGAAATGGGCATTGAGTCAAACGACCACAGAACCACAAAGAACAAGTGGATCCAATACAAGTGAGAGCGCATCCCGAGCGAAATCGAATCAATGTCAGCAGAGATACCATGAAGAGGGGAGCAGTGCAACTGAAATTCCCCTCACGCCATCCCTCTGTGTCCCATCCATTTCTTTGTGCTAACTTGACATCTTTTCATTTGATTTTTAATGAAAAAACCAACCCCCCAAAGATCCATCTAAAGACGCAGCCAATGGCTGGAGATGGTGTTAAACCCACTCTCTCCGTTCTCTCACATTTCTTTCCCATCCCAGACTCCCAGTTTTAGCAAAATTTAAGTGTCGACCCACCAGGTTTGATTTGTTCACCTCCCCGGATTTAGTTTGGTTACTAAGATCACCGGGTCTGTTATCCCGACCATCTCTGCCTTGTCTTATTCTGACATCTATTTGTATTGTTAATTTGCTCCCCTCCTCCCCACTCCCCTGGGCTGGACCTCCACGTTCAGCCATCTTGTCCCTGCATCGGCATCAAGCACCAACCCTGCTCCGACTCCAGGCTCAGTTCGGCACTGCTCGGGGTTAACTGTACTGGCACTGGAGAGGGCCCAGTCCATACAGTCATCTCCGACCAGTGTTGGCCGGAGCTCCACCTTGGGACTGAACAGGAAAGTCTCGAGGGGGGACGCTCCGGTTGTTGTCTCGATGGTGTAGAGTGGGACGGGCTGGTTAAGGCCACTCGCCAACCAGTCCCTGCCATCCCAGTCCACGCCATCGGGTGAAGCCCCGGTACCAACTTGTACCGAGGCCTCCTGGGATAAAGAGGAAGAGTCCTCCTCTGGCACCAGCTGGCTCTGAGGTGTCTGTGCCGACTGGTGCCAGAATCAGGCTGGTTCCCCCAAGCGCCGCCAGCTACTGTTGGTGAGTCCTTCACCAGAGGCATCCATCGTGCCCTCTGGTGACACCAACCCAGCCCCGGGACATTGGTCTCCAGTTGGCGCCAGCTCATTTGGGGGCACCACCCTCGGAGGACTCGACCCCGCTCGGGGTCACCGATGCTGCGGGTGAGTTCCACTTTGGTGAGGGCAGTCACAGGTCTCCGTTCACTTTTTATCGATCTGTGTTTTCCCCCATCACTGTGGAGCCTCCTTCAGCCGCTCCCGACAATTCTTGAGGGGCATCCAGGTTCCAAGGGCTCTCTCTCCCAGGGAGGTTACGTGTGCCTCAGTGGCACCTCCCCCGAGTGGCAGGGGCTCACGTCTCGAGGGTTTATCTCGATCGGCGCTTGTATTCATGAGCCCGTTGCTGGTACAGCCGCCCTCATCCCTGTTCCCAGGGGCTAACTATCAACCTTCCCTGTCGGTTTAGCCCGAGGAAGCTGCCCGGAGGCTTCCCACCTTCGGAAGCCCAGTTGGGAGCCTGAGTCAGGTCACGACCTCCAGTCGTTGAGGCTTTTTCATGTATTCAACACAGGGGTGACCCAGAGTCTGAAAGTGTCGGTTCCGGAAGTCCCTGTCCTTCAGTTGGTTCTGGCCAAGGTAGACAGCGTCCATAGTGCCTCCGCCACCCTGCTTCACACCTTGCAGTTCACTGATGCAGCTGGTGAACTTTAGTTGTGAACGTTTCAGAAGGAAGGTCACTGCCCTGGAAACTGGTCCTGTTTCACCCACCACAATCCAAATGGGGGGACGTGTGGGTCTGGTGGACCTTCCTGCAGGGTTTGGCGCATCTCCCGTGTTCCCAGCCAGCAAATCCACTGGGGACGGCTTTACTTATCGGCAGGCAAATGTTTCGCAGGTGGGTTGAGGGAGCAGTTCCTGCCGCAGAGTGAGGACCACCTTCAGAGAGCATCCACTGCAGCAGCAGGCTGTGTGGGTGCCCTCGATGTAGGAGCAGCGTCCATCGCCCAGTGGATCTTGTATCGCCAATTAGCTTGTCTGCGCACCTTGGGGTTCCTTCAGGAGCTGCGGCAGCAACGACTGCAGCTGCCGTTTGATGCTGAGGGCTTCTTTGGCGAGCAAGTGGAGGAGCTGCTGCAGGGCTACAAGCATCTCCAGCAGAACCTTCAGGCATTCCCAGATTGCCACCCAAGGGCCGGGGGGGGGGGAGGGGATCATTGTTTTATTTTGTAGTTTAGCCCACACCCCATCCACAGGCCCCTTCATTGATAGCAGCCTTTTCAAGGCTTTAGCCGGACCGCAATGTCCTTTGTATCAGGCGAGCCCGTCATTCCAGATTAGGAGCTGGAATTGAGGGAGCTTGCAACAAGTAACCTTCGAGACCCTGTCCAGCTCCAGGAGACCAGGAGTAGTGAGTGTCCTCGGCGTTAGCAGATTGAGCCTCCATGTTTCTCACAACGTGGTTTGGTTTGACCATCAGAGGAACCATCTACTAGTGGGCAGACTGGCAGGTGACATCATGGACTTCTACCATCCACACTGAGAGTGAGTGAGTGATAGTCATCCAGAAGGCTCAACTGTTGGGGATATTTCTCCAGTTGAGCCTTGCTCCGCCAGTAATGTTTCCACAGGTCTCCTTTGTCACAGCATCTGAACTCGAGCTGGTGGTCCTGGGAGCACAATGTTCTCCAGGGGTTGGTGCTACAGCCATCAGGCTCTTCAGCTAATGCTCTGACATATGGGTGGAGGTCACATTCAGGGAGAATGGGCTTCTAGGCCAGTGGACATGGATGGGTTCACTTGGCATTTCAACAGGCTCGAGGTGTGAACGGTGCAATAGGACATTATCCACTTTCAGACTCTGTGCGGGGTAAGTCAGTGTGTCTCCAGACAGACAATATGACAGTCGTCCGGTTTGTCTAGAAACAGGGTGGGACTCCCTCCTGGGTCCTTCTGTCAAGATGACACGTTGCTTCCCATTGGTGCTTGAACGACGGGGTGACACTCTTGGTGCCACATTTGGCCGGCGTGGACAACACTACAGTCGGCACACTCAGCTGCTCTGTAGTCCACCCTGACGAGTGGATGATCCACACTGAGGTAGTCCAGAATATCTTCAGGACTTGGGGGGTGACCAGATCGATCGACTTGCTCGCATCACCGGACAATCACCAATCTGCTCGAGGACCTCAGACTGTCAAGGTGGAGGCTGGGACAGTCTTTTGTTCTTTTGTTTCTAGATTCTGTTGCTCGGGGTTGCCTGATCTCCAGGATGCTGCAGAAAATTGCAGCAGATGGTGGTTCTGGTTAACCCTTTACTGACCTCACAAACCGTGCTTCTCAGAACCCCTGTGTTGAATGCTGCCAATCTGACTTCAGGAGCCCACCGGAGAACGCCAAGTCATTTGGAGATTAAAGACGTCCCTACTTTTTGAGGGAATCTTTATGCTTCATTCCGACATCCTCCACACACTGCTGGACACTGTCCAACTGGTACTCAGGGTGAGAAGGGTGGACCCTGCAAGGGAACAGAATCCGGCTCCCAGGACAAATAGGTCAAAGTGAGTGTGATTCATGGGTGCTCGATCCAAACAGTGAGCTGAAGTGTCAGGATCTGGATCTGGATCCGGCCAGCTGCTGATTGATGGCCTGGCTGTTGAGATGGAATGCCTATCAGATTAGGGTACACCAGCAGCGTGGGCACTCATGGGTAATACTCACTTTATCAGGTCTGTCCTGGTCACTTCAGTCTCCGTTCCCCTACAAGTACCTCCATCCTCCTTGTCCTCAGTGCTACTTGGTTAGTCCCCAGCAGTGTGTGAAGAATGCCTGAATGACCATCAGCTCCCTTGTAAGCTGACCCTTTGTGAGCTGCTCCCTTGTCAGGCCCTCTTCATTCTCCAAGTAACTCGGCATTTTCCACCCACCTGGTTGTCTCTTGGGTCTTGTGGGGAGTGTTTGGTTTGTGTCTTTTCCTCGTTCTGGGTTGCCTTTGGGTGTCAACAAACTGAGTTCTGGAGTGTGCTAAAAGTGATCACTGCACGGGAGCCGGGGAGGGAGGGGAAACATGTGGGCATGTTCTCCAAAGTTAGGACATCTGAAAAATGTCTTAAAAGGGAGGTCATGCCTTAAGAGATTTTCCCCAGGAAATTGTGCCGGTGCTTCCCGAGAATGAGGTCGACATTCCCCCCATTCGACCCGTTCACAGTTAGCATTTAAAGAATAGGTTGGGACAGTTTTCGTTCAAGCTGTAACGAGACAGAAGTGGGAACTCTGGACAAGGCACCGACCAGATTTAATTCATCGTCGAATGTTCGGGGAGTGGCTGCTGGTTCAGAGCTGGACTGAAGATCGTTGGAGACCAGGCTCGGAGGCAACTGTGATCAGATGGTGTCTCCAGAGTAGAAGTGGAAAAGCAATCGTCTTGGACCTGTCTGTCATTTCTTGTATGTTTTAAGACCCATGTTATTTTCACAAAATAAATCTGAGAAGTTTAACATCTGGAAATAAACATGGAAGGAAAATTAACCAACTTACTGTGTTTTGTTATTTGTGGACGGGTCATAACAAGGAACAGAAAGGGGGAGAGATGAGTTCTCCAATGGGGGATTGCAGATTGGGGATTCTCCGTGGGCTCAGCTCCTGACTGGGTGAACTCTCTGAGCCACACACCAGGTCGGGCCCAGAGACAATCCTCAATTTGCACAAACAAACATACAAAAAGTCTTTATCTACTGATAGTCTATCAGGCCCATCAAGCTCGCCCCATCCAGTAGACAGTATAACCTCACACGCTGTCGTCCCACCTCTTAGTAACGCTGTCTCCTGGAACAGACAGAGAAATGTGGACAATCCAGGAAAAAACCCCTGGGCAATTGCTCTCCCACTCCCTGAGGCTCCAGGAGAGCAATGTTGCTCCTGACACATCACAATCTGAACTAACCACTAACTCCCTGTAACTGACAGTGTCCTCTCAGGAACTTGTCAAGTTCCCCTTTAAAAGGACTGTCGTGCCCCCACACTCCCCACATGTTGTGTACGTTTGTTCCAGAGGGTGATGACTCTGACAAGTCGTAGAATCATACAGCACAGGAGGCCGCCATTCGGCCCATCGTGCCTGTGCTGGCTCTTTGAAAGAGCTTTCCAATTAGTCCCACTCCCCCTGCTCTTTCCCCACAGTCCTGCACATTTTTCCTTTTCAAGTATAAATCCAATTCCCTTTTGAAAGTTCGAGTGGATGGAATTATAAGTGGATGGAATTCTGTCATGTGATCCCCACAGTTCCAGTAACTATCTCAGATTTAAATTTAGCAATTGAGCTAGTATCAATTGCCGTTTGTGGAAGAGAGTTCCAAACTTCTACCACCCTTTGTGTGTAGAAATGTTTTCTAATCTCACTCCTGAAAGGTCTGGCTCTAATTTTTAGACTGTGCCCCCTACTCCTAGAATCCCCAACCAGCGGAAATAGTTTCTCTCTATCCACCCGATCTGTTCCCCTTAATATCTTATAAACTTCGATCAGATCACCCCTTAACCTTCGAAACTCCAGAGAATACAACCCCAATTTGTGTAATCTCCCCTCATAACTTAACCCTTGAAGTCCGGGTATCATTCTAGTAAACCTACGCTGCACTCCCTCCAAGGCCAATATGTCCTTCCGAAGGTGCGGTGCCCAGAACTGCTCACAGTCCTCCAGGTGCGGTCTAACCAGGGTTTTGTAAAGCTGCAGCATAACTTCTGCCCCCTTGTCCTCTCGTCCTCCAGATATAAAGGCCAGCATTCCATTAGCCTTATTGATTATTTTCTGCACCTGTTCATGACACTTCAATGATCGATGTACCTGAACCCCTCAGTCCCTTTGGACATCCACTGTTTTTAACTTTTTACCATTTAGAAAGTACCCTGTTCTATCCTTTTTTGAACCAAAGTGGATGACCTCACATTTGTCTACATTGAATTCCAGTTGCCACAGTTTTGCCCATTCACCTAATCTATCAATATCGCTTTGTAATTTTATGTTTTCATCTACACTGCTTACAATGCCACCAATCTTTGTGTCATCGGCAAACTTAGATATGAGACTTTCTATGCCTTCATCTAAGTCGTTAATAAATATTGTGAATAATTGAGGCCCCAAGACAGATCTATGCGGGACTCCACTAGTCACATCCTGCCAATGTGAGTACCTTCCCATTATCCCTACTCTCTGTCGCCTTTCGCTCAGCCAACTTCCTAACCAAGTCCGTACTTTTCCCTCGGTTCCATGGGCTTCTATCTTAGCTCACAGTCTCTTCTGTGGGACCTTATCAAATGCCTTCTGGAAGTCCATATAAATAACATCCATTGACATTCCCCTGACCACTACTTTAGTCACCTCTTCAAAAAATTCAATCAGGTTTGTCAGGCACGACCTACCTTTCACAAATCCATGCTGGCTCTCTCTGATTAACTGAAAATTCTCGAGGTGTTCAGTCACCCTATCCTTAATTATAGACTCCAGCATTTTCCCCACAACAGATGTTAGGCTAACTGGTCTATAATTCCCTGGTTTCCCTCTCTCTCCTTTCTTAAAAAGCGGAGTGATATGTGCAATTTTCCAATCCAGAGGGACAGTTCCTGAATCTAGAGAACTTTGAAAGATTATAGTTAGGGCATCTGCAATGTGCTCACCTACTTCCTTTAAAACCCTGGGATGGAAACCATCTGGTCCTGGGGATTTGTCACTCTTTAGTGCTCCAGGAATGCTTCCAACCAGAGTTGGTAACCCTCGTTGTGTGACTCCTGCCATTTAGAAATTCAGACAAAATCAAATAAGAATTGAACGAATTGATAATTATGGGCTGCACAAAAACAAACGTGTGCAGAATGTGAACACTGTTGAATGATCACTGACTACTGAGGCACAAGTGGGTCTAAATAACAGTTTAATGAACAGAAAGGCTGCACATTAATGGCACAGGAATTAACCTGCGATATAATGGGCCAGATTCTGCTGTCAAAATAACAGTGAGGCCAATGGGGCTCACCGTTTTATATGAGCAAATGGTTCAGTAACTTCAGGCGAGGGACAGATGTGTGGTTAAACGTGAATATCCAGATGTTGCTGTCCGAGATGTGTCACTCTGTCGTTAGCTTTGTGAAAACGGCATCTCGCTGTCTGCTCATCATTGAAATACATTGAACGGTGTGAAGTTCCTGTATTTGCACAGTAGAAACAAACTAAACTCACCACAGACAGTTAAATCAAATCATTTCAGTCTAAGTTCCCTTTTAACAACGTGGTGAGTGTTAATTACTGCCAGTCAATCTCTCTGGCACGGAAAATTAACTGTTACAAGTCTCATTCCTTCAGGTTTAAATTGTTGGAGATTTTAAAAATGTAAAATTTAAAATTTAAGTTGTATTTTCCTTTTCCTTTCTGTCTGTTTTTTCTCTCTCTCTTTATCCAATCATTCTCTCCCTCTCTTTATTTCTCTTTCTGTCCCTGTCCTTGTGCTGTTTAGTTCACAATCCATCACTCTGATTGATGAAGGAGATACCCAGTTACTGCAGCAAAATGGGGCCCAATAGGTTTAATTTTGGGAGTATTTAACTCTCATTACATCGAGTCTCCAGCACAGAAACAGGCCATTCGGCCCAACTGGTCTAGGCTGGCGTTTATGCTCCACATGAGCCTCCCTCCATCATCTCACCCTATCAGGATATCCTTCTCTTCCTTTCTCCCTGGTTTGCTGATCGAGCTTCCCCTTCAATGTATCGATAATATTCACCACATGACTTACCAAAAAACATCTGGGTTTTCTTTCAATGACAGATGTTAAAGTTCCAACCACTCAGGGCAGTGTTAACCCTTCCGTACCCAGAAGAGTGAAGAACTTTCAATTTCAATGGGAATTGAGAATTCCTTTTGGGGCCACCTTCCCAGGTTTATCTGAAGAATTTGCACAAAGTAACGTGTGTTTACATAGCACCGTTCACATAGTAAATGGTCCAAGGTACTTCAGAGAGGAGGAAGAGATGCCCAATAATAATAGAAAGAACCAATAGACTCGAATAACACCACCTTCACTGGACAGCTGCTCGAACTCGAACCTTCAATCTGCCTCATCAGCGATCAATCCAGCTCCTTCTTTCAGGTGATAATTGACCCTCGATGAGAATCCCCAGATTCATTCTCCATTTTCTTTCTTTTCCTGCTCCCAGCATCAAATCACTTTCTTTTTTCCATCATTTTCCATCTGTAAACGTGCGCTCTGGTGCTTGATGGGCAAACCTGCTCCCACGGATCACCGATATACTCAAACACATTTATTAATATATAGATTTAAAAAGGGAGGATATTGCATCGCGAGATCCAATCCATGTGCTGCCATCATAATGGGTGAATAGTCTCGGGCCTGGTCATTCCAAGGACAATGTTGGAGGGAGAAGGAATGGGAAAATACTGGGGATATCGGTCACTTCTTCCAGTTCTGACGAAAGGTCCTCGACCTGAAACGTTAACTCTGTTTCTTTCTCCACAGAGGCTGCCCGACTCGCTGAGTATTTCCAGCATTTTCTGTTTTTATTATTGAAGGAAAAAGGGCCACCTTCAAGGTTGGGGCTAAATTTAGCAAAGACCAACTTTCCAATGTTAACACGAGATAAATAATCTCGCAATACAATTTTAATTTATGGCCTCCAATTTCTCCGTGGTTTCCAAAGGAAAGATCTTGCATTTATATAGTGCCTTTTACAACCTCCAGGACATCCCAAAGTGCTCAACAGTCACTGAAGTACTTTCTTGAAGTGCAGTCACTGTTGTGATATGGGAAATGGAGCAGCCAATTTACGCACAGCAAGGTGCCACAAACAGCAATGGGATAATGAGCAGATCATCTGTTTATTTCGTGATGTTGGTTAATTAATATTGGCCAGGACACTGGGGAGAACTCCCCTGCTCTTGTTCGAAATAACGCCGTGGGATCTTTTACATCCACCCGAGAGGGCAGATGGGGTCTCAGTTTAATGTCTCATCGGAAAGATGGCACCTCGGACAGTGCAGTGCTCCCTCAGTACTGCACTGGAGTGTCAGCCTGGATTACTATATTACACACTCCCACTGAGCCATGGCAGTGTGGAAATGCATAAAGAGATACCTGACCATAGTAACTCTTTAATACACCTAAACCATAAATGAAGAAATGCATGATGGATATTTGACCATATTAACTGACCAGCTGAATACAATAGAAAGCTTATATTTTAGTTTCTCACCAAAGACATACAGAAGCGCTATTGTTTAATTAAAGTTCTCTTATGCTGATAACTGTCTGACTAACAGAAATGAATGACCATATAGCCTTGAGACTAGGTACAGACCTACTGATAAAAAAGACTGTTTCTTCGGGAAAACCATTTTCCCAGGCCTGTGTCCAACATCACGAGACAGTCATGAGGAACCAGAGGGTGGGTTCCCTATTTTGATTGACTAACCACCTGAACCAATAAAGAATGTACGTGTGCGCCCATATTCTATGACAGGTGTGCGTTACTAATTAACTGTATAAACGTGAGCTGTTTCTTGAACTTAGCGAAGACGTAGCCCTGACCATTGTTTTAGGGTACGCTTCCCTTGTATACAAGTTTTCTTAATAAATTCTTACTTGTCTGAAATAAGTGTTTGGAGTTAATGCATTGTATATAATCGGTAATAGTAAGTTTAGTTTTCGACAGTTCTTGGAGGTCCCACCGAGATCCCTTGTGATCCCCGGAATTGGAAGGCGATCATGGGAAATGTGTTTCGTGTAGACAAGGAGAAAAAAAAAGGGGGAAGGAAAAAAAAGAGAGAGAGACGCGCGACAGATTACTCGATATTGTCAGCTGTGGTGTTGTAGTAACGGGCTGAGAGAGAGCAATAACGGAGTAGATCTGTGATACCGGTGATTACTAGACTGACGTTGAGGTTGCTGTACGGGACCGACAGACGCTCAGCTGCTAGTGGATGCGCCAGGAAAAGAGAGAGAGGTAACCGGGTTACGGACTTGTGTAAAATAAAATTTTAACATTCGGAAAAGTGTGAAATTGTAATTCGGACAAGCGCAGACTGGATATCGCGGATTCGGAAAAGTGTGAAATTCTGGTTTACCTGATGCATAGTGTTTAGATAGAAACACTAATAGTGTTCCCCCTTCTCAAAATGAGAAGCACTTTAAAAAAAAATCTTGTGTAAATCAGCTGATTCAACTAATTGCAGACGTTTCTCTCACGCACCGAGCCTGAGCTGGTTATTGAGAGGGTTTTAACCCCACGTGAAGGCCAGGACCCTAAAGTAGGTGTAGAGAACACAAGACGTCTTGTCCAATCGGCTGAATTATCCAAGTGCGGATCGGTGACCGATATATCATTGTGTTATATATTGTAGTGATTGTAAATAGAACCATGGGCACCAGCGCATGCAAAATCCCTCCAAAGGGAACACCTGCTGCTTATATGTACAGAAACTTTGGGAAAGAAACAACTGACGAGTTGATAGTTTTGTCCAAATGGACCAGGACTAGAAAATATCCTTTTCCCGAAGACGGCACATTTAATGTGGATAGAATTAAGTGATTAGAAAAATGTTTAAAAGACAGAGACCCGAAAAAGAAAGGTTCTGTTGTTTTCAGTGTACTGTCTCTTTAAAAAGCCTGTCCTTATTGTGAGTGTTTTCTGTCGGTGTTGTGGGCCACGCTCCCTTCTTACTGCGTCTTACGTGTTTTCCTCTTTTGTGGAATGTATCTGTTTTGTCTTGTGTTTAATTCTGATATTGCTGAATTAAAATTGGAGTTATTGAGATTAAGTGACCTATTAAATTCTGGTGATGGACTGGGGTTGACAATTGTAAACAATTTTACAACACCAAGTTATAGTCCAGCAATTTCGTTCACCTGACGAAGGAGGAAGCCTCCGAAAGCTTGTGAATATAAAATAAAATTGCTGGACTATAACTTGGTGTTGTAAAATTGTTTACAATTATTAAATTCTGGTTCTTATAAAATGTGGGCATATCAAATTCCAGACATGGGATCTTCAAAAAAAAATTGGCATTTTGAATTTTTATCTTGTGATTGGCTGTGGTTTAAAAAAAAGGTTCAAAAAATAACGGGACAGATATAAAAAAGTTATCTGGTATCACCGTGATAGGAAAAGTCAGAAAGCTGGAACAGCTCGGAGAGTTGGTCACAATCATACCCACTGAAAGTATGAAAAAAAATTAATTGGAAATCTCTAGTTGTGTATGTCGAGGACAGCAAATTATAAAACTTACGAAGCAATTGGAAATTGAGGGGGACCTGAACAAAAGTTGATCACAACAATCTGGAAATACTGGACTAACTATAAACTAAAATGTACGATGGGAGATGTTATTTCCCGGTATGAATGTTTTTTTAAAAGAACGAATTTATGTGAAAGCTGCGTTGACGTATGCTGAGAACGCTGCGTGAATCTGATATCTGGCTCCGTCGTTTTGTTTCTGAAAAAAAAAGTTATCCCCTTCCAAGGACACTGACATCTGTTTTCAATTCACCAGCAACAACCTTTGCATTTATATAAAATAATTGACAAAATGAGGTTTAATTGTAAAAGAAAAGATAAAGTGCAGCTTTAAAGAATTACAAGTTACAGTTGCAGGATGATCTCTGGTTATAAATTAATTTGATCTTTGAAGCATTTTGTGCGATTGTGATTGATTCCTTCCCCAGCCCTTAAGGTTTTTACAAGCAAGAAATAACTAACCCTTGTTTCCGTATTGCTGAAGTTAAGAGTTTGGACTACACTAGATTTTTAGATGTTGGTCTGATACCTTTGGAGTCACAGCATTCTGAAAGTGGAAAGAGCAGGTACTGTTCAAACAGTTTTAAACAGTTTTATTGTCTCTTGATAAAAACAATGATTTTTGTGAATTTTGAAGGGAGACACCCTCTTTCTTCAGGGTGCATGGTGAGGATCCTTGAATCCTCCTCCCCTGAGGGAATAGATAAAAAAACACAAAAAAAGACGGCGATAATGATCATATTGGATTTTAATTGTCGTCTGAAGGATAAGATTAGGGAAGAGGCTGTTTGCGAAGCGAAAGCAGAGTCTGAAAAGAAAGTAAAGAAGCTGCAAGCAAACAAGTTGGTTAATAAGAAACATTGGAGAAAATACTATGATTAAAATAAATCTCAAAAATAGTGTGCAAAATATATAGTGTAAAGCAACCCACAAATGTGAGAAGTGAAAAGAAAAATATCAGTCAAACCTGTGAGGAGAAAATTTGAAGCCAAAATCGCCAAGTAACTAAAAAAAAAGTTAATTTGCTGAGTGTCTAGCGGAGTAGAATGAAATATGGAAACTTCATCTCAGAGGGAGAAGTTTCAAATTACTGCTACCACGAGAGCCAGTTAATGTTAACCCCTTCCATCCCAAGGAGCCAAGAGCAGTTCAAACAGATAGAAATGACCCAGTCGGTTGAGAACTGTCTGAGGCTTGCCCAGAACACAGGTGAACATGAGGTAACAATTGGTATAGGTTATATTATTAAAATTGACCCAATTACTCGGAAATGCCAAAGGCTACAATTGACTGAGATATAAGTTTCCACACAGACAATGTTACAGTGAAAAAAAAATAATAAGAAAGGTGAATGTAAAACAAATCGTATGAAGAGAAAGCAGAGGTTGGACAATTGGAAGTCCATTACTTGAGCTATGTACTGACACAGGGTACTAAACACCTATCAGTTTTACCCCGCCACAGTATGATGAGGAAGTTCGACAAGTTCGGGGGCTATTCACGAATAGTAGCTCCAATACAAGATCTGACCAAAGAGGGGAGACCTTCCCTGACAAATTATATAACTCGCATTGAGAATGTAATGTATGATAACGTGTAACATGAGCTTGTATCGGTCGTACTAGATTTAACCGATATGGCCCTACCCACATGGTGTTCTAAGAAAACTCAACAATTATATCAACACCTCCGAACTCAAGTGTTAAAACAAAGCGCGACATGGAATGGAGGTGGACATCGTAAAAGAGATAGACAAATGTGGAGACGTAAAGATCTGTGATAAATGATATAGCAACTGCCTTTAATACGGGTGCCTCAGTTGTTAACAGCATTGATTTGGCAACATTAGATCAAAGGGTCAGAGATTTAGGGTCTCGCATTAAAGATATATTTTTTAAAAATAAATGAAAATACAGATAAGGAATTGTCTGAGGATCAAATGCTGACCATACATTTGTAAAGGATAGCTACAGTGCTAGAAACACATGCCCAAACCATTAATAAATTAATAAAAGAGGAATATAAAGGATCTTAGCAGGCAGCTGCTAATGACATCTGCAGTATATATGGTAACTGGATTGTGGAACAGACACGAGAGAACCCAGCCCAGATACAGGCAGGGGAAGTACCCTTATGGATAATGAATCAACAAACTGAGGGTGAGCCTGACCCGTGGGCATGAGGGAGGTGGTACCTCCGACCGGCTGTTACAAACAAGAACATCACCCCTTGCCAATTCAGGGCAATGGTGCGGGTGTACCCCACTCAAGTGGAGTGTAAACCTGACGGAGGAGGGCTCCTAGGGTTGGCACTAGTAATACTGGTGATGGCACCTGAAACCCAGGGACGAGAGGTGTACCAAGTACAGAATATTGGGGTAGTGAAGGACGGAATGCACATATCCCATCACAATATGTTACCATAGGCTGAAAAAAAATTAAAGGGAATTTGGCTGGAACAAAATTAGAGGAATGTGTGACTAGACATGCTGTCACTCTATGTCCACATAGTGTTGGACACAGCCCAGAAGCACAGTGTGGGTTTAACAATACCGGTACCAATCAGGATATTAACTGTACCATGGAGGCCCTAGAGGCGGATCTAAAACCCACTCAAGTGGCATATGCCGGAGAGGGCGAATACTGTGTTACAACTAATTTGAAAACATTTAAATATGCCAATCTAACTTGTGATATTTTAAGTCCAGAGTTCTGCTCCATTCCTGAAGTCCCGGTTCGGATTGGACCCGAGGAACTGGTAGAGATACACCGGCATAACCTCACCACCTTACAAGTTTCTGAGGATGTCAAAAAGGATTTAAAAGCATATCAGGACACATTTGAGTATCTGACACCCCTGTTGCCTGAATACTTGAAAGCATTGCGAATGGAGATACGACTCTCCCAGAAGGTTTATTATAACCTACAACAGGACAATAAAAATATTAAGCATGACATTGACCAAATTAAAGTCACCACTTGGTGGGATGACCTCTGGAATTGGGGACTGAATCTACAGATCGATCCTCAGATTAGATTAATTTCACATGTATTAGTCGTAGTGCAGTTTGTTGCAATATGATTCTTGGTTTTCATGGCATGTAATAAATGTAAGCAGAGGATGAAGGGTTTGGCAAAGGTAGTAAAACAGAGCCTGGGTGAGAATGTCCCCATTGTCTCTGTGATTTCAACTCAGAAAACATCTTAATGGTACCGGGAGCAGCACCCGCTGGGGTAAGGTGCATGTAAAAGGGGAGACAATCATAGTTTGATCGGATTATCAGATGCTCTGCCTCTCTTCCACCCGGACTGGTGACCAACACGAAGGGAACCTGGTTAAGATGAGGTACAGCATCTGAGAAGATATTATGGGGATAAAATTTGGATTAAGGGATATAAAGGGGTGGGTCCCAATCTTGAGTTCAAAGGTCAGGCCTAGTGCATAAGAACATAAGAAATAGGAGCAGGAGTAGGCCAATCGGCCCCTCGAGCCTGCTCCGCCATTCAATAAGATCATGGCTGATCTGATCCCAACCACAAATCTAAAGAACACAAGAAGTAGGAACAGGACCCGGCCACTCAGCCCCTGGGCCCTCTCCGCCACCCACAGGGCATTGACCGATCTGAACTCAGCTTCATGCCCAATTTCCTGCCCGCTCCCCGTAACCCCTAATTCCCTTTACTTCTCGTAGTTGATTAATTAGCCCATAAATCCCCATACAAGGACCCCGGCGGTGGTGTACCAGAAAAAAAAACTGTCTGATTAATTAAACTATTATAAGAGACTGTTGCAGCATGACATGTCCTAAACTGTTCGATCATTTGGGAATAATTGGCTCGGCATGCCTGATCGTGTGGGTGGAAACTGGCATAAAACCTGCTACAACCTCTGCTGCAAGTAGACTCAATCGTGTTTCAAGGGAACTGCATGTCAATACTTTTTATACATGTCATATATGTATGCAAAGCGTCAAGGTATCTCTAGTTGCTGGGTGTGCTCACATATCCCAGTTCAATCCAAGGGAGGCATTCCCCTCAGACCAGTCCCCCCGAACTTCCCAAGAAATAGCAGAGTGGGTAATAAATCAAATTGAAATTAATGGGAACAGAATGCGGGATAATGGCTGGATAAACATGAAGACAAGTGAGACAATGTTTGTGAGAAAGCAATGGAAGGAGCACACAATCACAACAAAATGTGAAACCAGATTTCGGGGGTGGGACCAACCGAATTACGATCAGACCCAGAAACCTCCTTTTCTAATCCTTACAAATATACCAAGAACTAATGGAGCAATATGTTTGAGTAAGAATTCAGTAGGGGCTGATGTAATGGGATGGAGTAATTGCACTCAGTATATAAATATGACAGTAACCAGCATCAGTAGTACCATCAGATGGAAGCCTTGCACAGGTGGCCAAATTTACATAGATAGAATATATGTAAAGAATTCCCCTGCAATCACTGCGTATAATGAAACCTACTTTATTTGTGGTCACAAGGCATGTCCATGGTTGCCTCAAAGATGGACCGGATCATGTTACTTGGGATATGTGATCCCATATATCTGACACTCATCATCCCTGCCTCAATATCCTGCTGGGCAACGAGTAAAGAGGGTAATTACTGAGGCTGACCGATTCTGGGCCATTGCTTTCCCTCGGTGGGGAGTGAGCATGGCCACCAGAGAAATTATTAAATTGGCCAAAATCTGGGAAATAGTTGCTAATGATACGTCAGAAGTCTTAAAGGAAATAAGCGCAGAAATTATAGCCATTTGTACGGTCACCTTACAAAACCGTATGGCCCTTGATTACCTATTGGCAGAGAAAGGAGGAACATGCGCACTAATTAGATCTGAATGTTGTACTTACATACCTGATAGTTCAGAGAATATTACTAATTTGGCCGATCACATCCAAAGGGAAGTTGAGAAATTCAAGCAGCCCCTTCGTTCACTCTTTGGGGCTGGGCAACAGGATGTCTGGGTTCTATTGGGACTTCTCTAGT
Organism: Heptranchias perlo; assembly: GCF_035084215.1. Taxonomy (NCBI): domain Eukaryota; kingdom Metazoa; phylum Chordata; class Chondrichthyes; order Hexanchiformes; family Hexanchidae; genus Heptranchias; species Heptranchias perlo. Next base: position 75,824,828 of record NC_090336.1, read on the forward strand.
TCAAGGACTGGTCATATTCGTTGTTATAATTCTTACAGCCTATTGCTCTGTCAAATGCTGCTGTGTTATGATGTCCAATCTGGGTACACATATAGCGTCCACAAATTTGATGGTGCAAGTCGGGGTGACACAGGATGAGGTGCAGGAGGAGTTTGAACGTCGAGCTGGAATAATGCTCTACTAGAATATTGTCCTTTATAAAGGACAAAAGGGGGGAATGTGGAAATGCATAAAGAGATACCTGACCATATTAACTCTCTCTAATACACCTAACTCACCAATGTAGAAATGCATGATGGATATTTGACAATATTAACTGACCAGCTAATTCAATTTAAAGCTCACATAATAGTTTCTCACGAAAACACATCGAAGCACAATTGTGTAATTACTCTGAGCTTTCTCATGCTGATAGCTGTCTGACTAACAGGAATGGATGACCATATAGCCTTGAGACTCGCTACAGACTGACTGATAACAAAGACAGTTTCTGAGGGAAAAAGCACTTTCCCAGGCCTGCGTCCAAAATATCGAGACGGCCATGGGAACCAGAGGGTGGGTTCCCTATTTTGATTGACTAACTACCTGAACCAATAAAGAATGTAGGTGTACACCCATATTCTGTGACAGGTGGGTGTTGTTACTGAACTGTATAAACGTGAGCTGTTTCTTGAACTCAGCGAAGACGTAGTCTCAACCATTGTTTGAGGGACACTTCCACTTGCACAAGTTTCTTAATAAATTCTCACTTGTCTGAATTAAGTGCTTGGGTGTTAATGCATTGTATGGAATAAGTAATATTAAGTTTAAGTTTTCGACAACTGGGGATAGGTGGGCTAGATGGACGAAAGGTCTTCTCCTGCCTGCAACTGTTACCATGTTACCCAACTGGTTCACTACTGTCATCTTTTTTTTTATTCGTTCATGGTATGTGGGCGTCGCTGGCGAGGCCGGCATTTATTGACCATCCCTAATTGCCCTTGAGAAGGTGGTGGTGAGCCGCCTTCTTGAACCGCTGCAGTCCGTGTGGTGAAGGTTCTCCCACAGTGCTGTTCGGAAGGGAGTTCCAGGATTTTGACCCAGCGACAATGAAGGAACGGCCGATATATTTCCAAGTCGGGATGGTGTGTGACTTGGAGGGGAACGTGCAGGTGGTGTTGTTCCCATGTGCCTGCTGCTCTTGTCCTTCTAGGTGGTAGAGGTCGCGGGTTTGGGAGGTGCTGTCGAAGAAGCCTTGGCGAGTTGCTGCAGTGCATCCTGTGGATGGTGCACACTGCAGCCACAGTGCGCCAGTGGTGAAGGGAGTGAATGTTTAGGGTGGTGGATGGGGTGCTAATTAAGCGGGCTGCTTTATCTTGGATGGTGTCGAGCTTCTTGAGTGTTGTTGGAGCTGCACTCATCCAGGCAAGTGGAGAGTATTCCATCACACTCCTGACTTGTGCCTTGTAGATGGTGGAAAGGCTTTGGGGAGTCAGGAGGTGAGTCACTCGCCGCAGAATACCCAGCCTCTGACCTGTTCTTGTAGCCACAGTATTTATGTGGCTGGTCCAGTTAAGTTTCTGGTCAATGGTGACCCCCAGGATGTTGATGGAGGGGGATTCGGCGATGGTAATGCTGTTGAATGTCAAGGGGAGGTGGTTAGACTCTCTCCTGTTGGAGATCGTCATTGCCTGGCACATATCTGGCGTGATTGTTACTTGCCACATATCAGCCCAAGCCTGGATGTTGTCCAGGTCTTGCTGCATGTGGGCTCGGACTGCTTCATTATCTGAGGGGTTGCGAATGGAACTGAGCACTGTGCAATCATCAGCGAACATCCCTATTTCTGACCTTATGATGGAGGGAAGGTCATTGATGAAGCAGCTGAAGATGGTTGGGCCTAGGACACTGCCCTGAGGAACTCCTGCAGCAATGTCCTGGGGCTGAGATGATTGGCCTCCAACAACCACTACCATCTTCCTTTGTGCTGGGTATGACTCCAGCCACTGGAGAGTTTTCCTCCTGATTCGAATTGACTTCAATTTTACTCGGGTTCCTTGATGCCACGCTCAGTCAAATGCTGCCTTGATGTCAAGGGCAGTCACTCTCACCTCACCTCTGGAATTCAGCTCTTTTGTCCATGTTTGGACCAAGGCTGTGATGAGGTCTGGAGCTGAGTGGTCCTGGTGGAACCCAAACTGAGCATCGGTGAGCAGGATCTAGGGAAGGATATCTGCCGTCCTTACCTGGTCTGGGCCTATATGTGACTCCAGCCCCACACCAACGTAGTTGATCCTTAACCGTCCTCTGAAGTGTCCCAGCGAGACACTCAGTTGTATCAAACTGCTGCACTGCGGAGGGTCAAGAAGAAGGCCGACCACCACCTTCTCAGGGCCACTCGGGACTGGCAATAAATGCCGGCCTTGCCAGCGACGCCCACATCCCGAGAATTAATTTTACAAAATATTACGGATTGCATGATTCCCTGTGTTCAGTTACAGGCAACAGATTTTATAAAAAGAGATCATTAATGTCAACAGACAAGTTCTTTCAAGAGTGACTAAATAAATAACGTCATTATTGTTCACCTCACACTCCTGCATTATTGAACCTCTGCTCGCAACTCGTCCTCAAAAATATCAGATTAAAATGCAGTCACTGGCCTCACCGAGTGTGAGGGATACTTGCACACTCATTGTCGGGATCACAACTACACAGCTCAGGACTTCTGGTGTAATGGAAAGCATCGCTCCCTCTCCAATTGATCCCCTCCCCATCTCTCCTCAAGATAATGATTCACTCTGGACAGTGTGGTTCCACACTTCAAAAAGTCCTGCATTTATATAGCACCTTTCACATCCTCAGGATGTCCCAAAGCGCTTGACAGCCAATGAAATACATTGGAAATGTAATCACTGTTGTAATGTAGGAAATGGGGCAACCAATTTGTACACAGCAAGATCCCACAAAGAGCAATGTGATAATGACCAGAAAATCTGTTTTAATAATGATGGTTGAGGGATAAATATTGGCCAGGACTCTGGGTTGAAGTCCCCCCGGCTCTAATTTTAGAGGTGAGGTCATCCATTTTGGACCTAAGGAAGATCGATCCGAGTATTTTGTAAATGGTGAGAAGCTGGGAACTGTGGAGGAGCAGAGAGATTTAGGGGTCCATGTACAGGAATCAGTAAAAACTAGTGGACAGGTGCAATAGAGAATGAAAAAGGCCTTCGCCTCGAGGGGGCTGGAATACAAATAGGTGGAAGTCATGTTCCAGTTCCATGAAGGTCTGGTTAGCCCCCATTTCGAGTATTACGTTCAGTTCTGGGCACCGCCCCTCAGGAAGGATATATTGGCCTTGGAGGGGGTGCAGCACAGATTCACCAGAATGATCCCAGGATTCAAGGGGTTAAATTATGAGGCCAGGTTTCACAGACGAGGCTTGTGTTCCATTGAGTCTCGAAGATTGAGGAGTGATCTAATTGAGGTGTTCAAGATAATTAAAGGATATGATAGGGTAGAGAGAAATTATTCCCTCTGGTGGGGGGAGTCCAGAACAAGGGGGAATAACCTTAAAATTAGAGCCAGGCCGTTCAGGGGTGATGTCAGGAAGCACTTCTTCACACAAAGGGGAGTGGGAATCTGGAACTCTCTCCCCCAAAATGCTGATGAGTTTGGGGGTCATTTGAAAATTTCAAAAATTAGATATTTGTTAGGCAAGAGTATTAAAAGGTTCGAGAACAAAAGTGGGTAAATGGAGTTATGATCCAGATCAGCCATGATCTAATTGAATGGTGGAACAGCCTCGAGGGGCTGAATGGCCTCCTCCTGTTGCTGTAAATGTTTACAGCTACTTATCATTGGTAGAAGGCAAACAATCCCATCACTGCCCATCGCCCACGCACCCTGTTCTCTGGGTCGCAACCACGCGGAAACCTGTCATTGCATTCGAGCGAATCAAATCATTGTAACTTAAATGGTGCCCGAGGCTTTTTACCAAACTCTGTCTCAGCAAAGTTGATGCCTTTAAATGGACGGGGTCACACCGTGAGGTCACAGAGCAAGCCTCACCCTCACACTGCGCATCACAGAGAGATCAGACAACACAAGAGGTTTATAAACTGGCTCAATTTGAGGCAGGAGGCTGGACAACCAGTTTCAGTGAAGGGAAGGGAGCTGCACTGACTGGGACTAACTGGCTGATCGATCGAGGAGTGAATACGGTCGGCTCGAAGATCTGAACAGGTTTACTGTGTGAAGAGAACACATGGAAACATCATCAACCAGCAGATTAGACAGAAGGTTGTGGACATTGAAAGGTTTGTCTCAACGTGTTTATCTTGTATCATCATTTGTGAAATTCATAACGAGTAATATGAAGTTTAACGGACCCAGTAATATTGATGCCCAGTCGGGAGGAAGAGTTCATTTTGTTATTGGTCGATCTTCCATGGCGTTGCTCATAGGTAATCTGGGGCCTGGAGCCTGGTTACTGCTGGTTACTGAGCCCCGGTTACCGAGCCCCACTCTCAGGTCCCTCCCTGTTGACCCTCACTGACCGGCTGCTTCCAGTCCTTGAGTTTGGTGCTCACTCCTTGTTCTGTAAATGTAGAAAACTCTTACCATTGGTAGATCTCCTATGGCATTGCTCATTGGCAGTCAGAGAGTCAGCACAGATTTCTGAAGGGTCGTCCATGTCTGACTAAACTAATAATTTTTTTGAGACCACCAACATGGTGGTGAGGGAGCGTCTATCGATATTGTCCGTATGGACTTCCAGAGGCATTTGATAAGGTTCTGCACAGGAGACTGTTAGTATAAATAAGTGTTCATGGAACTGGAGGTAACCTTGTGACATGGATACGGCAGAGACAAGAGGGGCCGAATGGCCTCCTTCTGTGCTGTATCGTTCTATGATTCTTGGGACAGCAATCTCAACCGATGTTCCTGAGCTACAAAAATCAAAATTAATTTTCCTCATTCTGAATGGAATAGAGCGAGCTGGAAGAGTGGGAGAGAATCGAAGTCTTGGAGAGGGAGAGAAGACATTGAGAGAGGAAGAGTTGGAGACAGGGAGTGGATACAGAGAAAGAGAAAAGAGAGAAAGACACAGAGATTATGAAGAGAGCCCAGAGAGTGAGATGGGAAAACTCTCTCGAGAGACGCTCAGAGGCAACTCTTGCAGCAAACAGGTAATGTTCCAATTCCTTCCATTCTTTGAGCTGTCGGCAATATCTGAAACACAGGAAATAGTGCATTCTGGGGGTGGAGGGGGGAGATAGTGGCTGTTTTAAACAGAAAATGGAAATCCTGCTCCTGAAATGTGTTTGATGTGGAACAGTTTATTATTTAATTGAACTCAGTGCATTGACACTCTGTTAATTCAAAATATAAAAAGATCTGGGCCTTGGGCTTGGCCTCAGACAATGAGACTGGAGGAGACGGGGAGATACTCTTGACCCAGGTGTTACTGGTGTCGTCTGGACTTGTCAATCCCTGGGTCCTTGCCAAGGACCTCCCAGGTCAGCTGGTTCAGGTCCTGCCATCGAAAGCACTCCGAGAGTGTCAGACAAGCTCCTCTTGTGCCCGTGATCCTGGTTCATCTGAAGGCATGGCAGCCATTCTGGGCCTTCTCTCTGATTCTGAAGAAGGTGTCAATTGTCCAACTCCAGAACCGGTGGGATCTTCTGCCTTTAATACTCAGGTGGCATCAGAATCTGTGGCCAGAAACGTTACAAGAAAAGAAATAAGTTGATAAGTTCTGCACCCAACATCTGCATTAAGCATTTCCAGGTGAAATGGTTTACTATACATGGGGAGCGATACAAAGCCTGTCCTTCTCCCTGTTACAATCCAAGGATTTTTATGTGTGATTTCTTCTCCAGCCACAGGTACACGGTTGGTATCAGGATGAGTGAGAGGAAATGGGCATTTAGTCAAACTGCCACAGAACCACAAAGAACAAGTGGATCCAATACAAGTGAGAGCGCATCCCGAGCGAAATCGAATCAATGTCAGTAGAGATACCGTGAAAAGGGGAGCAGTGCAACTGAAATTCCCCTCACGCCATCCCTCTGTGTCCCATCCATTTCTTTGTGCTAACTTGACATCTTTTCATTTGATTTTTAATGAAAAAACCAACCCCCCAAAGATCCATCTAAAGACGCAGCCAATGGCTGGAGATGGTGTTAAACCCACTCTCTCCGTTCTCTCACATTTCTTTCCCATCCCAGACTCCCAGTTTTAGCAAAATTTAAGTGTCGACCCACCAGATTTATTTTGTTCACCTCCCCGGATTTAGTTTGGTTACTAAGATCACCGGGTCTGTTATCCCGACCATCTCTGCCTTGTCTTATTCTGACATCTATTTGTATTGTTAATTTGCTCCCCTCCTCCCCACTCCCCTGGGCTGGACCTCCACGTTCAGCCATCTTGTCCCTGCATCGGCATCAATCGCCAACCCTGCTCCGACTCCAGGCTCAGTTCGGCACTGCTCGGGGTTAACTGTACTGGCACTGGAGAGGGCCCAGTCCATACAGTCATCTCCGACCGGTGTTGGCCGGAGCTCCACCTTGGGACTGAACAGGAAAGTCTCGAGGGGGGACGCTCCGGTTGTTGTCTCGATGGTGTAGAGTGGGACGGGCTGGTTAAGGCCACTCGCCAACCAGTCCCTGCCATCCCAGTCCACACCATCGGGTGAAGCCCCGGTACCAACTTGTACCGAGGCCTCCCGGGATAAAGAGGAAGAGTCCTCCTCTGGCACCAGCTGACTCTGAGGTGTCCGTGCCGACTGGTGCCAGAATCAGGCTGGTTCCCCCAAGCGCCGCCAGCTACTGTTGGTGAGTCCTTCACCAGAGGCATCCATCGTGCCCTCTGGTGACACCAACCCAGCCCCGGGACATTGGTCTCCAGTTGGCGCCAGCTCATTTGGGGGCACCACCCTCGGAGGACTCGACCCCGCTCGGGGTCACCGATGCTGCGGGTGAGTTCCACTTTGGTGAGGGCAGTCACAGGTCTCCGTTCACTTTTTATCGATCTGTGTTTTCCCCCACCACTGTGGAGCCTCCTTCAGCCGCTCCCTACAATTCTTGAGGGGCATCCAGGTTCCAAGGGCTCTCTCTCCCAGGGAGGTTACGTGTGCCTCAGTGGCACCTCCCCCGAGTGGCAGGGGCTCACGTCTCGAGGGTTTATCTCGATCGGCGCTTGTATTCATGAGCCCGTTGCTGGTACAGCCGCCCTCATCCCTGTTCCCAGGGGCTAACTATCAACCTTCCCTGTCGGTTTAGCCCGAGGAAGCTGCCCGGAGGCTTCCCACCTTCGGAAGCCCAGTTGGGAGCCTGAGTCAGGTCACGACCTCCAGTCGTTGAGGCTTTTTCATGTATTCAACACAGGGGTGACCCAGAGTCTGAAAGTGTCGGTTCCGGAAGTCCCTGTCCTTCAGTTGGTTCTGGCCAAGGTAGACAGCGTCCATAGTGCCTCTGCCACCCTGCTTCACACCTTGCAGTTCACTGATCCAGCTGGTGAACTGCAGTCGTGAACGTTTCAGAAGGAAGGTCACTGCCCTGGAAACTGGTCCTGTTTCACCCACCACAATCCAAATGGGGGGACGTGTGGGTCTGGTGGACCTTCCTGCAGGGTTTGGCGCATCTCCCGTGTTCCCAGCCACCAAATCCACTGGGGACGGCTTTACTTATCGGCAGGCAAATGTCTCGCAGGTGGGTTGAGGGAGCAGTTCCTGCCGCAGAGTGAGGACCACCTTCAGAGAGCATCCACTGCAGCAGCAGGCCGTGTGGGTGCCCTCGATGTAGGAGCAGCGTCCATCGCCCAGTGGATCTTGTATCGCCAATTAGCTTGTCTGCGCACCTTGGGGTTCCTTCAGGAGCTGCGGCAGCAACGACTGCAGCTGCCGTTTGATGCTGAGGGCTTCTCTGGCGAGCAAGTGGAGGAGCTGCTGCAGGGCTACAAGCATCTCCAGCAGATCCTTCAGGCATTCCCAGATTGCCAGCCTAGGGCCGGGGGGGGGTGGGCGGGGAGGGGATCATTGTTTTATTTTGTAGTTTAGCCCACACCCCATCCACAGGCCCCTTCAGGGACAGCAGCCTTTTCAAGGCTTTAGCCGGAGCGCAATGTCCTTTGTATCAGGCGAGCCCGTCATTCCAGATTAGGAGCTGGAATTGAGGGAGCTTGCAACAAGTAACCTTCGAGACCCTGTCCAGCTCCAGGAGACCAGGAGTAGTGAGTGTCCTCGGCGTTAGCAGCTTGAGCCTCCGTGTTTTTCACAACGTGGTTTGGTTTGACCATCAGAGGGACCATCTACTAGTGGGCAGACTGGCAGGTGACATCATGGACTTCTACCATCCACACTGAGAGTGAGGGAGTGATAGTCATCCAGAAGGCTCAACTGTTGGGGATATTTCTCCAGTTGAGCCTTGCTCCGCCAGTAATGTTTCCACAGGTCTCCTTTGTCACAGCATCTGAACTCGAGCTGGTGGTCCTGGGAGCACAATGTTCTCCAGGGGTTGGTGCTACAGCCATCAGGCTCTTCAGCTAATGCTCTGACATATGGGTGGAGGTCACATTCAGGGAGAATGGGCTTCCAGGCCAGTGGACATGGATGGGTTCACTTGGCATTTCAACAGGCTCGAGGTGTGAACGGTGCAATAGGACATTATCCACTTTCAGACTCTGTGCGGGGTAAGTCAGTGTGTCTCCAGACAGACAATATGACAGTCGTCCGGTTTGTCTACAAACAGGGTGGGACTCCCTCCTGGGTCCTTCTGTCAAGATGATACGTTGCTTCCCATTGGTGCTTGAACGACGGGGTGACACTCTTGGTGCCACATTTGGCCGGCGTGGACAACACTACAGTCGGCACACTCAGCTGCTCTGTAGTCCACCCTGACGAGTGGATGATCCACACTGAGGTAGTCCAGAATATCTTCAGGACTTGGGGGGTGACCAGATCGATCGACTTGCTCGGATCACCGGACAATCACCAATCTGCTCGAGGACCTCAGACTGTCAAGGTGGAGGCTGGGACAGTCTTTTGTTCTTTTGTTTCTAGATTCTGTTGCTCGGGGTTGCCTGATCTCCAGGATGCTGCAGAAAATTGCAGCAGGTGGTGGTTCTGGTTAACCCTTTACTGACCTCACAAACCGTGCTTCTCAGAATCCCTGTGTTGAATGCTGCCAATCTGACTTCAGGAGCCCACCGGAGAACGCCAAGTCATTTGGAGATTAAAGACGTCCCTACTTTTTGAGGGAATCTTTATGCTTCATTCCGACATCCTCCACACACTGCTGGACACTGTCCAACTGGGACTCAGGGTGAGAAGGGTGGACCCTGCAAGGGAACAGAATCCGGCTCCCAGGACAAATAGGTCAAAGTGAGTGTGATTCATGGGTGCTCGATCCAAACAGTGAGCTGAAGTGTCAGGATCTGGATCTGGATCCGGCCAGCTGCTGATTGATGGCCTGGCTGTTGAGATGGAATGCCTATCAGATTAGGGTACACCAGCAGCGTGGCACTCATGGGTAATACTCACTTTATCAGGTCTGTCCTGGTCACTTCAGTCTCCGTTCCCCTACAAGTACCTCCATCCTCCTTGTCCTCAGTGCTACTTGGTTAGTCCCCAGCAGTGTGTGAAGAATGCCTGAATGACCATCAGCTCCCTTGTAAGCTGACCCTTTGTGAGCTGCTCCCTTGTAAGGCCCTCTTCATTCTCCAAGTAACAGGGCATTTTCCACCCACCTGGTTGTCTCTTGGGTCTTGTGGGGAGTGTTTGGTTTGTGTCTTTTCCTCGTTCTGGGTTGCCTTTGGGTGTCAACAAACTGAGTTCTGGAGTGTGCTAAAAGTGAACACTGCACGGGAGCCGGGGAGGGAGGGGAAACATGTGGGCACGTTCTCCAAAGTTAGGACATCTGAAAAATGTCTTAAAAGGGAGGTCATGCCTTAAGAGATTTTCCCCAGGAAATTGTGCCGGTGCTTCCCGAGAATGAGGTCGACATTCCCCCCATTCGACCCGTTCACAGTTAGCATTTAAAGAATAGGTTGGGACAGTTTTCGTTCAAGCTGTAACGAGACAGAAGTGGGAACTCTGGACAAGGCACCGAACAGATTTAAATGATCGTCGAATGTTCGGGGAGTGGCTGCTGGTTCAGAGCTGGACTGAAGATCGTTGGAGACCAGGCTCGGAGGCAACTGTGATCAGATGGTGTCTCCAGAGTAGAAGTGGAAAAGCAATCGTCTTGGACCTGTGTGTCATTTCTTGAATGTTTTAAGACCCATGTTATTTTCACAAAATAAATCTGAGAAGTTTAACATCTGGAAATAAACATGGAAGGAAAATTAACCAACTTACTGTGTTTTGTGATTTGTGGACGGGTCATAACAAGGAACAGAAAGGTGGAGAGATGAGTTCTCCAATGGGAGATTGCAGATTGGGGATTCTCCCTGGGCTCAGTTACTGACTGGGTGAACTCTCTGAGCCACACACCAGGTCGGGCCCAGAGACAATCCTCAATTTGCACAAACAAACATACCAAATGTCTTTATCTATCAGGCCCATCAAGCTCGCCCCATCCAGTAGACTGTATAACCTCACACGCTGTCATCCCACCTCTTAGTAACGGTGTCTCCTGGAACAGACAGAGAAATGTGGACAATCCAGGAAAAAAACCCTGGGCAATTGCTCTCCCACTCCCTGAGGCTCCAGGAGAGCAATGTTGCTCCTGACACATCACAATCTGAACTAACCACTAACTCCCTGTAACTGGCAGTGTCCTCTCAGGAACTTGTCAAGTTCCCCTTTAAAAGGACTGTCGTGCCCCCACACTCCCCACATGTTGTGTACGTTTGTTCCAGAGGGTGATGACTCTGACAAGTCGTAGAATCATACAGCACAGGAGGCCGCCATTCGGCCCATCGTGCCTGTGCTGGCTCTTTGAAAGAGCTTTCCAATTAGTCCCACTCCCCCTGCTCTTTCCCCACAGTCCTGCACATTTTTCCTTTTCAAGAATAAATCCAATTCCCTTTTGAAAGTTCGTGTGGATGGAATTATAAGTGGATGGAATTCTGTCATGTGATCCCCACAATTCCAGTAACTAAATCGCCAAATCCCACTTCAGGAAAAACTGAATTTGTCCGATTCAGTCACCAAAGAACCAATGGATCTTTCCGAGTCCCAGGTCACAGCGAGGAACATCTCCAAAGTCCGATTCAACAAAAAGGTTGTGAATTGGTACAAAAAAAGTCCCGGGGGAAGGGATTGTGGGGTGAAGAATTAAGTGGGGACAGTGGGGGGTGAACAAGACCAGACTGGCATCCTTCCCCAACTGTGTGTTAAGAGGCAGAGTTTAGTGTAGGGTTTCCAACCCTTGGGGATTCTCCAGGAATTGAAGATTCATCTCCTGGACACTGTTGGGAACAACCCGGGAAATAAATCACAGTGACATTAAAAATCAGGATGTTTTTTCCATTTTCTTTGAACACTTTTGTTTATTTTTGATAAAAATATTGGAGATGGGGAGAAAAGGCTGTTTGACTGGGCGGGGACGTAGGAGGCAGGTGGTCATGTGACGAAACCTCCAGGAATGCTTCCAACCAGAGTTGGTAACCCTCGTTGTGTGACTCCTGCTATTTATATATTCAGACAAAATCAAATAAGAATTGAACGAATTGATAATTATGGGCTGCACAAAAACAAACGTGTGCAGAATGTGAACACTGTTGAATGATCACTGACTACTGAGGCACAAGTGGGTCTAAATAACAGTTTAATGAACAGAAAGGCTGCACATTAATGGCACAGGAATTAACCTGCGATATAATGGGCCAGATTCTGCTGTCAAAATAACAGTGAGGCCAATGGGGCTCGCCGTTTTGTATGAGCAAATGGTTCAGTAACTTCAGGCAAGGGACAGATGTTTGGTTAAACGTGAATATCCAGATGTTGCTGTCCGAGATGTGTCACTCCGTCGTTAGCTTTGTGAAAACGGCATCTCGCTGTCTGCTCACCGTTGAAATACATTGAACGGTGTGAAGTTCCTGTATTTGCACAGTAGAAACAAACTAAACTCACCACAGACAGTTAAATCAAATCATTTCAGTCTAAGTTCCCTTTTAACAACGTGGTAAGTGTTAATTACTGACAGTCAACCTCTCTGGCACGGAAAATTAACTGTTACAAGTCTCATTCCTTCAGGTTTAAATTGTTGGAGATTTTAAAAATGTAAAATTTAAAATTTAAGTTGTATTTTCCTTTTCCTTTCTGTCTGTTTTTTCTCTCTCTCTTAATCCAATCATTCTCTCCCTCTCTTTATTTCTCTTTCTGTACCTGTCCTTGTGCTGTTTAGTTCACAATCCATCACTCTGATTGGTGAAGGAGATACCCAGTTACTTGCCCTGTTCACTCAGGTCCCAGATGCCCTGTTTCACTCACTGCCCCGTTATCAGCTCTCACTTTCAGCAACTTGCCACACCAAAAATTTAAAAACCTAAACCTGCGAGGGACGGTCTAACTAACGGCAGATGCAGTTCGATGCCCTGCTACAGTTCTCCAATGGGGGATTGCAGATTGGGGATTCTCCCTGGGCTCAGCTCCTGACTGGGTGAACTCTCTGAGCCACACACCAAGTAGGGCCCAGAGACAATCCTCAATTTGCACAAACAAACATACAAAAAGTCTTTATCTACTGATAGTCTATCAGGCCCATCAAGCTCGCCCCATCCAGTAGACAGTATAACCTCACACGCTGTCGTCCCACCTCTTAGTAACGCTGTCTCCTGGAACAGACAGAGAAATGTGGACAATCCAGGAAAAAACCCCTGGGCAATTGCTCTCCCACTCCCTGAGGCTCGAGGAGAGCAATGTTGCTCCTGACACATCACAATCTGAACTAACCACTAACTCCCTGTAACTGGCAGTGTCCTCTCAGGAACTTGTCAAGTTCCCCTTTAAAAGGACTGTCGTGCCCCCACACTCCCCACATGTTGTGTACGTTTGTTCCAGAGGGTGATGACTCTGACAAGTCGTAGAATCATACAGCACAGGAGGCCGCCATTCGGCCCATCGTGCCTGTGCTGGCTCTTTGAAAGAGCTTTCCAATTAGTCCCACTTCCCCTGCTCTTTCCCCACAGTCCTGCACATTTTTCCTTTTCAAGTATAAATCCAATTCCCTTTTGAAAGTTCGAGTGGATGGAATTATAAGTGGATGGAATTCTGTCATGTGATCCCCACAGTTCCAGTAACTATCTCAGATTTAAATTTAGCAATTGAGCTAGTATCAATTGCCGTTTGCGGAAGAGAGTTCCAAACTTCTACCACCCTTTGCGTGTAGAAATGTTTTCTAATCTCGCTCCTGAAAGATCTGGCTCTAATTTTTAGACTGTGCCCCCTACTCCTAGAATCCCCAACCAGCGGAAATAGTTTCTCTCTATCCACCCTATCCGTTTCCCCTTAATATCTTATAAACTTCGATCAGATCACCCCTTAACCTTCGAAACTCCAGAGAATACAACCCCAATTTGTGTAATCTCTCCTCGTAACTTAACCCTTGAAGTCCGGGTATCATTCTAGTAAACCTACGCTGCACTCCCTCCAAGGCCAGGATGTCCTTCCGAAGGTGCGGTGCCCAGAACTGCTCACAGTACTCCAGGTGCGGTCTAACCAGGGTTTTGTAAAGCTGCAGCATAACTTCTGCCCCCTTGTACTCCAGTCCTCCAGATATAAAGGCCAGCATTCCGTTAGCCTTATTGATTATTTTCTGCACCTGTTTATGACACTTCAATGATCTATGTACCTGAACCCCTAAGTCCCTTTGGACATCCACTGTTTTTAACTTTTTACCATTTAGAAAGTACCCTGTTCTATCCTTTTTTGATCCAAAGTGGATGACCTCACATTTGTCTACATTGAATTCCATTTGCCACAGTTTTGCCCATTCACCTAATCTATCAATATCCCTTTATAATTTTATGTTTTCATCTACATTGCTTACAATGCCACCAATCTTTGTGTCATCGGCAAACTTAGATATGAGACTTTCTATGACTTCATCTAAGTCGTTAATAAATATGTGAATAATTGAGGCCCCAAGACAGATCCCTGCGGGACTCCACTAGTCACATCCTGCCAATGTGAGTACCTACCCATTATCCCTACTCTCTGTCGCCTTTCGCTCAGCCAACTTCCTAACCAAGTCCGTACTTTTCCCTCGATTCGATGGGCTTCTATCTTAGCTGACAGTCTCTTATGTGGGACCTTATCAATACCTTCTGGAAGTCCATATAAATAACATCCATTGACATTCCCCTCTCCACTACTTTAGTCACCTCTTCAAAAAATTCAATCAGGTTTGTCAGGCACGACCTACCTTTCACAAATCCATGCTGGCTCTCTCTGATTAACTGAAAATTCTCGAGGTGTTCAGTCACCCTATCCTTAATTATAGACTCCAGCATTTTCCCCACAACAGATGTTAGGCTAACTGGTCTATAATTCCCTGGTTTCCCTCTCTCTCCTTTCTTAAAAAGCAGAGTGACATTTGCAATTTTCCAATCTAGAGGGACAGTTCCTGAATCTAGAGAACTTTGAAAGATTACAGTTAGGGCATCTGCAATGTGCTCACCTACTTCCTTTAAAACCCTGGGATGGAAACCATCTGGTCCTGGGGATTTGTCACTCTTTAGTGCTCCAGGAATGCTTCCAACCAGAGTTGGTAACCGTCGTTGTGTGACTCCTGCCATTTAGAAATTCAGACAAAATCAAATAAGAATTGAACGAATTGATAATTATGGGCTGCACAAAAACAAACGTGTGCAGAATGTGAACACTGTTGAATGATCACTGACTACTGAGGCACAAGTGGGTCTAAATAACAGTTTAATGAACAGAAAGGCTGCACATTAATGGCACAGGAATTAACCTGCGATATAATGGGCCAGATTCTGCTGTCAAAATAACAGTGAGGCCAATGGGGCTCACCGTTTTATATGAGCAAATGGTTCAGTAACTTCAGGCGAGGGACAGATGTGTGGTTAAACGTGAATATCCAGATGTTGCTGTCCGAGATGTGTCACTCCGTCATTAGCTTTGTGAAAACGGCATCTCGCTGTCTGCTCACCATTGAAATACATTGAACGGTGTGAAGTTCCTGTATTTGCACAGTAGAAACAAACTAAACTCACCACAGACAGTTAAATTAAATCATTTCAGTCTAAGTTCCCATTCAACAATATGTAAGTAGATTACAGACAGCTGCAAGAAAAATAGGGTGGTAATAGTAGGGGACTTTAACTTTCCCAACATTGACTGGGACAGCCATAGCATTAGGGGCTTGGATGGAGAGAAATTTGTTGAGTGTATTCAGGAGGAATTTCTCATTCAGTATGTGGATGGCCCGACTAGAGAGGGGGCAAAACTTGACCTCCTCTTGGGAAATAAGGAAGGGCAGGTGACAGAAGTGTTAGTGAGGGATCACTTTGGGACCAGTGATCATAATTCCATTAGTTTTAAGATAGCTATGGAGAATGATAGGTCTGGCCCAAAAGTTAAAATTCTAAATTGGGGAAAGGCCAATTTTGATGGTATTAGACAGGAACTTTCATAAGTTGATTGGGAGAGTCTGTTGGCAGGCAAAGGGACGTCTGGTAAGTGGGAGGCTTTCAAAAGTGTGTTAACCGGGGTTCAGGGTAAGCACATTCCTTATAAAGTGAAGGGCAAGGCTGGTAGATGTAGGGAACCTTGGATGACTCGGGAGATTGAGGCCCTAGTCAAAAAGAAGAAGGAGGCATATGACATGCATAGGCAGCTGTGATCAAGTGGATCCCTTGAAGAGTATAGAGATTGCCGGAGTAGAGTTAAGAGAGAAATCAGGAGGGCAAAAAGGGGACATGAGATTGCTTTGGCAGATAAGGCAACGGAGAATCCAAAGAGCTTCTACAAATACATAAAGGGCAAAAGAGTAACGAGGGAGAGAGTAGGGCCTCTTAAGGATCAACAAGGTCATCTATGTGCAGAACCACAAGAGATGGGTGAGATCCTGAATGAATATTTCACATTGGTATTTACGGTTGAGAAAGGCATGGATGTTAGGGAACTTGGGGAAATAAATAGTGATGTCTTGAGGAGTGTACATATTACAGAGAGGGAGGTGCTGGAAGTCTTAACGCGTATCAAGGTAGATAAATCTCCGGGACCTGATGAAATGTATCCCAGGACGTTGTGGGAGGTTAGGGAGGAAATTGCGGGTCCCCTAGCAGAGATATTTGAATCATCCACCGCTACAGGTGAGGTGCCTGAAGATTGGAGGGTAGCAAATGTTGTGCCTTTGTTTAAGAAGGGCGGCAGGGAAAAGCTTGGGAACTACAGACCAGTGAGCCTGACATCTGTAGTGGGTAAGTTGTTAGAGGGTATTCTGAGGGACAGGATCTACAGGCATTTGGAGAGGCAGGGACTGATCAGGAACAGTCAGCATGGTTTTGTGAGAGGAAAATCATGTCTCACGAATTTGATTGAGTTTTTTGAAGGGGTAACCAAGAAGATAGATGAGGGCTGTGCAGTAGACGTGGTCTACATGGACTTTAGCAAAGCCTTTGACAAGGTACCGCATGGTAGGTTGTTACATAAGGTTAAATCTCATGGGATCCAAGGTGAGGTAGCCAATTGGATACAAAATTAGCTTGACGACAGAAGACAGAGGGTGGTTGTAGAGGGTTGTTTTTCAAACTGGATGCCTGTGTCCAGCGGTGTGCCTCAGGGATCGGTGCTGGGTCCGCTGTTATTTGTTATTTATATTAATGATTTGGATGAGAATTTAGGAGGCATGGTTAGTAAGTTTGCAGATGACACCAAGATTGGTGGCATTGTGGACAGTGAAGAAGGTTATCTAGGATTGCAACGGGATCTTGATAAATTGGGCCAGTGGGCCGTTGAATGGCAGATGGAGTTTAATTTAGATAAATGTGAGGTGATGCATTTTGGTAGATCGAATCGGGCCAGGATCTACTCTGTTAATGGTAGGGCGTTGGGGAGAGTTATAGAACAAAGAGATCTAGGAGTACAGGTTCATAGCTCCTTGAAAGTGGAGTCACAGGTGGATAGGGTGGTGAAGAAGGCATTCGGCATGCTTGGTTTCATTGGTCAGAACATTGAATGCAGGAGTTGGGATGTCTTGTTGAAGTTGTACAGGGCATTGGTGAGGCCACACTTGGAGTACTGTGTACAGTTCTGGTCACCCTATTATAGAAAGGATATTATTAAACTAGAAAGAGTGCAGAAAAGATTTACTAGAATGCGACCGGGACTTGATAGTTTGACTTATAGGGAGAGGTTAGACAGACTGGGACTTGTTTCCCTGGAGAGTAGGAGGTTAAGGGGTGATCTTATGGAAGTCTATAAAATAATGAGGGGCATAGATAAGGTAGATAGTCAAAATCTTTTCCCAAAGGTAGGGGAGTCTATAACGAGGGGGCATAGATTTAAGGTGAGAGGGGAGAGATACAAAAGGGTCCAGAGGGGCAATTTTTTCACTCAAAGGGTGGTGAGTGTCTGGAATGAGCTGCCAGAGGCAGTAGTAGAGGCGGGTACAATTTTGTCTTTTAAAAAGCATTTGGACAGTTACATGGGTAAGATGGGTATAGAGGGATATGGGCCAAGTGCAGGCAATTGGGACTAGCTTAGTGGTATAAACTGGGCGACATGGACATGTTGGGCCGAAGGGCCTGTTTCCATGTTGTAACTTCTATGATTCTAAGATATCATTCAATAAGTGTTAATTACTGCCAGTCAACCTCTCTGGCACGGAAAATTAACTGTTACAAGTCACATTCCTTCAGGTTTAAATTGTTGGAGATTTTAAAAATGTAAAATTTAAAATTTAAGTTGTATTTTCCTTTTCCTTTCTGGCTGTTTTTTCTCTCTCTTTTAATCCAATCATTCTCTCCCTCTCTTTATATCTCTTTCTGTACCTGTCCTTGTGCTGTTTAGTTCACAATCCATCACTCTGATTGGTGAAGGAGATACCCAGTTACTCCAGCAAAATGGGGCCCAATAGGTTTAATTTTGGGAGTATTTAACTCTCATTACATCGAGTCTCCGGCACAGAAACAGGCCATTCGGCCCAACTGGTCTAGGCTGGCGTTTATGCTCCACATGAGCCTCCCTCCATCATCTCACCCTATCAGGATATCCTTCTATTCCTTTCTCCCTGGTTTGCTGATCGAGCTTCCCCTTCAATGTATCGATAATATTCACCACATGACTTACCAAAAAACATCTGGGTTTTCTTTCAATGACAGATGTTAAAGTTCCAACCACTCAGGGCAGTGTTAACCCTTCCGTACCCAGAAGAGTGAAGAACTTTCATTTTCAATGGGAATTGAGAATTCCTTTTGGGGCCACCTTCCCAGGTTTAGCTGAAGAATTTGCACAAAGTAACGTGTGTTTACATAGCACCGTTCACATAGTAAATGGTCCAAGGTACTTCAGAGAGGAGGAAGAGATGCCAAATAATAATAGAAAGAACCAATAGACTCGAATAACACCACCTTCACTGGACAGCTGCTCGAACTCGAACCTTCAATCTGCCTCATCAGCGATCAATCCAGCTCCTTCTTTCAGGTGATAATTGACCCTCGATGAGAATCCCCAGATTCATTCTCCATTTTCTTTCTTTTCCTGCTCCCAGCATCAAATCACTTTCTTTTTTCCATCATTTTCCATCTGTAAACGTGCGCTCTGGTGCTTGATGGGCAAACCTGCTCCCATGGATCACCGATATACTCAAACACATTTATTAATATATAGATTTAAAAAGGGAGGATATTGCATCGCGAGATCCAATCCATGTGCTGCCATCATAATGGGTGAATAGTCTCGGGCCTGGTCATTCCAAGGACAATGTTGGAGGGAGAAGGAATGGGAAAATACTGGGGATATCGGTCACTTCTTCCAGTTCTGACGAAAGGTCCTCGACCTGAAACGTTAACTCTGTTTCTTTCTCCACAGAGGCTGCCTGACTCGCTGAGTATTTCCAGCATTTTCTGTTTTTATTATTGAAGGAAAAAGGGCCACCTTCAAGGTTGGGGCTAAATTTAGCAAAGACCAACTTTCCAATGTTAACACGAGATAAATAATCTCGCAATACAATTTTAATTTATGGCCTCCAATTTCTCAGTGGTTTCCAAAGGAAAGATCTTGCATTTATATAGTGCCTTTTACAACCTCCAGGACATCCCAGAGTGCTCAACAGTCACTGAAGTACTTTCTTGAAGTGCAGTCACTGTTGTGATATGGGAAACGGAGCAGCCAATTTACGCACAGCAAGGTGCCACAAACAGCAATGGGATAATGAGCAGATCATCTGTTTATTTAGTGATGTTGGTTAATTAATATTGGCCAGGACACTGGGGAGAACTCCCCTGCTCTTGTTCGAAATAACGCCTTGGTATCTTTTACATCCACCCGAGAGGGCAGATGGGGTCTCAGTTTAATGTCTCATCGGAAAGATGGCACCTCGGACAGTGCAGTGCTCCCTCAGTACTGCACTGGAGTGTCAGCCTGGATTACTATATTACACACTCCCACTGAGCCATGGCAGTGTGGAAATGCATAAAGAGATACCTGACCATAGTAACTCTTTAATACACCTAAACCATAAATGAAGAAATGCATGATGGATATTTGACCATATTAACTGACCAGCTGAATACAATAGAAAGCTTATATTTTAGTTTCTCACCAAAGACATACAGAAGCGCTATTGTTTAATTAAAGTTCTCTTATGCTGATAACTGTCTGACTAACAGAAATGAATGACCATATAGCCTTGAGACTAGGTACAGACCTACTGATAAAAAAGACTGTTTCTTCGGGAATCCACTTTCCCAGGCCTGTGTCCAACATCACGAGACAGTCATGAGGAACCAGAGGGTGGGTTCCCTATTTTGATTGACTAACCACCTGAACCAATAAAGAATGTACGTGTGCGCCCATATTCTATGACAGGTGTGCGTTACTAATTGACTGTATAAACGTGAGCTGTTTCTTGAACTTAGCGAAGACGTAGCCCTGACCATTGTTTTAGGGTACGCTTCCCTTGTATACAAGTTTTCTTAATAAATTCTTACTTGTCTGAAATAAGTGTTTGGAGTTAATGCATTGTATATAATCGGTAATAGTAAGTTTAGTTTTCGACAGTTCTTGGAGGTCCCACCGAGATCCCTTGTGATCCCCGGAATTGGAAGGCGATCATAGGAAATGTGTTTCGTGTAGACAAGGAGAAAAAAAAAGCGGGAAGAAAAAAAAAGAGAGAGAGAGAGACGCGCGACAGATTACTCGATATTGTCAGCTGCGGTGTTGTAGTAACGGGCTGAGAGAGAGCAATAACGGAGTAGATCTGTGATACCGGTGATTACTAGACTGACGTTGAGGTTACTGTACTGGACCGACAGACGGTCAGCTGCTAGTGGATGCGCCAGGAAAAGAGAGAGAGGTAACCGGGTTACGGACTTGTGTAAAATAAAATTTTATCATTCGGTAAAGTGTGAAATTGTAATTCGGACAAGCGCAGACTGGATATCGCGGATTCGGAAAAGTGTGAAAATCTGGTTTACCTGATGCATAGTGTTTAGATAGAAACACTAATAGTGTTCCCCCTTCTCAAAAGGAGAAGCACTTTAAAAAAAAAATCTTGTGTAAATCAGCTGATCCAACTAATTGCAGACATTTCTCTCACGCACCGAGCCTGAGCTGGTTATTAAGAGGGTTTTAACCCCACGTGAAGGCCAGGACCCTAAAGTAGGTGTAGAGAACACAAGACGTCTTGTCCGATGAGCTGAATTATCCAAGTGCGGATCGGTGACCGATATATCGTTGTGTTATATATTGTAGTGATTGTAAATAGAAGCTATGGGTGTCAGCACATGCAAAATCCCTCCAAAGGGAACACCTGCTGCTTATATGTACAGAAACTTTGGGAAAGAAACAACTGACGAGTTGATAGTTTGGTCCAAATGGACCAGGACTAGAAAATATCCTTTTCCCGAAGACGGCACATTTAATGTGGATAGAATTAAGTGATTAGAAAAATGTTTAAAAGACTGAGACCCGGAAAAGAAAGGTTCTGTTGTTTTCAGTGTACTGTCTCTTTAAAAAGCCTGTCCTTATTGTGTGTGTTTTCTGTCGGTGTTGTGGGCCACGCTCCCTTCTTACTGCTTCTTACGTGTTTTCCTCTTTTGTGGAATGTATCTGTTTTGTCTTGTGTTTAATTCTGATATTGCTGAATTAAAATTGGAGTTATTGAGGTTAAGTGACCTATTAAATTCTGGTTCTTATAAAATGTGAGCATGTTAAATTCCAGGCATGGGATCTTCAAAAAAAAATTGGCATTTTTAATTTTTATCTTGTGATTGGCTGCGGTTTAAAAAAAAGGTTCAAAAAATAACGGGACAGATAAAAAAAAGCTATCTGGTATCACCGTGATAGGAAGGAAAGCTGGAACAGCTCGGAGAGTTGGTTATAATCAAACCCACTAAAAGAATGTGAAAAAAATGAATTGGAAATCTATAGTTGTGTATGACGGCGGCTGCTAATGACATCGGCAGTACATATGGTAACTGGATTGTGGAACAGAGACGAGAGAACCCAGCCCAGATACAGGCAGGGGAAGTACCCTTATGGATAATGAATCAACAAACTGAGGGTGAACCTGACCTGTGGGCATGATGGAGGTGGTACCTCCGACCGGCTGTTACAAACAAGAACATCACCCCTTGCCAATTCAGGGCAATGGTGCGGGTGTGCCCCACTCAAGTGGAGTGTAAACCTGACGGAGGAGGGCTCCGAGGGTTGGTACCAGTAATACTGGTGATAGCACCTGAAACCCAGGGACGAGAGGTGTACCAAGTACAGAATATTGGGGTAGTGAAGGACGGAATGCACATATCCCATCACAATATGTTACCATAGGCTGTAAAAAAAATTAAAGGGAATTTGGCTGGAACAAAATTAAAGGGATGTGTTACTAGACATGCTGTCACTGTATGTCCACATAGTGTTGGACACAGCCCAGAAGCACAGTGTGGGTTTAACAATACCGGTACCAATCAGGATATTAACTGTACCATGGAGGCCCTAGAGGCGGATCTAAAACCCACTCAAGTGGCATATGCCGGAGAGGGCGATTACTGTGTTACAACTAATTTGAAAACATTTAAATATGCCAATCTAACTTGTGATATTTTAAGTCCAGAGTTCTGCTCCATTCCTGAAGTCCCGGTTTGGATTGGACCCGAGGAACTGGTAGAGATACAACGGCATAACCTCACCACCTTACAAGTTTCTGAGGATGTCAAAAAGGATGTAAAAGAATATCAGGACACATTTGGGTATCTGACACCCCTGTTGCCTGAATACTTGAAAGCATTGCGAATGGAGATACGACTCTCCCAGAAGGTTTATTATAACCTACAACAGGACAATAAAAACATTAAGCATGATATTGACCAAATTAAAGTCACCACTTGGTGGGATGACCTCTGGAATTGGGGACTGAATCTACAGATCAATCCTCAGATTAGATTAATTTCACATGTATTAGTCGTAGTGCAGTTTGTTGTAATGTGCTTCTTGGTTTTCATGGCATGTAATAAATGTAAGCAGAGGATGAAGGGTTTGGCAAAGATAGTAAAACAGAGCCTGGGTGAGAATGTCCCCATTGTCTCTGTGGTTTCAACTCAGAAAACATCTTAATGGTACTGGGAGCAGCACCCGCTGGGGTAAGGTGCATGTAAAAGGGGAGACAATCATAGTTTGATCGGATTATCAGATGCTCTGCCTCTCTTCCACCCGGACTGGTGACCAACACGAAGGGAACCTGGTTAAGATGAGGTACAGCATCTGAGAAGATATTATGGGGATAAAATTTGGATTAAGGGATATAAAGGGGTGTGTCCCAATCTCGAGTTCAAAGGTCAGGCCTAGTAGTTGATTAATTAACCCATAAATCCCCATACAAGGACCCCAGCGGTGGTGTACCAGCAAAAAAAAACTGTCTGATTAATTAAACTGTTATAAGAGACTGTTGCAGCATGACATGTCCTAAACTGTTAGATCATATGGGAATAGTTGGCTCGGCATGCCTGATCGTGTGGGTGGGAATTGGCATAAAACCTGCTACAACCTCTGCTGCAAGTAGACTCAATCATGTTTCAAGGGAACTGCATGTCAATACTTTTTTATACATGTCATATATGTATGTAAAGCGTCAGGGTATCTCTAGTTGCTGGGTGTGCTCACATATCCCAGTTCAATCCAAGGGAGGCATTCCCCTCAGACCAGTCCCCCCAACTTCCCAAGAAATAGCAGAGTGGGTAATAAATCAAATTGAAATTAATGGGAACAGAATGCGGGATAGTGGCTGGATAAACATGAAGACAAGTGAGACAATGTTTGTGAGAAAGCAATGGAAGGAGTACACAATCACAACAAAATGTGAAACCAGATTTCGGGGGTGGGACCAACCGAATTACGATCAGACCCAGAAACCTCCGTTTCTAATCCTTACAAATACACCAAGAACTAATGGAACAATATGTTTGAGTAAGAATTCAGTCGGGGGTGATGTAATGGGATGGAGTAATTGCACTCAGTATATAAATATGACAGAAACCAGCATCAGTAGTACCATCAGATGGAAGCCTTGCACAGGTGGCCAAATTTACATAGATAGAATATATGTAAAGAATTCCCCTGCAGTTACTGCGTATAATGAAACCTACTTTATTTGTGGTCACAAGGCAAACCCATGGTTGCCTCAAAGATGGACCGGATCATGTTACTTGGGATATGTGATCCCATATATCTGACACTCATCATCCCTGCCTCAATATCCTGCTGGGCAACGAGTAAAGAGGGTAATTACTGAGGCTGACCGATTCTGGGCCATTGCTTTCCCTCGGTGGGGAGTGAGCATGGACACCAGAGAAATTATTAAATTGGCCAAAATCTGGGAAATAGTTGCTAATGATACGGCAGAAGTCTTAAAGGAAATAAGCGCAGAAATGATAGCCATTCGTACGGTCACCTTACAAAACCGTATGGTCCTTGATTACCTATCGGCAGAGAAAGGAGGAACATGCGCACTAATTGGATCTGAATGTTGTACCTACATACCTGATAGTTCAGAGAATATTACTAATTTGGCCGATCACATCCAAAAGGAAATTGAGAAACTCAAGCAGCCCCCTTCGTTCACTCTTTGGGGCTGGGCAACAGGGTGGCTGGGTTCTATTGGGACTTCTCTAGTTCAAGGACTGGTCATATTCGTTGTTATAATTCTTACAGCCTATTGCTCTGTCAAATGCTGCTGTGTTATGATGTCCAATCTGGGTACACATATAGCGCCCACAAATTTGATGGTGCAAGTCGGGGTGACACAGGATGAGGTGCAGGAGGAGTTTGAACATTAAGCTGGAATAATGCTCTACTAGAATATTGTCCTTTATAAAGGACAAAAGGGGGGAATGTGGAAATGCATAAAGAGATACCTGACCATATTAACTCTCTCTAATACACCTCACTCACCTATGTAGAAATGCATGATGGATATTTGACCATATTAACTGACCAGCTAATTCAATTTAAAGCTCACATAATAGTTTCTCACGAAAACACATCGAAGCACAATTGTGTAATTACTCTGAGCTTTCTCATGCTGATAGCTGTCTGACTAACAGGAATGGATGACCATATAGCCTTGAGACTCGCTACAGACTGACTGATAACAAAGACAGTTTCTGAGGGAAAAAGCACTTTCCCAGGCCTGCGTCCAAAATATCGAGACGGCCATGGGAACCAGAGGGTGGGTTCCCTATTTTGATTGACTAACTACCTGAAGCAATAAAGAATGTAGGTGTACACCCATATTCTGTGACAGGTGGGTGTTGATACTGAACTGTATAAACGTGAGCTGTTTCTTGAACTCAGCGAAGACGTAGTCTCAACCATTGTTTGAGGGACACTTCCACTTGCACAAGTTTCTTAATAAATTCTCACTTGTCTGAATTAAGTGTTTGGATGTTAATGCATTGTATAGAATAAGTAATATTAAGTTTAAGTTTTCGACAACTGGGGATAGGTGGGCTAGATGGACGAAAGGTCTTCTAATGCCTGCAACTGTTACTATGTTACCCAACTGGTTCACTACTGTCATCTTTTTTTTTATTCGTTCATGGTATGTGGGCGTCGCTGGCGAGGCCGGCATTTATGGCCCATCCCTAATTGCCCCTTGAGAAGGTGGTGGTGAGCCGCCTTCTTGAACCGCTGCAGTCCGTGTGGTGAAGGTTCTCCCACAGTGCTGTTCGGAAGGGAGTTCCAGGATTTTGACCCAGTTACGATGAAGGAACAGCGATATATTTCCAAGTCGGGATGGTGTGTGACTTGGAGGGGAACGTGCAGGTGGTATTGTTCCCATGTGCCTGCTGCTCTTGTCCTTCTAGGTGGTAGAGGTCGCGGGTTTGGGAGGTGCTGTCGAAGAAGCCTTGGCGAGTTGCTGCAGTGCATCCTGTGGGATGGTACACACTGCAGCCACAGTGCGCCGGTGGTGAAGGGAGTGAATGTTTAGGGTGGTGGATGGGGTGCCAATCAAGCGGGCTGCTTTGTCCTGGATGGTGTTGAGCTTCTTGAGTGTTGTTGGAGCTGCACTCATCCAAGCAAGTGGAGAGTATTCCATCACACTCCTGACTTGTGCCTTGTAGATGGTGGAAAGGCTTTGGGGAGTCAGGAGGTGAGTCACTCGCCGCAGAATACCCAGCCTCTGACCTGTTCTTGTAGCCACAGTATTTTTATGGCTTGTCCAGTTAAGTTTCTGGTCAATGGTGACCCCCAGGATGTTGATGGAGGGGGATTCGGCGATGGTAATGCTGTTGAATGTCAAGGGGAGGTGGTTAGACTCTCTCCTGTTGGTGATGGTCATTGCCTGGCACATATCTGGCGTGATTGTTACTTGCCACATATCAGCCCAAGCCTGGATGTTGTCCAGGTCTTGCTGCATGTGGGCTCGGACTGATTCATTATTTGAGGGGTTGCGAATGGAACTGAGCACTGTGCAATCATCAGCGAACATCCCTATTTCTGACCTTATGATGGAGGGAAGGTCATTGATGAAGCAGCTGAAGATGGTTGGGCCTAGGACACTGCCCTGAGGAACTCCTGCAGCAATGTCCTGGGGCTGAGATGATTGGCCTCCAACAACCACTACCATCTTCCTTTGTGCGAGGTATGACTCCAGCCACTGGAGAGTTTTCCCCCTGATTCCCATTGACTTCAATTTTACTCGGGCTCCTTGGTGCCACACTCGGTCAAATGCTGCTTTGATGTCAAGGGCAGTCACTCTCACCTCACCTCTGGAATTCAGCTCTTTTGTCCATGTTTGGACCAAGGCTGTAATGAGGTCTGGAGCTGAGTGGTCCTGGCGGAACCCAAACTGAGCATCGGTGAGCAGGATCTAGGGAAGGATATCTGCCGTCCTTACCCGGTCTGGGCCTATATGTGACTCCAGCCCCACACCAACGTAGTTGATCCTTAACCGTCCTCTGAAGTGTCCCAGCGAGACACTCAGTTGTGTCAAACTGCTGCACTGCGGAGGGTCAAGAAGAAGGCCGACCACCACCTTCTCAGGGCCACTCGGGACAGGCAATAAATGCCGGCCTTGCCAGCGACGCCCACATCCCGAGAATTAATTGTAAAAATATTACGGATTGCATGATTCCCTGTGTTCAGTTACAGGCAACAGATTTTATAAAAAGAGCTCATTAATGTCAATAGACAAGTTCTTTCAAGAGTGACTAAATAAATAACGTCATTATTGTTCACCTCACACTCCTGCATTATTGAACCTCTGCTCGCAACTCGTCCTCAAAAATATCAGATTAAAATGCAGTCACTGGCCTCACCGAGTGTGAGGGACACTTGCACACTCATTGTCGGGATCACAACTACACAGCTCAGGACTTCTGGTGTAATGGAAAGCATCGCTCCCTCTCCAATTGATCCCCTCCCCATCTCTCCTCAAGATAATGATTCACTCTGGACAGTGTGGTTCCACACTTCAAAAAGTCCTGCATTTATATAGCACCTTTCGCATCCTCAGGATGTCCCAAAGCGCTTGACAGCCAATGAAATACATTGGAAATGTAATCACTGTTGTAATGTAGGAAATGGGGCAGCCAATTTGTACACAGCAAGATCCCACAAAGAGCAATGTGATAATGACCAGAAAATCTGTTTTGATAATGATGGTTGAGGGATAAATATTGGCCAGGACTCTGGGTTGAAGTCCCTCCTGCTCTTAGAAATAGGAATGGGATCTTTTCTGTCCACTTGAGGGGGCAGACGAGGCCTCGGCTTAACATCGCATCCGACAGTGCAGCACTCCCTCAGTACTGACCCTCCGACAGTGCAGCACTCCCTCAGTACTGACCCTCCGACAGTGCAGCACTCCCTCAGTACTGACCCTCCGACAGTGCAGCACTCCCTCAGTACTGACCCTCCGACAGTGCAGCACTCCCTCAGTACTGACCCTCCGACAGTGCGGCGCTCCCTCAGTACTGACCCTCCGACAGTGCGGCGCTCCCTCAGTACTGACCCTCCGACAGTGCGGCGCTCCCTCAGTACTGACCCTCCGACAGTGCGGCGCTCCCTCAGTACTGACCCTCCGACAGTGCGGCGCTCCCTCAGCACTGACCCTCCGACAGTGCGGCGCTCCCTCAGTACTGACCCTCCGACAGTGCAGCGCTCCCTCGGTACTGACCCTCCGACAGTGCGGCGCTCCCTCAGTACTGACCCTCCGACAGTGCGGCGCTCCCTCAGTACTGACCCTCCGACAGTGCAGCGCTCCCTCGGTACTGACCCTCCGACAGTGCAGCACTCCCTCAGTACTGACCCTCCGACAGTGCGGTGCTCCCTCAGTACTGACCCTCCGACAGTGCGGCGCTCCCTCAGTACTGACCCTCCGACAGTGCGGCGCTCCCTCAGTACTGACCCTCCGACAGTGCGGCGCTCCCTCAGTACTGACCCTCCGACAGTGCGGCACTCCCTCAGTACTGTACTGGGGTATCAGTCTGGATTATGTGCTCAAGTCTCTGGAGTGGGCCTCAAACCCACAACCTTCTGAACTAACTCAGTCCAGACCAAGGATTGATCCCAAGTCCCTCCTGAACAGTCCCTCTCAATCCCTCTCAATCCCACCCCAAACGGTGCAGTTACTCACTGAGCCACTGGAGGGGCCCTCCCTGGTGGAATATTAAAATAACAGATCAAGCTGAATTTTCTTCCACCTCATTCACAAAAATCAGGCAGTCCCACATTGTAAAAGTGCTGAGCAGGGAATCTGGGGATGGGCTGGTTGAGAACAGGGTAATTAGCAGATACTCTCAGTATTGCTCATATATATCGCTGCAGTCAGAGTGCACGGTGTCACAGAGTATCATCATATCATCGGAGGTACAGCACAGGAGGAGGCCGTTCAGCCCATCCTGCCTGTGCCGGCTCTTTGAAAGATCTGTCCAATTAGTCCCACTCTCCCCCTGCTCTTTCCCCACAGTCCTGTCAATGTTTTTCCCTTCAGGTATTTCTCCAATTCCCTCTTGAAAAAGTTATTATTGAATCTGCTTCCACCGCCCCTTTCAGGCAGTGAATTCCAGATCAGAACAACTCGCTGTGTAAAAAAATGTTTCCCCATCTCCCCATCTGGCTCTTTTGCCAATTACCTTAAATCTGTGTCCTCTGGTCACCGACCCTCCTGCCACTAGAAACAGTTTCTCCTTATTTACTCTTAAAACCCCTCATGATTTTGAACACCTCGATCAAATCTCCCCTTAACCTTCTCTGCTCTAAGGAGAACAATCCCAGCTTCTCCAGCCTCTCCATGTAACTGAAGTTCCTCATCCCTGGTCCCATTCGAGTAAATCTCCTCTGCACCCTCTCCAAGGCCCTGACATCCTTCCTAAAGTGTGGTGCCCAGAATTGGACACAATACTCCGGCTGAGGTGTTTTCGATGACTGAAGGATTTGATAGTTTCTCTTTATCTGCTCTATTTCCTCTGGTGGGGGGAGTCCAGAACAAGGGGCAGTAATCTTAAAATTAGAGCCAGGCCGTTCAGGGGTGATGTCAGGAAGCACTTCTTCACACAAAGGGGAGTGGAAATCTGGAACTCTCTCCCCCAAAATGCTGATGAGTTTGGGGGTCATTTGAAAATTTCAAAATTGAGATCGATAGATTTTTGTTGGGTGAGGGGATTAAGGGTTAAGGAACCAAGGCGGGTAAATGGAGTTAAGATACAGATCAGATATGATCTAATTGAATGGCGGAACAGGCTCGAGGGGCTGAACGGCCTCCTCCTGTTCCTGTGTAACAGGCTCGAGGGGCTGAACGGCCTCCTCCTGTTCCTGTGTAACAGGCTCGAGGGGCTGAACGGCCTCCTCCTGTTCCTGTGTAACAGGCTCGAGGGGCTGAACGGCCTCCTCCTGTTCCTGTGTAACAGGCTCGAGGGGCTGAACAGCCTCCTCCTGTCCCTGTGTAACAGGCTCGAGGGGCTGAACGGCCTCCTCCTGTCCCTGTGTAACAGGCTCGAGGGGCTGAACGGCCTCCTCCTGTCCCTGTGTAACAGGCTCGAGGGGCTGAACAGCCTCCTCCTGTTCCTGAGGAACAGGCTCGAGGGGCTGAACGGCCTCCTCCTGTTCCTGTGTAACAGGCTCGAGGGGCTGAACGGCCTCCTCCTGTTCCTGTGTAACAGGCTCGAGGGGCTGAACGGCCTCCTCCTGTTCCTGTGTAACAGGCTCGAGGGGCTGAACAGCCTCCTCCTGTCCCTGTGTAACAGGCTCGAGGGGCTGAACGGCCTTCTCCTGTTCCTGTGTAACAGGCTCGAGGGGCTGAACGGCCTTCTCCTGTCCCTGTGTAACAGGCTCGAGGGGCTGAACAGCCTCCTCCTGTTCCTGTGTAACAGGCTCGAGGGGCTGAACGGCCTCCTCCTGTTCCTGTGTAACAGGCTCGAGGGGCTGAACGGCCTTCTGTTCCTGTGTAACAGGCTCGAGGGGCTGAACGGCCTCCTCCTGTTCCTGTGTAACAGGCTCGAGGGGCTGAACGGCCTCCTCCTGTTCCTGAGGAACAGGCTCGAGGGGCTGAACGGCCTCCTCCTGTCCCTGTGTAGAACAGGCACAACGAGGGGGCACTTTGTCCCCGAGAGCACGGCCCGAGACGGGACCAGTCGATTGTGCCTCTGTGGTTATTCTGGTCCTGCACATTTTTACCTTCTCGCAAATTCCTGATGCAAACCGCACAGGTTACCTGGGCAACGGGACGGTTAATGCTGAGCGTTCCATTCGGGTGATGTGATTCACCGATGGTGAAGTAATGTGATCGAGTGTAACTAACAGGAGTGGGTGAGATGTGACCACATCGGGCTGCGTTACACCAGAGTCACCGACTGGACCAGCAACAGCCGAGGGCACAGCGAGTTAATAAACTGGACGGGATCCCGCCAATGGGGCCCATTTCTGGTTTTCGGGTTCCCGAAAGTTGGCGAGAGACAGAATGAGCGTGGAACTCGCTCCCACAAGGAGTGGTCGAGGGGAATAACATCGATGCATTTAAGGGGAAGCTGGATAAACACATGAGGGAGAAAGGAATAGAAGGATATGGTGATAGGGTGAGATGACGTAGGGAGGGAGGAGGCTCGTGTGGAGCATAAACACCAGCATGGACCAGATGGGCCGAATGGCCTGTTTCCGTGCTGTACATTCCATGTAATGATTCACAGACTGCCGAGCTCACTCAGCGAATGGGAAGCAGGCTCGGGAATCCCGTCGAGATGGCGGAAGGTATAATTAATAAATAATGACTGAAGGTGTTTAGAGTGAGTGCTGGAGGAGTTTATTTGTCGGAGGGAGAGAGAATTACACTTTCCTCAGTGATCGAGTCTGGATTCTCAACCCGGCCGAAAAAACCTCTCTCCCATTCCCGGACATTCTCAATAAAAGCTAAAGTGTGGGAACTGCTGAGTAGTAAAAATAAAAGTGATAATTTTAATTATTCATGTTTCTTAAATTATTAAAAACAAACCATGAAAATTGAACACAATAACACAGTGTATCTGTCCCCCCGTGTATTTTACACACACATTCTCTCTCTGTCCCCCCGTGTATTTTACACACACATTCTCTCTCTGTCCCCCCGTGTATTTTACACACACATTCTCTCTCTGTCCCCCCGTGTATTTTACACACACATTCTCTCTCTGTCCCCCCGTGTATTTTACACACACATTCTCTCTCTGTCCCCCTGTGTATTTTACACACACATTCTCTCTCTGTCTCCCCGTGTATTTTACACACACATTCTCTCTCTGTCCCCCTGTGTATTTTACACACACATTCTCTCTCTGTCCCCCCGTGTATTTTACACACACATTCTCTCTCTGTCCCCCCGTGTATTTTACACACACATTCTCTCTCTGTCCCCCCGTGTATTTTACACACACATTCTCTCTCTGTCCCCCCGTGTATTTTACACACACATTCTCTCTCTGTCCCCCTGTGTATTTTACACACACATTCTCTCTCTGTCCCCCCGTGTATTTTACACACACATTCTCTCTCTGTCCCCCTGTGTATTTTACACACACATTCTCTCTCTGTCTCCCCGTGTATTTAC
The DNA here is from genome assembly GCF_035084215.1 of Heptranchias perlo. Lineage (NCBI taxonomy): Eukaryota > Metazoa > Chordata > Chondrichthyes > Hexanchiformes > Hexanchidae > Heptranchias > Heptranchias perlo. Next base: position 75,856,516 of record NC_090336.1, read on the forward strand.
ACACACATTCTCTCTCTGTCCCCCCGTGTATTTTACACACACATTCTCTGTCCCCCCGTGTATTTTACACACACATTCTCTGTCCCCCCGTGTATTTTACACACACATTCTCTCTCTGTCTCCCCGTGTATTTACACACACATTCTCTCTCTGTCCCCCCGTGTATTTTACACACACATTCTCTCTCTGTCTCCCCGTGTATTTTACACACACATTCTCTGTCCCCCCGTGTATTTTACACACACATTCTCTCTCTGTCTCCCCGTGTATTTTACACACACATTCTCTCTCTGTCTCCCCGTGTATTTTACACACACATTCTCTGTCCCCCCGTGTATTTTACACACACATTCTCTCTCTGTCTCCCCGTGTATTTTACACTCACATTCTCTCTCTGTCCCCCCGTGTATTTTACACACACATTCTCTGTCCCCTCGTGTATTTACACACACATTCTCTCTCTGTCCCCCCGTGTATTTTACACACACATTCTCTGTCCCCCCGTGTATTTTACACACACATTCTCTGTCCCCCCGTGTATTTTACACACACATTCTCTGTCCCCCTGTGTATTTTACACACACATTCTCTCTCTGTCCCCCCGTGTATTTTACACACACATTCTCTCTCTCCCCCCCCGTGTATTTTACACACACATTCTCTCTCTGTCCCCCTGTGTATTTTACACACACATTCTCTCTCTGTCCCCCCGTGTATTTTACACACACATTCGCTCTCTGTCCCCCCGTGTATTTTACACACACATTCTCTCTCTGTCCCCCTGTGTATTTTACACACACATTCTCTCTCTGACCCCCCGTGTATTTTACACACACATTCTCTCTCTGTCCCCCCGTGTATTTTACACACACATTCTCTCCCTGTCCCCCCGTGTATTTTACACACACATTCTCTCTCTGTCCCCCCGTGTATTTTACACACACATTCTCTCTCTGTCCCCCCGTGTATTTTACACACACATTCTCTCTCTGTCCCCCCGTGTATTTTACACACACATTCTCTCTCTGTCCCCCCGTGTATTTTACACACACATTCTCTCTCTGTCCCCCCGTGTATTTTACACACACATTCTCTCTCTGTCCCCCCGTGTATTTTACACACACATTCTCTCTCTGACCCCCCGTGTATTTTACACACACATTCTCTCTCTGACCCCCCGTGTATTTTACACACACATTCTCTGACCCCCCGTGTATTTTACACACACATTCTCTGTCCCCCCGTGTATTTTACACACACATTCTCTCTCTGTCCCCCTGTGTATTTTACACACACATTCTCTCTCTGTCCCCCCGTGTATTTTACACACACATTCTCTCTCTGTCTCCCCGTGTATTTTACACACACATTCTCTCTCTGTCTCCCCGTGTATTTTACACACACATTCTCTCTCTGTCCCCCCGTGTATTTTACACACACATTCTCTCTCTGTCTCCCCGTGTATTTTACACACACATTCTCTCTCTGTCTCCCCGTGTATTTTACACACACATTCTCTCTCTGTCCCCCCGTGTATTTTACACACACATTCTCTCTCTGTCTCCCCGTGTATTTTACACACACATTCTCTCTCTGTCCCCCCGTGTATTTTACACACACATTCTCTCTCTGTCACCCCGTGTATTTTACACACACATTCTCTCTCTGTCTCCCCGTGTATTTTACACACACATTCTCTCTCTGTCACCCCGTGTATTTTACACACACATTCTCCCTCTGTCCCCCCGTGTATTTTACACACACATTCTCTCTCTGTCCCCCCGTGTATTTTACACACACATTCTCTCTCTGTCCCCCCATGTATTTTACACACACATTCTCTCTCTGTCCCCCTGTGTATTTTACACACACATTCTCTCTCTGTCTCCCCGTGTATTTTACACACACATTCTCTCTCTGTCACCCCGTGTATTTTACACACACATTCTCTCTCTGTCCCCCCGTGTATTTTACACACACATTCTCTCTCTGTCTCCCCGTGTATTTTACACACACATTCTCTCTCTGTCTCCCCGTGTATTTTACACACACATTCTCTCTCTGTCCCCCCGTGTATTTTACACACACATTCTCTCTCTGACCCCCCGTGTATTTTACACACACATTCTCTCTCTGTCCCCCCGTGTATTTTACACACACATTCTCTCTCTGTCCCCCCGTGTATTTTACACACACATTCTCTCTCTGTCCCCCCGTGTATTTTACACACACATTCTCTCTCTGTCCCCCCGTGTATTTTACACACACATTCTCTCTCTGTCCCCCCGTGTATTTTACACACACATTCTCTCTCTGTCCCCCCGTGTATTTTACACACACATTCTCTCTCTGACCCCCCGTGTATTTTACACACACATTCTCTCTCTGACCCCCCGTGTATTTTACACACACATTCTCTGACCCCCCGTGTATTTTACACACACATTCTCTCTCTGTCCCCCCGTGTATTTTACACACACATTCTCTCTCTGTCTCCCCGTGTATTTTACACACACATTCTCTCTCTGTCTCCCCGTGTATTTTACACACACATTCTCTCTCTGTCCCCCCGTGTATTTTACACACACATTCTCTCTCTGTCTCCCCGTGTATTTTACACACACATTCTCTCTCTGTCTCCCCGTGTATTTTACACACACATTCTCTCTCTGTCCCCCCGTGTATTTTACACACACATTCTCTCTCTGTCCCCCCGTGTATTTTACACACACATTCTCTCTCTGTCTCCCCGTGTATTTTACACACACATTCTCTCTCTGTCTCCCCTGTGTATTTTACACACACATTCTCTCTCTGTCCCCCGTGTATTTTACACACACATTCTCTCTCTGTCCCCCGTGTATTTTACACACACATTCTCTCTCTGTCCCCCCGTGTATTTTACACACACATTCTCTCTCTGTCCCCCCGTGTATTTTACACACACATTCTCTCTCTGTCCCCCCGTGTATTTTACACACACATTCTCTCTCTGTCCCTGTGTATTTTACACACACATTCTCTCTCTGTCCCTGTGTATTTTACACACACATTCTCTCTCTGTCCCTGTGTATTTTACACACACATTCTCTCTCTGTCCCCCTGTGTATTTTACACACACATTCTCTCTCTGTCTCCCCGTGTATTTTACACACACATTCTCTCTCTGTCCCTGTGTATTTACACACACATTCTCTCTCTGTCCCCCCGTGTATTTTACACACACATTCTCTGTCCCCCCGTGTATTTTACACACACATTCTCTCTCTGTCCCCCCGTGTATTTTACACACACATTCTCTCTCTGTACCCCCGTGTATTTTACACACACATTCTCTCTCTGTCCCCCCGTGTATTTTACACACACATTCTCTCTCTGTCCCCCTGTGTATTTTACACACACATTCTCTCTCTGTCCCCCCGTGTATTTTACACACACATTCTCTCTCTGTCCCCCCGTGTATTTTACACACACATTGGGCTCGAATTTAGCAGGCCTGCGGGTTCCCAGCGGGTGGTCCTCCGGGAGCGTCGAAAACGCGGACGGGTAATCGTGTGCGTCCCCCACGCGATCGCGGGATAATTGGACCCATTAAGCCCTGCTTCCGGGTTCTGCGCTCCCCAGCTGCGTGCCGGCCGGCTGCGCATGCGCAGTACCATCGACGCGATGTAGGAGCTCCAGTTAAAGGGGCAGTCTCCCAAAGCCCCTCCTGCTGCAAGCAAGAGGTCTGGGAGAATGGCTCAGCCAAGGGGAAAGGCTGCGCCCCGTTTTTCAGATCTGGCACTGCAGCTGATGCTGGAGGGCGTGAGGAGGAGGAGGGAAACGCTCTTCCCTGAGGATGGGCGCAAGTTCCCTGCCGCCGCAACCAGGAAGGCATGGGCAGAGGTGGCGGCGGAGGTGAGCAGCAGGGGCAACACCCCAAGGACTTGGGAGCAGTGCCGCAAGCGCTTCAATGACCTGACTAGGTCTGGCAAGGTGAGTACACCAACGCACCCTTCCACATCCCGTCCCCACCATCACGCCAAGCAGATCACAACCCCCTCCTGCACAGCCACCACTGCGCTCCATCAGCAATCCTCACAGCCACTCATTCACCATCCTCGCCGTGCACGCAAGTACCCACCGTCCCTGACCCCACCCGAACACTACCACACACCCCACTCCCCATGCAATGGGATGGCCACGTGGCCCACGCTTCCTCCCATCCGTTCCGCGCCACGCTCAACCCAACCACACCGATGCTCGATGCGTCTCACGATGCAATACGCACCCACTCACACATCTGTGTTTTGCCTTCACAGGAGAAGAGGAGCAAGAACAACCGCGAAAGGGCACGCACCGGAGGTGGGCCGCCGCAAGTGGTGGAGCTCACCGACGCCGAGGTGGAGGCGCTCGACCTCGCCCGCACGCGACATTGCCTGTCGGTGGCCGATGGCGAGTGTGTCGCTGCCGAAATGGGCGGTAAGGGAAAGCTGACACTCAACACCCATGATCGCGAGTGACCGTATCATCACCTGCCATCAGGCGCACTGTCAAGTTGGTCCACATGCCTCAAAGTGCCCTCTGTTCTCTTGCAGGTGCGTCTTTGGATCAAGCGAGCATGGAGGGCGATTCCTCAGAGGACATGGCGGTCTCTGAGGGTGCATCGTCACATCTGAGCCAACCATCCACCAGCGCAGAGACACGCACCTCGGTGGGTCCCCCTTGCCAACTAGTTGGGGTAGCACTTGGTGAGTCACCGCGCACGAGTGAGCATGAGCAGACCCTGGTGGCAGGGGCAGCCGCGGAGGGTCCGCGACGGAGGGAGCACTCATCTCCAGGCTCTGCTCAGCCGGACCCAGATGCTGAACCCAGGGGGCCACCAGAGAAAAGGAGAGTCGTCGAGGGCCACCAGCTAATTGCTGAGGTGCTGGCAGAGATGCCGCGCGCATTGTCCACAATAGCGCAGGCGATGGAGGAGTCCACCTCCTGCATGTGGGCATTGGTGGCGCAGGCACAGGAGGGTACCAGCGACACAGTGTCGCGGGTAGGTGCGGGAGCGTCTGCGGTGGAGGACAGGCTGGCCTCCCTCGAGCGTCACGCACAGCTCCACATCGAGTCCTTGCAGGCCCTGACAACGTCTGTACGGATTCAGGGTGAGCAACATTCCGACGCCATCAACAGGCTGAGGGATACACTAGGGGTGGCCTTGCAAGGCCTCACACATGCCATCCAAACTGTGGTCCAGCAGGGTGGAAGGGGTGATGTGGGCCGAGGCCACGAGAGGGATGATGGTGACCGGGGACATGGAAGCGGGGACGCCTCTCAAGGCGTCCCCACGTCCCACCCGTCGCCCACCTCTCAACCAGCACCCGCAATGGTGCCTCCTCTCCAGGTGGCCGAGTCTGCCCCTGCCCCGGTGCAGGAGGAGCAGTCTGTGGAGGTGCCCTCACGGGCACCGAAACCCAGGGGCCGTCCGCCAAAAGCATCTACCCGGTCAAGGCAAGAAGACGAGCAACCTGCCACTACCTCTGCTGGAGCCACAGGGGTAGCACCACGTAGGGGTTCCCGGAGAAGAATTCCAAAGGCCTTATAATCACAAAGGGAATACACCAGGGTGTTTATTATTTTGTACTTTGTTTCTTAAATGATGTCACATTCCAGATATTAAATAGTCTATTCTCACCACTCCTGCCACCTCTCGTCCATTCTTCCGCGGCTTGTGCAGTAGTTGCGTTCCGTGCAGCCCATCATGACGGCGAACACCTGCTGCCACCCATTGGGCACACTGCTGTGGGTGCAGGATTACTGGCAGCACTCTTCAGTGGAGGGGGCTGGTATGTCCGCTCGCATGTGCAGGTGAGGAGATGCGAGCGCCTCGCAGTGTCTGACTCTAGGAGAACCGTTGACGTATGAGTGCGTCCCTGGCCCGGCGACCATCCCGGTGAGTCGCGGCTCGGCGCATGGGTCGTCCAACATCCTCTGGCGCGTCCTCCTCCTCCGCCTCCTCCTCCTCCTCCTCCTCCGCCTCCTCCTCCTCCGCCTCCTCCTCCTCCTCCTCCTCGCCCTCGCCTTCCTCAATGTGGGTGGCGGGTGTGGATGGGGCCTCCTCCAGCGGCACCCCTCTCTGTTGGGCCATGTTGTGCAGGGCACAGCAGACAACTATGATCCGTCCCACTCTGAATGGTGTGTATTGGAGCGCTCCCCCAGAACGATCAAGGCACCTGAAGCGCATCTTGAGAAGCCCTATGGTCTGCTCAATTGTAGACCTGGTAGCAGTGTGGCTGTCATTGTACCGACGCTGCGGCTCGGTGATGGGGTTCCTCAGAGGTGTCATGAGCCACGTGTGGAGGGGATACCCCTTGTCGCCGAGGAGCCAGCCGTTGCCGGCGTTGGGTGCCTGCAGGATGGGCGGGACGGCGGACTCCCTGAGGACGAAGGCATCGTGGCAGCTGCCGGGGTATCTGGCGCACACGTGTAGGAATCTCTGGCGGTGGTCACAGATGAGCTGGGCGTTCATGGAGTGATACCCCTTCCTGTTGATGAACAGCCCTGGCTCATGCGGAGGTGCCCGTATTGCGATGTGGGTGCAGTCGATTACACCCTGCACCCGTGGGAAGCCAGCCACAGCATGGAATCCAACCGCCCTCTCCATCTGGCTGCGCTCGTCCATGGCGAAGTTGATGTAGTGCGAGGCCCTGCGGAACAACCCATCGGTGACCTGCCTTATGCACTTGTGTGCAGAGGACTGACAGACCCCGGTGATGTCCCCGGTGGCACCCTGGAAGGAACCGGATGCGAAGAAGTTGAGGGCAGTGGTGACTTTGACGGCGACGGGTAAGAAGATGCTGCTTGGTCCATCCGGGAGCAGCTCGTCGTTAAGGAGGCTGCAGATGTCGGCGACTACCTGGCGATTGACTCTGAGCCTCCGTATGCACTGCTCCTCGGAGAGGTCCATGAAGCTGAGCCTCGGTCTGTAGACCCTGTGCGGAGGGTAGTGCCTCCTGCGACGCATCTCTCTCTGCGGTTGCCCTCCCTCCTGCTGTGCAGGTGGGTGTGCCGCAGCACCGTGTTGGGGGGCCCCACGTCTCCGAGGCGGACGGCGTGGACTGCGAGGCTGCTGGGGCTGGTCATCCTGTTCGTCCTCCGACGATGTCAACGCACCACCCATCTGGCAGGTGTTGGTCTGAGGGGTTGTGCAGGGTAGGTGGGTGGGTCCTCGGACTGGGGCTGCGGTTTCGTGTCGGTCTGTCCTCTGGCTTGGCGGGGGGTGGTGGGGGGCAGGGGTTGCCCTATGTGACGCGGTGACCTCCTGCGTGGGTGTGGGCTCTCCCCCGTGGAGCGCACCTTGGCACCTGCCACAGGCTGCTGGCTGCAACACGCCTGGTTTGAAGGGTACTGTTTCCCCCAGTGTGGGAAACTCACTGCCTTGAACCTAAAATCCCACACTTCCTCTTTTGACAGCTGATTCAGCTCATTAACTGACCACAACAAGCAAGTTAAGTACTCTCAAGTGGAACCCCGCTGGCTTTAATTGCCTGCGGGATTCCCACCAGCGGGGCTTTCGCGCGCAGCCCCGCACGTCAGCGCGGTACCCGGAAGTGGCCGGGATTTCGTCGCGATCCAGTCACGTGACCGGATATCGGGATTTTCGGGGCCCCCCCGCTGGAAACCCGCAGGTAACCCGACCCTAAAATCGAGCCCATTCTCTCTCTGTCCCCCCGTGTATTTTACACACACATTCTCTCTCTGTCCCCCCGTGTATTTTACACACACATTCTCTCTCTGTCCCCCCGTGTATTTTACACACACATTCTCTCTCTGTCCCCCCGTGTATTTTACACACACATTCTCTCTCTGTCCCCCCGTGTATTTTACACACACATTCTCTCTCTGTCCCCCCGTGTATTTTACACACACATTCTCTCTCTGTCCCCCCGTGTATTTTACACACACATTCTCTCTCTGTCCCCCCGTGTATTTTACACACACATTCTCTCTCTGTCCCCCCGTGTATTTTACACACACATTCTCTCTCTGTCCCCCCGTGTATTTTACACACACATTCTCTCTCTGTCCCCCCGTGTATTTTACACACACATTCTCTCTCTGTCACCCCGTGTATTTTACACACACATTCTCTCTCTGTCCCCCCGTGTATTTTACACACACATTCTCTCTCTGTCCCCCCGTGTATTTTACACACACATTCTCTCTCTGTCCCCCCGTGTATTTTACACACACATTCTCTCTCTGTCCCCCCGTGTATTTTACACACACATTCTCTCTCTGTCCCCCCGTGTATTTTACACACACATTCTCTCTCTGTCCCCCTGTGTATTTTACACACACATTCTCTCTCTGTCTCCCCGTGTATTTTACACACACATTCTCTCTCTGCCCCTGTATTTTTTCCTCTCTCTCTGCCCCTGTGTGTTTTACACACTCGCTGTTTCTGCCCTGTATATTTTACTCTCTCTGTCACTCTGTGTGTGTTTTACTTTCTTACCCACTCACACTCACTCACACACACACACACACTCACACACACACTTCCAGCAGGGATCACTTGACGTTTCCCACGAGTCGCCTCCGAGCTGATTTTTTTTTCTCCTGAAACCAGCATTACTCTTGGCTAATTTCAGAATCCCAAACACTGCCTTTGCTGTGATCAGCTGAGCGAGGAGTGAAGCTGGGCCTTTCCTGGCCTCTGATTTGAGCAGTCTCTGTTTGCTGAGTAAAGTCCATCTCTTGGTATATCTCCAGCACCTGCTCCTGTCAATCATTCAGAACATGAGATGGAAAATGGCACAAATCCCGAGGGCATCCAGTCAGGAGCAGCTGCCGCATGACACTACTGCTATTTATTGCTCACTGTCGTTCATCAGCTCTGACCTCCCTTTTTCATTTACTGTTACTCTTTGTGTGGTTTAGTTATTTTAATGTCTGTTCATAGCCTTTGTGAAAAGCAGGGTGAGTTCACTCAAGTAGAAATCTCTCCTGGGACAAGGTGTGTTTTGTTACACTCTCGGACGAAGAATTGAGCAGAGATTTATCTAAACATTCAGTCAATGTTGCGTATGTGGATTTTCAAAAGGCCTTTGGTCAGGTGCCCTGTCGGAGGCTTGTTGATAAAATTAAAGGCTCACCAAATTAAAGGGAGTGTGGCAGCATGGATGGAGAGTTGATTAAAGGGCAGAACAGCGGGTGGTTAATGGATGTTATTTGGACTGGAGGGATATGAGCAGAGATTTTCCCCCAGGGGGTAGTGTTGGACGCATTGCTCTCCTCAATATATAGAAATGATCTGGACTTGGGCAATTGGGGCACAATATCGAAACTTGTAGACAACGTAGAGCATGATTCCTGTGGACTGTAAGGGGCCTCAGGAGGAAATGGGCAGGTTCGTAGATTGGACAGAGATAACATTAATTGGATAACTTCAAAGAGCAGGCAGGATGGGCCGAATGGCCTCCTTCTGTGCTGTAAGTTTCTCCGATTTTATGAAATTTAATGAGGAGAAATATGAGGTGATACATTTTGGGAGGAGAGGAAATAGACACAAAATAATGAAACTTTAAAAGGAGTCAAGGAAAAGACTCAGGGATTGAGACATACAAACCTTTAAAATACGAGGACAAGAAGCACAGCTGATCCTCGGTTTTACAAATAGGAGCACAGAGTACAAATGGAAAGAGGAAAAGCTAATCCTGAACAAACCATTGGTCAGGCCAAGGGACACAATGTTTTTCACTCAAAGGGTGGTGAGCGTCTGGAACGAGCTGCCAGAGGCAGTAGTAGAGGCGGGTACAATTTTGTCTTTTAAAAGCATTTGGACAGTTACATGGGTAAGATGGGTATGGAGGGATATGGGCCAAGTGCAGGCAATTGGGACTAGCTTAGTGGTATAAACTGGGCGACATGGACATGTTGGGCCGAAGGGCCTGTTTCCATGTTGTAACTTCTATGATTCTATTCTATGAATGTTGTGACCAGATTCGGGCACCTTGGATGTCAAGGCTCTGGAGGGAAAATAAAAAAGTTTTGATGAGGGTCCCAGGGATGAAATGCTTTAGTTATGAGGAGAGACCAGAGGAACTGAGGCTCTTTTCATTGGAACAGAGCGAGGTCTGATGGAGATGTTTAAATTTCGAAGGCATTTTAATAAGGTAAATCGGGGAGAAAACTATTTCAGAAACGAAAGGGCTTAAATTTAAGATCATCACCAAAAGAACAAAGGGAGATGGTAGGAAAATAATATTTTGCACAGAAGTTTGTTACGACATGGAGTGTCAGAGCAGAAAGAGGGAGGAAAGCAGAATCCAAATAGCTTTTAAAAGGGAACTGTATATTTGAAAAAGAAAAGATTTTAAAGGTTATTGGGAAAGGACAGGATTGGGACTGAGGGGAGAGATCTTTCAGAGAGAGGGGGCACAGGGGGCGATGGGCTGAATGGGACTGAGGGGGGAGATCTTTCAGAGAGAGGGCACGGGGTTGTGAAGAAGGCATACGGAATGCTCTCCGTTATTAGCCGAGGTATGGAATACAAAAGCAGGGATGTAATGATGGAACTGTATAAAACGCTGGTAAGGCCACAGCTGGAGTATTGTGCGCAGTTCTGGTCACCACATTACAGGAAGGACGTAATTGCTCTGGAGAGAGTGCAGAGAAGATTTACAAGAATGTCGCCAGGGCTTGAAAATTGCAGCTACGAGGAGAGATTGGATAGGCTGGGGTTGTTTTCCTTAGAGCAGAGGAGGCTGAGGGGGGACTCGATTGAGGTGTACAAAATTACGAGGGGCCCAGATAGAGTAGACAGGAAGTACCTGTTTCCCCTAGCGGAGAGTTCAAGAACTCGAGGACATCGATTTAAGCTGATTGGTGGAAGGATTAGAGGGGACATGAGGAAAAACTTTTTTACCCAGAGGGTGGTGGGTGTATGGAATTCGCTGCCCGAGTTGGAGGTAGAGGCAGGGACCCTCAACTCTTTTAAAAAGTACCTGGACCTGCACCTAAAGTGCTGTAAGCTGCAGGGCTACGGACCGGGTGCTGGAAGGTGGGATTAGAATGGGCACCTGGTTGTTCTTCGAGCCGGCACGGACATGATGGGCCGAATGGCCCCCTTCTGTACTGTATCTTTTCTATGGTTCTAGGGGGCGATGGGCTGAATGGGACTGAGGGGGGAGATCTTTCAGAGAGAGGGCACAGGGGGTGATGAGCTGAATGGGACTGAGGGGGGAGATCTTTCAGAGAGAGGGGGCACAGGGGGCGATGGGCTGAATGGGACTGAGGGGGGAGATCTTTCAGAGAGGGGGCACGGGGGCCGATGAGCTGAATGGGACTGAGGGGGGAGATCTTTCAGAGAGAGGGGGCACAGGGGGCGATGGGCTGAATGGGACTGAGGGGGGAGATCTTTCAGAGAGAGGGCACGGGGCAACAGGACCAACAACTTCCTGTGCTGTAAAATTTCTGCTAATGGTCAAAGTGTGGAAGAAGAAAGGGAGCAGGAAGTGAGGAGGATAGAATTAGAAAGGTTACAGCACGGAAGGAGGCCATTCGGCCCATCGAGTCCGTGCCGGCTCTCTGCAAGAGCAATCCAGCTAGTCCCACTCCCCCGCCCTATTCCCGTAGCCCTGCAATTTTATTCCTTTCAAGTACTTATCCAGTTCCCTTTTGAAGGCCATGATTGAATCTGCCTCCACCACCCCCTCGGGCAGTGCATTCCAGATCCTAACCACTCGCTGTGTAAAAATGTTTTTCCTCATGTCACCTTTGGTTCTTTTGCCAATCACCTTAAATCTATATCCTCTGGTTCTTGACCCTTCCCCCAATGGGAACAGTTTCTCTCTATCTACTCTGTCTAGACCCTTCATGATTTTGAATACCTCGATCAAATCTCCTCGCAATCTTCTCTGTTCCAAGGAGAACAATCCCAGCTTCTCCAGTCTATCCACGTAACTAAAGTCCCTCATCCCTGGAATCATTCTAGTAAATCTCTTCTGCACCCTCTCTAAGGCCTTCACATCTTTCCTAAAGTTTGGTGCCCAGAACTGGACACAATACTCCAGTTGTGGTCGAACCAGTGTTTTATCAACGTTCATCATGACTTCCATCCTCTATGCCTCTATTTATAAAGCCAAGAATCCCGTATGCTTTTTTAACTAATTTCACAACCTGTCCTGTCACCTTCAACGATTTCTGCACATATACCCCCAGATCTCTCTGTTCCTGTACCCCTTTTAGAGTTGTGCCCTCTAGTTTATATTGCCTCTCCTCATTCTTCCTGCCGAAATGTATCACCTCACATTTTTCCATGTTAAACTTCATCTGCCACGTGTCCGCCCATTCCACCAGCCTGTCTATATCCTCTTGAAGTCTAAAAAAACTATCCTCCTCACTGTTCACTACCCTTGGAAGTTTTGTGTCATCCGCAAATTTTGAATTGTACCCTGTACACCTAATTAATATGTATCAAGAAAAGCAGTGATCCCAGCACCGACCCCTGGGGAACACTACTGTGCACCTCCCTCCAGTCCAAAAAACAATCGTTCACCACTACGCACTGTTCCAAGTCCCTTAGCCAATTCTGTATCCATGTTGCTACTGCCCCTTTATTCCATGGGCCTCAGTCTTGATGATAAGCCTACCAAAACCCTGGTTAGACTGCACCTGGAGTACTGTGAGCAGTTCTGGGCACCGCACCTTCGGAAGGACATATTGGCCTTGGAGGGAGTGCAGCGTAGGTTTACTAGAATGATACCTGGACTTCAAGGGTTAAGTTACGAGGAGAGATTACACAAATTGGGGTTGTATTCTCCAGAGTTTCGAAGGTTAAGGGGTGATCTGATCGAAGTTTATAAGATATTAAGGGGAACAGATAGGGTGGATAGAGAGAAACTATTTCCGCTGGTTGGGGATTTTAGGAGTAGGGGGCACAGTCCAAAAATTAGAGCCAGACCTTTCAGGAGCGAGATTAGAAAACATTTCTACACACAAAGGGTGGTAGAAGTTTGGAACTCTCTTCCGCAAACGGCAATTGATACTAGCTCAATTGCTAAATTTAAATCTGAGATAGATAGCTTTTTGGCAACCAAAGGTATTAAGGGATATGGGCCAAAGGCAGGTATATGGAGTTAGATCACAGATCAGCCATGATCTTATCAAATGGAGGAGCAGGCACGAGGGGCTGAATGGCCTACTCCTGTTCCTATGTTCCTCTTGATGAAGGGCTTTTTGAAAGTCCACATACACCACATCAACTGCAATGCCCTCATCTACCCTCTCTGTCACCACATCAAAAAACTCTTATTAAGTTGGTTGGAGTTTTTTGATGAGGTTACAGAGAGGGTCAATGAGGACAATGCAATGGATGTGGTGTATATGGACTTTCAAAAAGTGCTTGATAAAGTGCCACATGGTAGACCTGCTATGAGAGGGATAGTGGAATATAGTTCCAGTTCCTACAGTTAAGAGGGGAAAATTGCTCTCATCTGGTGTTTTCTCCGATCAGTGTTATTAGAATGGTCACAGCACAGAAGGCCTTTCGGCCCTTCGAGGCCATGCCAGCTCTTTGCAAGGGCAATCCAGTTAATCCCATTCCCGGCTCTTTCCCTGTAGCCCTGCAAATTTTTTCACTTATTTATTTATCCAATTAAGTCTTTATCCAATTCCTTTGAATCTGATTGAATCTGCCTCCACCACCCCCTCGGGCAGTGCATTCCAGATCCTAACCACTCGCTGCTTAAAAAAGTTTTTCCTCATGTCACCTTTGGTTCCTTTGCCAATCACCTTAAATCTGTGTCCTCTGGTTCTTGACTCTACCGCCAATGGGAACAGTTTCTCTCGATTTACTTTATCTAAGCCCTTCATGATTTTGAACACCTCGATCAAATCTCCTCTCAACCTTCTCTGCTCCAAGGAGAACAATCCCAGCCTTTCCTCGTCTCTCCACATAACTAAAGTCCCTCATCCCTGGAATCATTCTAGTAAATCTTTTCTGCACCCTCTCTAAGGCCTTCACATCTTTCCTAAAGTGCGGTGCCCAGAACTGGACACAATACTCCAGTTGTGGCCGAACCAATGTTTTATAAAGGTTCATCATGACTTCCTTGCTTTTGTACTCTATGCCTCTATTTATAAAGCCCAGGATCCCGTATGCTTTTTTAACTGCTTTCTCAACCTGTCCTGCCACTTTCAATGATTTGTGTACATAAACCCCCAGATCTCTCTGTTCCTGCACCCCCTTTAGAGTTGTGCCCTTTAGTTTATATTGCCTCTCCTCGTTCTTCCTACCGAAATTTATCACTTTGCACTTCTCTGCGTTAAATTTCATCTGCCACGTGTCCGCCCATTCCACCAGCCTGTCTATATCCTCTTGAAGTCTATCACTATCCTCCTCACTGTTCACTACACTTCCAAGTTTTGTGTCATCTGCAAATTTTGAAATTGTGCCCTGTACACCCAAGTCCAAGTCATTAATATATATCAAGAAAAGCAGTGGTCCCAGCACTGACCCCTGGGGAACACCACTGTACACCTCCCTCCAGTCCGAAAAACAACCGTTCACCACTACTCTCTGCCAGTTATTAATCCACAAGTTTAAATATTCTGTGAAAATAGGAGCTCATTAACTTGTTTAATGACAGCAATAAAAACAAAAAGACAGTGGAATTTTGGAATAGATTAAAACATTTTAATTAGTTCATTCAGACTGTCGGCGTAGCGACATTATAATAACATCTGTGGCACTGACGGGAGCTCAGAGCAAATCTCTCCCTCAGTCCTTCACAGGGTCGAGGAATTCACTGGGAGCGCGGCTTCCGCTTGTAATGTTCCACATGAGACAACATCCAACAGGAAGGCAACATTAACGAGGCTGTCAAGACAACAAAGGCTATGGTCTGCTCCTGTAACAGAAACCAACATCTGGAATAAGAGCCCACCCCTGGATACAGAGAATGACCCAACATCTGGAATGAGGGCCCACCCCTGGATACAGAGAATGACCCAACACCTGGAATGAGAGCCCACCCCTGGATACAGAGAATGACCCAACACCTGGAATGAGAGCCCACCCCTGGATACCGAGAAAGAACCAACATCTGGAATGAGAGCCCACCCCTGGATACAGAGAATGACCCAACACCTGGAATGAGAGCCCACCCTGGATACAGAGAATGACCCAACACCTGGAATGAGAGCCCACCCCTGGATACAGAGAATGACCCAACATCTGGAATGAGAGCCCACCCCTGGATACAGAGAATGACCCAACATCTGGAATGAGAGCCCACCCC
Organism: Heptranchias perlo; assembly: GCF_035084215.1. Classification (NCBI taxonomy): domain Eukaryota; kingdom Metazoa; phylum Chordata; class Chondrichthyes; order Hexanchiformes; family Hexanchidae; genus Heptranchias; species Heptranchias perlo. The sequence goes on from NC_090336.1 coordinate 75,871,791, forward strand.
TGGATACAGAGAATGACCCAACATCTGGAATGAGAGCCCACCCCTGGATACAGAGAATGACCCAACACCTGGAATGAGAGCCCACCCCTGGATACAGAGAATGACCCAACATCTGGAATGAGAGCCCACCCCTGGATACAGAGAATGGCCCAACACCTGGAATGAGAGCCCACCCCTGGATACAGAGAATGGCCCAACACCTGGAATGAGAGCCCACCCTGGATACAGAGAATGGCCCAACACCTGGAATGAGAGCCCACCCCAGGGTGCCGGGTTTGGGGGGTAGGGAGGGAGGTGGCACAGACAGTTGGCAATTGGCAGCAAGTTAATGATTGAACTTTGAACCGAAGGGTTATCACAGTCCCATAAACTCTAATCTCGTAACGTTAATCCAAAAATAAACAGAAACTGTTTTTAAAGACGGTCCTTGAAAGGAAAGGTCGGGGGGGGGTTCGGACTGACCTGCCCGGCCCCATTCCCAGCCCCTGTCCCAGCTCCTGCTCCGTCCCCTGCCCCATCCCTTGTCCTGCGGGCCGCCTTGGGCTGTCTGTCTGCTCCCACCCTCCCTCTGTAACTGCTTTTATGGCACTGGTTTCCATCTCAGCGACTGACAGGTCAACGAGCAACCAGAGTCCCGGGGAGGCTGCTGTCCGCTTACTGCCCCCTCTCTCTGCCCCCTCTCTCTGTCCCCTCAATCTCTGCCCCTCTCTCTCTGCCCCTCACTCTCCGCCCCCTCAATCTCTGCCCCCTCAATCTCTGCCCCCTCTCTCTGACCCCCTCTCTCTGCCCCTCACTCTCTGCCCCCCCTCTCTCTGCCCCCCTCTCTCTGCCCCCCCTCTCTCTGCCCCTCACTCTCCACCCCCTCTATCTGCCCCCTCTCTCTGCCCCCCTCTCTCTGCCCCTCACTCTCCGCCCCCCTCTCTCTGCTCCCTCTCTCTGCTCCCTCTCTCTGCCCCTCACTCTCTGCCCCCCCTCTCTCTGCCCCCCTCTCTCTGCCCCCCCTCTCTCTGCCCCTCACTCTCCGCCCCCTCTATCTGCCCCCTCTCTCTGCCCCCTCTCTCTGCCCCTCAATCTCTGCCCCCCTCTCTCTGTCCCCTCTCTCTGCCCCCTCTCTCTGCCCCCTCTCTCTACCCCCTCTCTCTGCCCCTCACTCTCTGTCCCCTCTCTCTGCCCCCTCTCTCTGCCCCTCAATCTCTGCCCCCCTCTCTCTGTCCCCTCTCTCTGCCCCCTCTCTCTGCCCCCCACTCTCTGCCCCCTCTCTCTACCCCCTCTCTCTGCCCCTCACTCTCTGTCCCCTCTCTCTGCCCCCTCTCTCTGCCCCTCAATCTCTGCCCCCCTCTCTCTGTCCCCTCTCTCCGCCCCTCTCTCTCTCTGTGCCCCCCACTCTCCGAACCTCATTCTCTGCCCCCTCACTCTCTGTCCCTTCTCTCTGACCCCCACTCTCTGCCCCACCCTCTGCCACAACTCTCTGCCCCCCTCACTCTCTACCCCCCTCTCTCTGTCCTCTCACTCTGTCCCCACTCTCTGTCCCTCATTCTCTGACCCCTCTCTCCGGCCCCCTCTCTCTAGCCCCCTCTCTCTGCCCCTCACTCTCTGCTCTGCTCTCTCTGTCCCCCCTCCCTGGTCCCCCCTCTCTGCCCCACTCCCTCCCCTCACTCTCTGCCGCCTCACTCCTGCTCCTCATTCTCTGCCTTCACTCTTTGCCCCCTCTCTCTGTGCCCCCTCACTCTCCGACCCCCGTCTCTGACCCCTCACTCTCTGCCCCCTCTCTCTCTGCCCCTCACTCTCTGCCCCCCACCCTCTGCCCCCCACCCTCTGCCCCCTCACTCTCTGCCCCTCACTCTCTGCCCCCTCTCTCTGCCCCTCACTCTCTGCCCCTCTCTCTGCCCCCCACCCTCTGTCCCCTTACTCTCTGCCCCCTCACTCTCTGCCCCTCTCTCGCTGCCTCCACTCTCCGACTCACTCTCTGGCCCCTCTCTGCCCCCTCACTCTCTGCCCCCCCACTCTGTCCCCTCTCCTTCTGCCCTCGCAATCTCTGCCCCCTCTCTCTGCCCCCTCTCTCCGACCCTCACTCTCTCCCCTCTCTCCCCCCTCACTCTCTCCCCTCTCTCTCTCCCCTCACTCTCTCCCCTCATTCTCTCTCCCACTCTCTCTCCCCCTCTCTCTCTCCCCTCTCTCTCTGTCCTCACTCTCTCCCCTCATTCTCTGCCCCCTCTCTCCCCCCTCACTCTCTCTCCCCCTCTCTCTGCCCCCCCCTCTCTCTCCTCACCCCACTCCGGACTATGGGGGTCTCCGACTCTCTGACCGGTGTCCCGGGCGAGTTTGAAGCCACTAACCGTCACCGTCAGCACTTCCTTCGGGGATTTGGACACGATCTTCGCCCTGGGGATGAGCTGCTGCCCGGTCCCGGCGATCAGAAAGCGCAGCCCCCGGGACCCGGGGCGGGTCAGTCCCAACATCTTCCTCCGGCAAAAGAGCTCGGCTCACGGGGCAGCGACCTGGAGAGCGGCGGAGTCCGGAATGTCCTTGGAAGAGGAGCCGGGGCCAGAGGACAGAGGCTGGAACCATTCACCGCCCGACATTGGCTCCCGTCAGCGGGAAGGACCATAAAAGGCATCAAGGAAACTGGGAATGACCAAACTTCACCGGGAATGACCTAACTTCACTGGGAATGACCAAACTTCACCGGGAATGACCAAACTTCACTGGGAATGACCAACAATCACTGGGAATTACCAAACTTCACTGGGAATGACCAAACTTCACTGGAATGACCAAACTTCACTGGGAATGACCAACAATCACTGGGAATGACCAAACTTCACTGGGAATGACCAAACTTCACTGGGAATGACCAACAATCACTGGGAATTACCAAACTTCACTGGGAATGACCAAACTTCACTGGGAATGACCAACATTCACTGGGAATAACCAAACTTCACTGGGAATGACCAAACTTCACTGGGAATGACCAACATTCACTGGGAATAACCAAACTTCACTGGGAATGACCAACAATCACTGGGAATGACCAAACTTCACCGGGAATGACCAAACTTCACTGGGAATGACCAACAATCACTGGGAATTACCAAACTTCACTGGGAATGACCAAACTTCACTGGGAATGACCAACATTCACTGGGAATAACCAAACTTCACTGGGAATGACCAAACTTCACTGGGAATGACCAACATTCACTGGGAATAACCAAACTTCACTGGGAATGACCAACATTCACTGGGAATAACCAAACTTCACTGGGAATGACCAACAATCACTGGGAATAACCAAACTTCACTGGGAATGACCAACATTCACTGGGAATAACAGCCCCTCACTGGGAATGACCAACATTCACTGGGAATAACAGCCCCTCACTGGGAATGACCAACATTCACTGGGAATAACAGCTCCTCACTGGGAATGACCAAACTTCACCGGGAATGACCAACATTCACTGGGAATAACCAAACTTCACTGGGAATGACCAAACTTCACTGGGAATGACCAACAATCACTGGGAATAACCAAACTTCACTGGGAATGACCAACATTCACTGGGAATAACAGCCCCTCACTGGGAATGACCAACATTCACTGGGAATAACAGCCCCTCACTGGGAATGACCAACATTCACTGGGAATAACAGCCCCTCACTGGGAATGACCAACATTCACTTGGGAATAACAGCTCCTCACTGGGAATGACCAAACTTCACCGGGAATGACCAACATTCACTGGGAATAACCAAACTTCACTGGAATGACCAAACTTCACTGGGAATGACCAACAATCACTGGGAATAACCAAACTTCACTGGGAATGACCAACATTCACTGGGAATAACAGCCCCTCACTGGGAATGACCAACATTCACTGGGAATAACAGCCCCTCACTGGGAATGACCAACATTCACTGGGAATAACAGCCCCTCACTGGGAATAACCAACATTCACAGGGAATAACAGCCCCTTACTGGGAATGACAACTACTCACTGGGAATAACAGCCCCTCACCGGGAATAATAGCCCCTCGCTGGGAATAACAGCCCCTCACCGGGAATGACAGCCCCTCACTGGGAATAACCAACATTCACTGGGAATAACCACATTCACTGGGAATAACAGCCCCTCACTGGGAATGACAGCCCCTCACTGGGAATAACCAACATTCACTGGGAATGACAGCCTCCCACTGGGAATAACAGCTCCCCTCTGGGAATTACAGCCCCTCACTGTGAATGACAGCCCCTCACTGGGAATAACCAACATTCACTGGGAATGACAGCCTCCCACTGGGAATAACAGCTCCTCTCTGGGAATGACAGCCCCTCACTGGGAATAACAGCCCCTCACTGGGAATGACCAACATTCACTGGGAATCACAGCCACTCACCAGGAATAACAGCTCCTCACTGGGAATGACAGCCCCTCACTGGGAATAACAGCCCCTCGCTGGGAATAACAGCCCTCACCGGGAATAACCAACATTCACTGGGAATGACAGCCCCTCGCTGGGAATAACAGCTCCTCACTGGGAATGACAGCCCCTCACTGGGAATAACAGCCCCTCGCTGGGAATAACAGCCCTCACCGGGAATAACCAACATTCACTGGGAATAACAGCCACTCACCAGGAATAACAGCCCCTCTCCGGGAATGCCAGCCCCTCACTGGGAGTGACAGCTCCTCACTGGGAATAACTAACATTCACTGGGAATGACAGCCTCCCACTGGGAATAACAGCTCCTCACTGGGAATGACAGCCCCCTCACTGGGAATAACAGCCCCCTCACCGGGAATAACCAACATTCACTGGGAATAACCAAACTTCACTGGGAATGACCAACATTCACTGGGAATGACCAACAATCACTGGGAATGACCAAACTTCACTGGGAATGACCAACAATCACTGGGAATAACCAAACTTCTCTGGGAATGACCAAACTTCACCAGGAATGACCAAACTTCACCGGATATGACCAATGATCACTGGGAATAATGGCCCCTCACTGGAATAACAGTCCCTCACTGGGAATGACCAACATTCACTGGGAATGACAGCACCTCACTGGGAATGACCAAACTTCACTGGGAATAACCAACATTCACTGGGAATGACAGCACCTCACTGGGAATAACCAACATTCACTGGGAATGACCAACTTTCACTGGGAATAACCAACTTTCACTGGGAATAACAGCTCCTCACTGGGAATAACAGCCCCTCGCTGGGAATAACAGCCCTCACCGGGAATAACCAACATTCACTGGGAATGACAGCCCCTCGCTGGGAATAACACCCCTCACCGGGAATAACCAACATTCACTGGGAATAACAGCCCCTCACTGGGAATCACAGCCCCTCACTGGGAATAACCAACATTCACTGGGAATGACAGCTCCTCACTGGGAATGACCAACATTCACTGGGAATCACAGCCCCTCACTGGGAATAACCAACATTCACTGGGAATGACAGCTCCTCACTGGGAATTACAGCTCCTCACTGGGAATGACCAACATTCACTGGGAATAACAGCCCCTCACTGGGAATCATAGCCCCTCACTGGGAATAACCAACATTCACAGGGAATAACAGCCCCTCACTGGCAATAACAGCCCCTCACCGGGAATGACAGCCCCTCACCGGGAATGACAGCCTCCCACTGGGAAGAACAGCTCCTCACTGGGAATAACCAACATTCACTGGGAATAACAGCCCCTCACTGGGAATAACCAACATTCACTGGGAATAACAGCCCCTCACTGGGAATGACCAACATTCACTGGGAATAACAGCTCCTCACTGGGAATGACCAACATTCACTGGGAATAACAGCCCCTCACTGGGAATAACCAACATTCACTGGGAATGACAGCTCCTCACTGGGAATGACCAACATTCACAGGGAATAACAGCCCCTCACCGGGAATGACAGCCCCTCACCGGGAATGACAGCCTCCCACTGGGAATAACCAACATTCACTGGGAATAACAGCCCCTCTCTGGGAATGACAGCCCCTCACTGGGAGTGACAGCTCCTCACTGGGAATAACCAACATTCACTGGGAATGACAGCCTCCCACTGGGAATAACAGCCCCTCACTGGGAATAACAGCCCCTCACTGGGAATAACCAACATTCACTGGGAATAACAGCCCCTCACTGGGAATAACAGCCCTCACCGGGAATAACCAACATTCACTGGGAATAACAGCCCCTCACTGGGAATAACAGCCCCTCACCGGGAATAACAGCCCCTCACTGGGAATAACAGCCCCTCACTGGGAATAACAGCCCCTCACCGGGAATAACAGCCCTCACCAGGAATAACAGCCCCTCACCGGGAATAACAGCCCCTCTCCGGGAATGACAGCTCCTCACTGGGAATAACAGCCCCTCTCCGGGAATGACAGCTCCTCACTGGGAATAACAGCCCCTCACTGGGAATAACAGCCCCTCACTGGGAATAACCAACATTCACTGGGAATAACAGCCCCTCACTGGGAATAACAGCCCCTCACCGGGAATAACCAACATTCACTGGGAATGACAGCCCCTCACTGGGAATAACAGCCCCTCACTGGGAATAACAGCCCCTCACTGGGAATAACAGCCCCTCACCGGGAATAACAGCCCCTCACTGGGAATAACAGCCCCTCACCAGGAATAACAGCCCCTCACCGGGAATAACAGCCCCTCTCCGGGAATGACAGCTCCTCACTGGGAATAACAGCCCCTCTCCGGGAATGACAGCTCCTCACTGGGAATAACAGCCCCTCTCCGGGAATGACAGCTCCTCACTGGGAATAACAGCCCCTCACTGGGAATAACAGCCCCTCACTGGGAATAACCAACATTCACTGGGAATAACAGCCCCTCACTGGGAATAACAGCCCCTCACCGGGAATAACCAACATTCACTGGGAATGACAGCCCCTCACTGGGAATAACAGCCCCTCACTGGGAATAACAGCCCCTCACTGGGAATAACAGCCCCTCACCGGGAATAACAGCCCCTCACTGGGAATAACAGCCCCTCACCAGGAATAACAGCCCCTCACCGGGAATAACAGCCCCTCTCCGGGAATGACAGCTCCTCACTGGGAATAACAGCCCCTCTCCGGGAATGACAGCTCCTCACTGGGAATAACAGCCCCTCACTGGGAATAACAGCCCCTCACTGGGAATAACAGCCCTCACCAGGAATAACAGCCCCTCACCGGGAATAACAGCCCCTCTCCGGAAATGACAGCTCCTCACTGGGAATAACAGCCCCTCTCCGGGAATGACAGCTCCTCACTGGGAATAACAGCCCCTCACTGGGAATAACAGCCCCTCACCGGGAATAACAGCCCCTCACTGGGAATAACCAACATTCACTGGGAATAACAGCCCCTCACCGGGAATAACAGCCCCTTACCGGAGAGGAGCCGAGCCGAGCGGAGGGAGCGTCCGATAAAAGGCGGGATTTCAGAGCGCTGAGAACAGCTGAGAGGAGCCGAGCCGAGCGGAGGGAGCGTCCGATAAAAGGCGGGATTTCAGAGCGCTGAGAACAGCTGAGAGGAGCCGAGCGGAGGGAGCGTCCGATAAAAGGCGGGATTTCAGAGCGCTGAGAACAGCTGAGAGGAGCCGAGCCGAGCGGAGCCGAGCGGAGCTGCGACCGAGTTCGAAGTGACGTCAGGAATCAGATCGGGACGCGACACAGGGGAGGCACCTGATTGGTGAGTAGGTTCAGGTGAGTATTTCTCCTTATCTACAGTAACTGAAGTAAAAGGAAAGGGAAGGTCTGCAGGTCTTATAGGAAGTAGCGTTTATTTTAGTGAATCAAGGTCCCGAGTGTAGTTAACATTCTCTAAAGTAAGAATAATTTAAAGGAGTAAACTCCTTAAAGGGAGTGGTAAGTAGTTTTTCTTTCCTTTTTTTTCTCTTGACATTGTAGTTGTTGTTAAGCTAACTTAAGGGTTAAGTCATGGCAGGAGATCCCAGGGCCGTGTCATGTTCCTCTTGTGGGATGTGGGAATTCAGGGATCCTTCCTGTATCCCTGATTCCTTCACCTGCGGGAAGTGTGTCCAGCTGCAGCTATTGTTTGACCGCTTGACGGCTCTGGAGCTGCGGATGGACTCACTTTGGAGCATCCGCGATGCTGAGAAAGTCGTGGATAGCACGTTCAGTGAGTTGGTCACACCGCAGATAAAAATTACTGAGGGAGATAGTGAATGGGGACCCAGCACCGACCCCTGCGGAACACCACTGGCTACTGGTTGCCAGTCTGAGAATGAACCATTTATCCCAACTCTCTGCTTCCTGTTAGATAACCAATCCTCCACCCATGCCAGAATATTACCCCCAATCCAGTGATTCTTTATCTTGAGCAATAATCTTTTATGGACAAGGGCAAAGGCCGAGGCTCCTCCATCACTGCATCCTGGGTCCTCATACCTGCCTGGCTCGCAGTCTCACCCTCCTGTCCCTGACCACTGACCAACTCTAAACCACGACCGAACCTAAAGGGTGTGACTGCCTCCTGGATCAAAGTGTCCAGATAACTCTCCCCCACCCTGATGCATCGCAATGTCTGCAGCTCGAGCTCCAGCTCAACAACTCTGAGCCGAAGTTCCTCGAGTTGATAGATATTAATGACTTGGACTTGGGTGTACAGGGCACAATTTCCAAATTTGCAGATGTCACAAAACTTGGAAGTGTAGTAAACAGTGAGGAGGATAGTGATAGACTTCAAGAGGATATAGACAGGCTGGTGGCATGGGCAGACGAATACCTACATTTATTGGGAATAACCAATTTATCTGGGATAATCGCCCCTCACTGGGAATAACCAATCTCACTGGGAAGAACCAATCTCACTGGGAATAACCAATCCCACTGGGAATAACCAACGGCCCAAAGCACTTTACAGCCAATAAAGTACTTTTTGAATTTAGGGCAGTTGGTTAAATTAAATTAAGAGTTGCGAGAATAAATCTGCTATTACTATATTAAAGTAATAACGTAAATAGATTATTAACTAGTGTGGAAAACTATAAATAACCGATTGAATAAAAACTTTTAAAAAACTAATTAAATAAAACGAGGTTAGATAGAGATGGCGATGCAGGTGGTGCCATATCTGCAGCATGTGGGAGTTTGTGGAGACCAGTGAGTTCCCGAGTAACCACATCCGCAGTAAGTGTCTGCAACTCGAGGAACTTTGGCTCAGAGTTGTTGAACTGGAGCTCGAGCTGCAGACATTGCGATGCATCAGGGTCGGGGAGAGTTATCTGGACACTTTGATCCAGGAGGCAGTCACACCCCTTAGATTAGGTCGTAGTTTAGATTTGGACAGGGACAGGAGGGTGTGACTGCGAGTCAGGCAGGTATGAGGACCCAGGATGCAGTGATGGAGGAGCCTCAGCCTTTGACCTTGTCCAACAGGTACGAGGTACTTGCTACCTGTATGGATGAGAAAAGACTGAAGGGAGGATGGGCAGACTGACCACCGCACCGTGCTACAGGGGGCCATTCAAGTGGGGGGAGTAAAAAGGAATGTGGTAGTGGTAGGGGACAGTATAGTCAGGGGGATAGACACTGTTCTCTGCAGCCGTGACCGGGAGTACCGAAGGCTGTGTCGCCTGCCCAGCGCCAGGGTTAAGGACATCTCCTCGCGGCTGGAAAATAACTTGGAGCATGAAGGGGAGGGTCCAGTTGTCGTCGTCCACCTAGGAACCAATGACATAGGTAGAACTACAATCCAGGACAGAATTAGCAGTCACTTGGACAAGTGTGGATTAATTAAGGAAAGCCAGCACGGATTTGTTAAAGGCAAATTGCGTTTAACCAACTTGATAGTGACTTAACCAGTCACTGAAAGCAAACATGCAGGTGCAGCAAGCAGTTAGGAAGGCGAATGGTATGTTGGCCTTCATTGCAAGAGGATTTGAGTACAGGAGCAAGGATGTCTTATTGCAGTTATACAGGGCCTTGGTGAGACCACACTTGGAGTATTGTGTGCAGTTTTGGTCTCCTTACCTAAGAAAGGATAAACTTGCCATAGAGGGAGTGCAGCGAAGGTTCACCAGACTGATTCCTGGGATGGCGGGACTGTTGTATGAGGAGAGATTGGGTCGACTCGGCCTGTATTTACTCGAGTTTAGAAGAATGAGAGGGGATCACATTGAAACATATTCTGACAGGGCTAGACAGACTGGATGCAGGGAGGATGTTTCCCCTGGCTGGGGGGGGCCCAGAACGAGGGGTCACAGTCTCAGGATACGGGGTAGGACATTTAGGACTGAGATGAGGAGAAATTTCTTCACTCAGAGGGTGGTGAACCTGTGGAATTCTCTACCACAGAAGGCTGTGGTGGCCAAGTCACTGAATATATTTAAGAAGGAGCTAGATAGATTTCTAGACACAAAAGGCATCAAGGGGTATGGGGAGAGAGCGGGAATATGGTATTGAGATAGAGGATCAGCCATGATCATATTGAATGGCGGAGCAGGCTCGAAGGGCCGAATGGCCTACTCCTGCTCCTATTTTCTGTAGAGTTTTTTGATGAGCCATCAGAGAGGGTCGATGAGGACAATGCGGTTGATGTTGTGTATATGGACTTTCAAGGGGCATTTGATAAAATGCCGCATAATAGGCTTATCATCAAAGTTGAAGCCCATGGAATAAAAGAGGACAGTAGCAACATGGATACAGAATTGGCCAAGAGGAAATAGAGAGTAGTGGTGAACGGTTGTTTTTCGGACTGGAGGGAGGTGTACAGTGGTGTTCCCCAGGGGTCGGTGCTGGGACCACTGCTTTTCTTGATATATATTAATGACTTGGACTTGGGTGTACAGGGCACAATTTCAAAATTTGCAGATGACACAAAACTTGGAAGTGTAGTAAACAGTGAGGAGGATAGTGATAGACTTCAAGAGGATATAGACAGGCTGGTGGCATGGGCGGACACGTGGCAGATCAAATTGAACACAGAAAAGTGCGAGGTGATACATTTCGGTAGGAAGAATGAGGAGAGGCAATATAAACTAGAGGGCACAATTCTAAAAGGGGGTGCAGGAACAGAGAGATCTGGGGGTATATGTGCACAAATCATTGAAGGTGGCAGGGCAGGTTGAGAAAGCGGTTAAAAAAGCATACAGGATCCTGGGCTTTATAAATAGAGGCATAGAGTACAAAAGCAAGAAAGTCATGATGAACCTTTATAAAACACTGGTTCAGCCACAACTGGAGTATTGTGTCCAGTTCTGGGCACCGCACTTCAGGAAAGATGTGAAGGCCTTAGAGAGGGTGCAGAAGAGATTTACTAGAATGATTCCAGGGATGAGGGACTTTAGTTACGTGGATAGACTGGAGAAGCTGGGATTGTTCTCCTTGGAACAGAGAAGGTTGAGAGGAGATTTGATCGAGGTGTTCAAAATCATGAAGGGTCTAGTCAGAGTAGATAGAGAGAAACTGTTCCCATTGGCAGAAGGGTCAAGAACCAGAGGACATCGATTTAAGGTGATTGGCAAAAGAACCAAAGGCGACATGAGGAAAAACATTTTTACACAGCGAGTGGTTAGGATCTGGAATGCACTGCCCGAGGGGGTGGTGGAGGCAGATTCAATCATGGCCTGAAGGAAAGGAACTGGTTAAATACTTGAAAGGAAAAAATTTGCAGGGCTACGGGGATAGGGCGGGGGAGTGGGACTAGCTGGATTGCTCTTGCATAGAGCTGGCATGGACTCGATGGGCCAAATGGCCTCCTTCCGTGCTGTAACCTTTCTATGATTCTATGTTTCTAACTCTGCTCAGGGAGTTTGAGGGGTTAGGGTCGAAATTAAAAAGCAGAACCTCAAAGGTAATAAATCTCTGGATTATTACCTGATCCACGCACAAATTGGCACAGGGTCAAACAGATCAGAGAGTTAACTGTGTGGCTCAAAGAGTGGTGTGGGAGACAGGGGTTTCGATTCATGGGGCACTGGCACCAGTACTGGGGAAAGAGGGAGCTGTTCCGTTGGGACGGGCTCCACTTAAACCGAGCTAGGACTAGCATCCTGGTGAATCGATAAGTAGGGCTGTAGATAGGTCTTTAAACTAAAAGGAGGGGGGAGGGGTCAGGTGAGGGGAAATTTATAAATCTAAAGAGAAAAGTCCAGGCAACAGAGCAGTGCAGTGATTTAGAAACATAGAAAATAGGAGCAGGAGTAGGCCATTCGGCCCTTCGAGCCTGCTCCGCCATTCAATATGATCATGGCTGATCCTCTATCTCAATACCATATTCCCGCTCTCTCCCCATACCCCTTTGATGCCTTTTGTGTCTAGAAATCTATCTAGCTCCTTCTTAAATATATTCAGTGACTTGGCCTCCACAGCCTTCTGTGGTAGAGAATTCCACAGGTTCACCACCCTCCGAGTGAAGAAATTTCTCCTCATCTCAGTCCTAAATGTCCTACCCCGTATCCTGAGACTGTGACCCCTCGTTCTGGACACCCCCCCAGCCAGGGGACACATCCTCCCGGCATCTAGTCTGTCTAGCCCTGTCAGAATATGTTTCAATGTGATCCCCTCTCATTCTTCTAAACTCGAGTGAATACAGGCCGAGTCGGCCCAATCTCGCCTCATATGACAGTCCTGCCGTCCCAGGAATCAGTCTGGTGAACCTTCGCTGCACTCCCTCTATGGCAAGTATATCCTTTGTTAGGTAAGGAGACCAAAACTGCACACAATACTCCAGATGTGGTCTCACCAAGGCCCTGTATAACTGCAGTAAGACATCCCCGCTCCTGTATTCAAATCCTCTTGCAATGAAAGCCAACATACCATTTGCCTTCCTAACTGCTTGCTGCACCTGTGTGTTTACTTTCAGTGACTGGTGTACAAGGACACCCAGGTCCCTTTGAACATCAACATTTCCCAATCTATCACCATTTAAATAATACTCTGCCTTTCTGTTTTTCCTTCCAAAGTGGATAACTTCACATTTATCCACATTATACTGCATCTGCCATGTATTTGCCCACTCACTCAACTTGTCTAAATCACCTTGAAGCCTCTTTGCATCCTCCTCACAACTCACAATCCCACCTAGTTTTGTGTCGTCAGCAAACTTGGAAATATTACATTTGGTTCCCTCATCCAAATCATTGATATATATTGTGAATAGCTGGGGCCCAAGCACTGATCCCTGCGGTACCCCGCTAGTCACTGCCTGCCACCCGGAAAAAGACCCGTTTATTCCCACTCTCTGTTTCCTGTCTGTTAACCAATTTTCAATCCATGCCAGTATATTCCCCCCAATCCCATGTTCTTTAATTTGGGTAAAGATAATCAGAGTGTGGTAGGAAGGGGCAGAAAATTTAACGGTAATAGTGAATCAGCAAAAAGGTCAAAGCAGGGAAAAATGGTAAAAAGTTAAAATTAAAGGCTCTTTATCTGAATGCACGGAGACGGATGAATTAGTGGCACAAATGGAGATAAATGGGTTTGATCCAATCGCCATTACAGAGACATGGTTGCAACGTGACCAAGGTTGGGAACTAAATATTCCAGGGTACATGACATTTACAAAAGACAGTCAGAATGGAAAGGGAGGGGGTGTAGCCCTGATTAGAAAGGATGAGATAAGGAGAGTGGTGAGAAAGGATCTTGGCTCAGAAGATCAGGAAGTAGAATCAGTCTGGGTGGAGATAAGAAATAACAAGGGGCAGAAAACACTGGTGGGAGTAGTTTATAGGCCCCCTAATAGTAGCAATACTGTTGGACAGAGTATTAATTGTGAAATAATAGGAACTTGTAACAAAGATAATGCAGTAATTGTGGGGGACTTTAATCTTCATATAGACTGGGCAAATTAAAATTGGCAAAAGTAGTTTGGAGGACGAGTCCATGGAATGTATTCGAGACGGTTTCCTAGAGCAATACGTCATGGAACCAACCAGGGAACAGGATATTTTATATCTTGTCTTGTGTAATGAGACAGGGCTAATTAGTAATCTCACAGTAAAGGATCCTCTGGGGAAGAGTGATCATAATATGAAAGAATTTCTCATTGAGTTTGAGAATGACGTATTTAAGTCAGAAACTGGAGTCTTAAACTTAAATAAAGCCAATTACATCGGTCTGAGGGGTGAGGTGGCTAAGGTAGATTGGGAAATTAGATTGAAGGGTACAATGGTTGATAAACAATGGCAAATATTTAAAGAAATATTTCAATATTCTCAATGAATATACATTCCATTGAGAAATAAAAACTCCACTGGAAAAATAATTCATCTGTTGCTAACTAAAGAAGTTAAGGATTAAAAGAAGAGGCTTATAATGTTGCCAAGAAGAGTAGTAAGCCTGAGGATTGGGAGAGTTTTAGAAACCAACAAAGGATGACCAAAAAATCAATAAAAAGGGAGAAAATAGAATATGAAAGTAAACTAGCAAGAAATATAAAAACGGATTGTAAGAGCTTCTACAAGTATGTAAAACAGAAGAGAGCAGCAAAAGTAAACGTGGGTCCCTTAGAGGCTGAGACAGGAGAAATTATAATGGGGGATCAGGAAATCACAGAGACGTTAAACAAATATTTTGTGTCTGTCTTCACAGTAGAAGACACAAAAAACATACCAGAAATAGTGGGCAACAAAGGGGATAATGAGAGTGAGGAACACAAGAACACAAGAAATAGGAGCAGGAGTAGGCCATTCGGCCCCTCGGGCCTGCTCCGCCATTCAATCAGATCATGGCTGATCTTTGACCTCAACTCCACTTTCCCGCCCGATCCCCATATCCCTTGATTCCCCTAGAGTCCAAAAATCTATCGATCTCAGCCTTGAATATACTCAACGACTGAGCATCCACAGCCCTCTGGGGTAGAGAATTCCAAAGATTCACAACCCTCTGAGTGAAGAAATTCCTCCTCATTTCAGTCTTAAATGGCCGACCCCTTATCCTGAGACTATGCCCCCTAGTTCTAGACTCTCCAGCCAGGGGAAACAGCATCTCAGCATCTACCCTGTCAAGCCCCCTCAGAATCTTGTGTTTCAATGAGATCACCTCTCATTTTTCTAAACTCCAGAGAGTATAGGCCCATTCTACTCAACAGGAGCTTAAAGTAATTAATATCAGGAGAGAAAAAGTACTGGAGAAACTAATGGGACTAAAAGCTGATAAATCCGAGGGCTATAAAAGAGGTGACTGCAGAGATAGTGGATGCAATGGTTTTGATCTTCCAAATTTCCCTCAATTCTAGAACGGTCCCAGCGGATTGGAAGGTAGCAAATGTAACACTGCTATTCAAGAGGAGGGAGAGAGAAAACAGGGAACTACAGGCCAGTTAGCCTGACATCAGTCATCAGGAAAATGCTGGAATCCATTATTAAGGAAGTGGTAACAGGGCACTTAGAAAATCATAATATGATTAGGCAGAGTCAACATGGTTTTATGAAAGGGAAATCATGACTGACAAATTTATTAGAGTTTTTTGAGGATGTAACTAGCAGGGTAGATAAAGGGGAACCAGTGGATGTCGTATATTTGGATTTTCAAATGGCATTCGATAAGGTGCCACATAAAAGGTTGTTACTCAAGATAAGGGCCCTTGGGGTTGGGGGTAATATATTAGCATGGATAGAGGATTGGTTAACGGACAGAAAACAGAGAGTAGGGATAAACGGGTCATTCTCAGGTTGTCAGGCTGTAACTAGTGGGGTGCCGCAAGGATCAGTGCTTGGGCCTCAACTATTTACAATCTATATTAATCATAGAATCATAGAGAGGATACAGCGCAGAAGGAGGCCATTCGGCCCATCGAGTCCGTGCTGGCTCTATGCAACAGCAATCCAGCTAGTCCCACTCCCCCGCCCTATCCCTGTAGCCCTGCAAATTTTTCCCTTTCAAGTACTTATCCAGTTCCCTTTTGAAGGCCATGATTGAGTCTCCCTCCACCCACCCCCTCGGGCAGTGCATTCCAGATCATAACCACCTGTAATGACTTAGGGACCGAGTGTAATGTATCCAAGTTTGCTGATGATACAAAGCAAGGTGGGAAAGTAAGCTGTGAGGAGGACACAAAGAGTCTGCAAAGGGATATAGACAGGTGAGTGGGCAAGAATATGGCAGTTGGAATATAATGTGGGGAAATGTGAGGTTATTCACTTTGGTAGGAAGAATAGAAAAACAGAATATTTTTAAATGGTGAGAAACTATTAAATGTTGGTGTTCAGAGAGATTTGGGTGTCCTCAAACAAGAAACACAGAAAGTTAACATGCAGGTACAGCAAGCAATTAGGAAAGCAAATGGTATGTTGGTCTATTTGCAAGGGGGTTGGAGTACAAGAGTAAGGAAGTCTTACTACAGTTGTACAGGGCTTTGGTGAGACCTCACCTGGAGTACTGTGTGCAGTTTTGGTCTCCTTATCCAAGGAAGGATATACTTGCCTTAGAGGCGGTGCAATGAAGGTTCACTAGATTGATTCCTGGGATGAGAGGATTGTCCTATGAGGAGAGATTGAGTAGAATGGGCCGATACTCTCTGGAGTTTAGAAGAATGAGAGGTGATCTCATTGAAACAAATAGGATTCTGAGGGGGCTTGACAGGGTAGATGCTGAGAGGCTGTTTCCCCTGGCTGGTGAGACTAGAACTAGGGGGCATAGTCTCAGGATATGGGGTCGGGCATTTAAGACTGAGATGAGGAGGAATTTTTACACTCTGAGGGTTGTGAACCTTTGGAATTCTCTACCCCAGAGGGCTGTGGATGCTGAGTCACTGAGTATATTCAAGGCTGAGATCAATAGATTTTTGGACTCCAGGGGAATCAAGGGATATGGGGATCGGGCTGGAAAGTGGAGTTGAGATAAAAAATCATCCATGATCTGACTGAATGGCGGAGCAGGCTCGAGGGGCCGAATGGCCTACTCCTGCTCCTATTTCTTATGTTCTTATGAACAACAGTGTAGGAAAATGTGGCAGCCAATTTGCACACAGCAAGATCCCACAAACAGCAATGAGATAAATAACCAATCTGTTTTTAGTGAAGGTGGTTGAGGGATAAATATTATCTGGGACACCGGGGAGAACTCTGACAGTGCAGCGCTCCCTCAGTACTGGCCCTCCGACAGTGCAGCACTCCCTCAGTACTGGCCCTCCGACAGTGCAGCACTCCTTCAGTACTGGCCCTCCGACAGTGCAGCACTCCCTCAGTACTGACCCTCCGACAGTGCAGCACTCCCTCAGTACTGGCCCTCCGACAGTGCAGCACTCCCTCAGTACTGCCCCTCCGACAGTGCAGCGCTCCCTCAGTACTGACCCTCCGACAGTGCAGCGCTCCCTCAGTACTGACCCTCCGACAGTGCAGCACTCCCTCAGTACTGACCCTCCGACAGTGCAGCGCTCCCTCAGTACTGACCCTCCGACAGTGCAGCACTCCCTCAGTACTGACCCTCCGACAGGGCAGCGCTCCCTCAGTACTGACCCTCCGACAGTGCAGCACTCCCTCAGTACTGACCCTCTGACAGTGCAGCGCTCCCTCAGTACTGCCCCTCCGACAGTGCAGCGCTCCCTCAGTACTGGCCCTCCGACAGTGCAGCACTCCCTCAGTACTGCCCCTCTGACAGTGCAGTGCTCCCTCAGTACTGACCCTCTGACAGTGCAGTGCTCCCTCAGTACTGACCCTCTGACAGTGCAGTGCTCCCTCAGTACTGACCCTCTGACAGTGCAGTGCTCCCTCAGTACTGACCCTCCGACAGTGCAGCGCTCCCTCAGTACTGACCCTCCGACAGTGCAGCGCTCCCTCAGTACTGACCCTCTGACAGTGCAGCGCTCCCTCAGTACTGACCCTCTGACAGTGCAGCGCTCCCTCAGTACTGACCCTCTGACAGTGCAGTGCTCCCTCAGTACTGACCCTCTGACAGTGCAGTGCTCCCTCAGTACTGACCCTCCGACAGTGCAGTGCTCCCTCAGTACTGACCCTCTGACAGTGCAGTGCTCCCTCAGTACTGATCCTCCGACAGTGCAGCACTCCCTCAGTACTGACCCTCCGACAGTGCAGTGCTCCCTCAGTACTGACCCTCTGACAGTGCAGTGCAGTGCTCCCTCCGTACTGACCCTCTGACAGTGCAGCGCTCCCTCAGTACTGACCCTCTGACAGTGCAGCGCTCCCTCAGTACTGACCCTCCGACAGTGCAGTGCTCCCTCAGTACTGACCCTCTGACCCTCTGACAGTGCAGCACTCCCTCAGTACTGCATTGGGAGTGTCCACCTACATTATGGACTCGTGTCTCTGGAATGGGACTTAAACCCGAGACATTCTGACTCAGAGTGCTGCCCACTGAGCCCTGGCTGACCTCGATAAGCAATTATCCATTAACCAGGGATAGTCAGTACAGAATATTAATGGAGCCGTTATTCGTTAACTCAGGATGTACTGACTAACACTTTACTGTTTATCCACCAAACATCTTTGGGTAAAGTTCCAGAAAGGCCTGTGCTTCTCAGGCCCCCTCGTGTCCGGGCAGTTAATGGGAATAAAAACCGGGGCAAGGAACCAGAGTGTTGGCTCCATTTATCACCCGATGTCTCTCTCTCAGAATCTGATCAGGTTTTTACTCCGAGACTTTTCCTGAGCGGTTCAACGGACTTCGAACCAAAAGGTTATAAAACAAACCAACTGCAGCAGCCTGTCCCTAAACTACCCGTACACTGTGTGCACAACCACTGGATCCAGAATTCAAATCAGGTACAGGGACAGGGACAGGGACAGGGATAGGGATAGGGACAGGGATAGGGACAGGGACAGGGATAGGGACAGGGATAGGGACTGGGACAGGGACAGGGATAGGGACAGGGACAGGAACAGGGACAGGGATAGGGACAGGGATAGGGACAGAGACAGGGACAGGGATAGGGACAGGGATAGGGATAGGGACAGGGATAGGGACAGGGATAGGGATAGGGACAGGGACAGGGACAGGGATAGGGATAGGGATAGGGACAGGGATAGGGATAGGGACAGGGATAGGGATAGGGACTGGGACAGGTACAGGGACAGGGATAGGGATAGGGATAGGGATAGGGACAGGGACAGGGATAGGGACAGGGACAGGGATAGGGACAGGGACAGGGACAGGGATAGGGACAGGGACAGGGATAGGGACAGGGATAGGGATAGGGACAGGGATAGGGACAGGGATAGGGACTGGGACAGGGACAGGGATAGGGATAGGGATAGGGATAGGGACAGGGACAGGGACAGGGACAGGGATAGGGATAGGGATAGGGACAGGGATAGGGACAGGGACTGGGACAGGGACAGGGACAGGGATAGGGATAGGGACAGGGACAGGGATAGGGATAGGGATAGGGATAGGGATAGGGACTGGGACAGGGACAGGGATAGGGACAGGGATAGGGACAGGGATAGGGATAGGGACAGGGACAGGGATAGGGATAGGGATAGGGACAGAGACAGGGATAGGGACTGGGACAGGGACAGGGATAGGGACAGGGGTAGGGATAGGGACAGGAATAGGGACAGGGATAGGGATAGGGACAGGGATAGGGACAGGGATAGGGACTGGGACAGGGACAGGGATAGGGATAGGGATAGGGACAGGGATAGGGACAGGGACAGGGACAGGGATAGGGACATGGACAGGGACAGGGATAGGGATAGGGATAGGGATAGGGACATGGACAGGGACAGGGATAGGGACAGGGACAGGGACAGGGACAGGGACAGGGATAGGGACAGGGACAGGGACAGGGACAGGGGACAGGGATAGGGAGAGGGACAGGGATAGGGATAGGGACAGGGATAGGGACAGGGGACAGGGACAGGGACAGGGACAGGGACAGGGACAGGGACAGGGACAGGGATAGGGACAGGGATAGGGACAGGGACAGGGACAGGGACAGGGACACGGACAGGGACAGGGATAGGGATAGGGAGAGGGACAGGGACAGGGATAAGGATAGGGACAGGTACAGGGGACAGGGACAGGGACAGGGATAGGGATAGGGACAGGGATAGGGACAGGGACAGGGACAGGGATAGGGATAGGGACAGGGACAGGGACAGAGACACGGACAGGGACAGGGATAGGGATAGGGAGAGGGAGAGGGACAGGGATAAGGATAGGGACAGTGACAGGTACAGGGGACAGGGACAGGGACAGGGATAGGGATAGGGACAGGGACAGGGACAGGGATAGGGATAGGGACAGGGACAGGGACAGGGACAGGGACACGGACAGGGACAGGGATAGGGATAGGGAGAGGGACAGGGATAAGGATAGGGACAGGGACAGGTACAGGGGACAGGGGACAGGGACAGGGACAGGGACAGGGACAGGGATAGGGATAGGGACAGGGACAGGGACAGGGATAGGGACAGGGATAGGGATAGGGACAGGGATAGGGACAGGGATAGGGACACGGACACGGACAGGGATAGGGATAGGGACACGGACAGGGACAGGGATAGGGATAGGGAGAGGGGCAGGGACAGGGATAAGGATAGGGACAGGGACAGGGATAGGGACAGGGATAGGGACAGGGAGAGGGATAGGGAGATGACAGGGATAGGGACAGGGACACGGACAGGGATAGGGACAGGGACAGGGATAGGGATAGGGACAGGGATAGGGACGAGGACAGGGACAGGGATAGGGATAGGGAGAGGGACAGGGATAAGGATAGGGACAGGGACAGGTACAGGGACAGGGATAGGGATAGGGATAGGGACAGGGACAGGGACAGGGATAGGGACAGGGATAGGGATAGGGACAGGGACAGGGACAGGGATAGGGAAAGGGATAGGGATAGGGACAGGGATAGGGACAGGGATAGGGATAGGGACAGGGATAGGGACAGGGATAGGGACTGGGACAGGGACAGGGATAGGGATAGGGATAGGGATAGGGACAGGGACAGGGACAGGGATAGGGATAGGGACAGGGATAGGGACAGGGACTGGGACAGGGACAGGGATAGGGATAGGGATAGGGACAGGGACAGGGATAGGGATAGGGATAGGGATAGGGATAGGGACTGGGACAGGGACAGGGATAGGGACAGGGATAGGGATAGGGACAGGGATAGGGACAGAGACAGGGATAGGGACTGGGACAGGGACAGGGATGGGGACAGGGATAGGGATAGGGACAGGGATAGGGACAGGGACAGGGATAGGGACAGGGATAGGGACAGGGATAGGGACTGGGACAGGGACAGGGATAGGGATAGGGACAGGGACAGGGATAGGGACAGGGACAGGGACAGGGATAGGGACATGGACAGGGACAGGGACAGGGACAGGGATAGGGATAGGGATAGGGATAGGGACATGGACAGGGACAGGGACAGGGACAGGGATAGGGACATGGACAGGGACAGGGACAGGGACTGGGACAGGGACAGGGATAGGGACAGGGACAGGGACAGGGATAGGGACAGGGACAGGGACAGGGACAGGGGACAGGGATAGGGAGAGGGACAGGGATAGGGATAGGGACAGGGACAGGGATAGGGACAGGGGACAGGGACAGGGATAGGGACAGGGACAGGGACAGGGATAGGGACAGGGATAGGGACAGGGACAGGGACAGGGACAGGGACACGGACAGGGACAGGGATAGGGATAGGGAGAGGGACAGGGACAGGGATAAGGATATGGACAGGGACAGGTACAGGGGACAGGGACAGGGACAGGGATAGGGATAGGGACAGGGATAGGGACAGGGACAGGGACAGGGAACGGGATAGGGACAGGGACAGGGACAGGGACAGAGACACGGACAGGGACAGGGATAGGGATAGGGAGAGGGAGAGGGACAGGGATAAGGATAGGGACAGTGACAGGTACAGGGGACAGGGACAGGGACAGGGATAGGGATAGGGACAGGGACAGGGACAGGGATAGGGATTGGGACAGGGACAGGGACAGGGACAGGGACACGGACAGGGACAGGGACAGGGATAGGGATAGGGAGAGGGACAGGGACAGGGATAAGGATAGGGACAGGGACAGGTACAGGGGACAGGGACAGGGACAGGGAAAGGGACAGGGATAGGGATGCGGACAGGGACAGGGACAGGGACAGGGATAGGGACAGGGATAGGGACACGGACACGGACAGGGATAGGGATAGGGACACGGACAGGGACAGGGATAGGGATAGGGAGAGGGGCAGGGACAGGGATAAGGATAGGGACAGGGACAGGGATAGGGACAGGGATAGGGACAGGGAGAGGGATAGGGAGAGGGACAGGGATAGGGACAGGGACACGGACAGGGATAGGGACAGGGACAGGGATAGGGATAGGGACAGGGACAGGGATAGGGACACGGACAGGGACAGGGATAGGGATAGGGAGAGGGACAGGGATAAGGATAGGGACAGGGACAGGGATAGGGACAGGGATAGGGACAGGGATAGGGACAGGGACACGGACAGGGATAGGGACAGGGACAGGGATAGGGATAGGGACAGGGACAGGGACAGGGATAGGGAGAGGGACAGGGAGAGGGACAGGGATAGGGACAGGGACAGGGACAGGGACAGGGACTGGGATAGGGACAGGGATAGGGACAGGGACAGGGACAGGGACAGGGATAGGGACAGGGACAGGGACAGGGATAGGGAAAGGGACAGGGACAGGGATAGGGACAGGGACACGGACAGGGATAGGGATAGGGACAGGGACAGGGACAGGGACAGGGACAGGGACAGGGATAGGGACAGGGACACGGACAGGGATAGGGACAGGGATAGGGATAGGGACAGGGACAGGGACAGGGATAGGGAGAGGGACAGGGACAGGGACAGGGACTGGGATAGGGACAGGGATAGGGACAGGGACAGGGACAGGGACAGGGACAGGGACTGGGATAGGGACAGGGATAGGGACACGGACAGGGATAGGGACAGGGACAGGGATAGGGAGAGGGAGAGGGACAGGGACAGGGACAGGGATAGGGACAGGGACAGGGATAGGGACACGGACAGGGATAGGGAGAGGGACAGGGACAGGGATAGGGACAGGGACAGGCACAGGGACACGGACAGGGACAGGGATAGGGATAGGGATAGGGAGAGGGACAGGGACAGGGATAAGGATAGGGACAGGGACAGGGATAGGGACAGGGAGAGGGATAGGGAGAGGGACAGGGATAGGGACAGGGACACGGACAGGGATAGGGACAGGGACAGGGATAGGGATAGGGACAGGGACAGGGATAGGGACATGGACAGGGACAGGGATAGGGATAGGGAGAGGGACAGGGACAGGGATAAGGATAGGGACAGGGACAGGGATAGGGACAGGGATAGGGATAGGGAGAGGGACAGGGATAGGGACAGGGACACGGACAGGGATAGGGACAGGGACAGGGATAGGGATAGGGACAGGGACAGGGACAGGGACAGGGATAGGGAGAGGGACAGGGAGAGGGACAGGGACAGGGACAGGGATAGGGACAGGGACAGGGACAGGGACAGGGACCGGGACCGGGACAGGGACAGGGATAGGGACAGGGACACGGACAGGGATAGGGACAGGGACAGGGACAGGGATAGGGACAGGGACACGGACAGGGATAGGGACAGGGACAGGGATAGGGATAGGGACAGGGACAGGGACAGGGATAGGGAGAGGGACAGGGAGAGGGACAGGGATAGGGACAGGGACAGGGACAGGGACAGGGACAGGGACAGGGACTGGGACAGGGACAGGGACTGGGACAGGAACAGGGATAGGGACAGGGATAGGGACAGGGACAGGGACAGGGACAGGGACAGGGACAGGGATAGGGACAGGGACAGGGGCAGAGACAGGGATAGGGATAGGGACAGGGACAGGGACAGGGACAGGGACAGGGACAGGGACACGGACAGGGACAGGGACACGGACACGGACAGGGACAGGGACAGGGACAGGGACAGGGACACGGACAGGGACAGGGACAGGGACTGGGATAGGGACAGGGATAGGGACAGGGATAGGGACAGGGACAGGGACAGGGACACGGACAGGGACAGGGACAGGGACACGGACAGGGACAGGGACAGGGACAGGGACACGGACAGGGATAGGGACAGGGACAGGGACAGGGACAGGGACAGGGATAGGGACAGGGATAGGGACAGGGACAGGGACAGGGACAGGGACAGGGACTGGGATAGGGACAGGGATTGGGACAGGGACAGGGACAGGGACATGGACTGGGATAGGGACAGGGAT
Organism: Heptranchias perlo; assembly: GCF_035084215.1. Lineage (NCBI taxonomy): Eukaryota > Metazoa > Chordata > Chondrichthyes > Hexanchiformes > Hexanchidae > Heptranchias > Heptranchias perlo. The sequence continues at coordinate 75,896,027 of NC_090336.1, forward strand.
AGGGACACGGACAGGGATAGGGACAGGGATAGGGAGAGGGAGAGGGACAGGGACAGGGACAGGGATGGGGACACGGACAGGGACACGGACAGGGATAGGGACAGGGACAGGGACACGGACAGGGACAGGGATAGGGATAGGGAGAGGGACAGGGACAGGGACAGGGACAGGGACAGGGACAGGGATAGGGACAGGGACAGGGACAGGGACAGGGACAGGGACAGAGACACGGACAGGGACAAGGATAGGGATAGGGAGAGTGAGAGGGACAGGGATAAGGATAGGGACAGGGACAGGTACAGGGGACAGGGACAGGGACAGGGATAGGGACAGGGACAGGGATAGGGATAGGGACAGGGACAGGGACAGGGACAGGGACAGGGACACGGACAGGGACAGGGACAGGGATAGGGATAGGGAGAGGGACAGGGACAGGGATAAGGATAGGGACAGGGACAGGTACAGGGGACGGGGATACGGACAGGGACAGGGACAGGGATAGGGATAGGGATAGGGACAGGGACAGGGACAGGGACAGGGACAGGGACACGGACAGGGACAGGGACAGGGATAGGGATAGGGAGAGGGACAGGGACAGGGATAAGGATAGGGACAGGGACAGGTACAGGGGACAGGGGATACGGACAGGGACAGGGACAGGGATAGGGATAGGGAGAGGGGCAGGGACAGGGATAAGGATAGGGACAGGGACAGGGATAGGGACAGGGATAGGGACAGGGAGAGGGATAGGGAGAGGGACAGGGATAGGGACAGGGACACGGACAGGGATAGGGACAGGGACAGGGATAGGGATAGGGACAGGGACAGGGATAGGGACACGGACAGGGACAGGGATAGGGATAGGGAGAGGGACAGGGATAAGGATAGGGACAGGGACAGGGATAGGGACAGGGATAGGGACAGGGATAGGGACAGGGACACGGACAGGGATAGGGACAGGGACAGGGATAGGGATAGGGACAGGGACAGGGACAGGGATAGGGAGAGGGACAGGGAGAGGGACAGGGATAGGGACAGGGACAGGGACAGGGACAGGGACTGGGATAGGGACAGGGATAGGGACAGGGACAGGGACAGGGACAGGGATAGGGACAGGGACAGGGACAGGGATAGGGAAAGGGACAGGGACAGGGATAGGGACAGGGACACGGACAGGGATAGGGATAGGGACAGGGACAGGGACAGGGACAGGGACAGGGACAGGGATAGGGACAGGGACACGGACAGGGATAGGGACAGGGATAGGGATAGGGACAGGGACAGGGACAGGGATAGGGAGAGGGACAGGGACAGGGACAGGGACAGGGACTGGGATAGGGACAGGGATAGGGACAGGGACAGGGACAGGGACAGGGACAGGGACTGGGATAGGGACAGGGATAGGGACACGGACAGGGATAGGGACAGGGACAGGGATAGGGAGAGGGAGAGGGACAGGGACAGGGACAGGGATAGGGACAGGGACAGGGACAGGGATAGGGACACGGACAGGGATAGGGAGAGGGACAGGGACAGGGATAGGGACAGGGACAGGGACAGGGACACGGACAGGGACAGGGATAGGGATAGGGATAGGGAGAGGGACAGGGACAGGGATAAGGATAGGGACAGGGACAGGGATAGGGACAGGGAGAGGGATAGGGAGAGGGACAGGGATAGGGACAGGGACACGGACAGGGATAGGGACAGGGACAGGGATAGGGATAGGGACAGGGACAGGGATAGGGACATGGACAGGGACAGGGATAGGGATAGGGAGAGGGACAGGGACAGGGATAAGGATAGGGACAGGGACAGGGATAGGGACAGGGATAGGGACAGGGAGAGGGATAGGGAGAGGGACAGGGATAGGGACAGGGACACGGACAGGGATAGGGACAGGGACAGGGATAGGGATAGGGACAGGGACAGGGACAGGGATAGGGAGAGGGACAGGGAGAGGGACAGGGACAGGGACAGGGATAGGGATAGGGACAGGGACAGGGACAGGGACCGGGACCGGGACAGGGACAGGGATAGGGACAGGGACACGGACAGGGACAGGGACAGGGACAGGGATAGGGACAGGGACACGGACAGGGATAGGGACAGGGACAGGGATAGGGATAGGGACAGGGACAGGGACAGGGATAGGGAGAGGGACAGGGAGAGGGACAGGGATAGGGACAGGGACAGGGACAGGGACAGGGACAGGGACTGGGACAGGGACAGGGACTGGGACAGGAACAGGGATAGGGACAGGGATAGGGACAGGGACAGGGACAGGGACAGGGACAGGGACAGGGATAGGGACAGGGACAGGGGCAGAGACAGGGATAGGGATAGGGACAGGGACAGGGACAGGGACAGGGACAGGGACACGGACAGGGACAGGGACACGGACACGGACAGGGACAGGGACAGGGACAGGGACAGGGACAGGGACACGGACAGGGACAGGGACAGGGACTGGGATAGGGACAGGGATAGGGACAGGGATAGGGACAGGGACAGGGACAGGGACACGGACAGGGACAGGGACAGGGACACGGACAGGGACAGGGACAGGGATAGGGACAGGGACACGGACAGGGATAGGGACAGGGACAGGGACAGGGACAGGGATAGGGACAGGGATAGGGACAGGGACAGGGACAGGGACAGGGACAGGGACTGGGATAGGGACAGGGATTGGGACAGGGACAGGGACAGGGACATGGACTGGGATAGGGACAGGGATAGGGACACGGACAGGGATAGGGACAGGGATAGGGAGAGGGAGAGGGACAGGGACAGGGACAGGGATGGGGACACGGACAGGGACACGGACAGGGATAGGGACAGGGACAGGGACAGGGACACGGACAGGGACAGGGATAGGGATAGGGAGAGGGACAGGGACAGGGACAGGGACAGGGACAGGGATAGGGACAGGGACAGGGACAGGGACAGGGACAGAGACAGAGACACGGACAGGGACAAGGATAGGGATAGGGAGAGTGAGAGGGACAGGGATAAGGATAGGGACAGGGACAGGTACAGGGGACAGGGACAGGGACAGGGATAGGGATAGGGACAGGGACAGGGACAGGGATAGGGATAGGGACAGGGACAGGGACAGGGACAGGGACAGGGACACGGACAGGGACAGGGACAGGGATAGGGATAGGGAGAGGGACAGGGACAGGGATAAGGATAGGGACAGGGACAGGTACAGGGGACAGGGGATACGGACAGGGACAGGGACAGGGATAGGGATAGGGACAGGGACAGGGACAGGGATAGGGACAGGGATAGGGATAGGGACAGGGACAGGGACAGGGAGAGGGATAGGGACAGGGATAGGGACACGGACACGGACACGGACAGGGATAGGGATAGGGACACGGACAGGGACAGGGACAGGGATAGGGACAGGGACAGGGACAGGGACACGGACAGGGACAGGGATAGGGATAGGGAGAGGGACAGGAACAGGGATAAGGATAGGGACAGGGACAGGGATAGGGACAGGGATAGGGACAGGGAGAGGGATAGGGAGAGGGACAGGGATAGGGACAGGGACACGGACAGGGATAGGGACAGGGACAGGGACAGGGATAGGGATAGGGACAGGGACAGGGACAGGGATAGGGAGAGGGACAGGGAGAGGGACAGGGATAGGGACAGGGACAGGGACAGGGACAGGGACAGGGATAGGGACAGGGACAGGGACAGGGACAGGGACAGGGAGAGGGACAGGGATAGGGACAGGGACAGGGACAGGGACAGGGACAGGGATAGGGACAGGGACAGGGACAGGGACAGGGACAGGGACAGGGATAGGGACAGGGACACGGACAGGGATAGGGACAGGGACAGGGATAGGGACAGGGACACGGACAGGGATAGGGACAGGGACAGGGATAGGGATAGGGACAGGGATAGGGACAGGGACAGGGACAGGGACAGGGACAGGGACACGGACAGGGACAGGGATAGGGATAGGGATAGGGAGAGGGACAGGGACAGGGATAAGGATAGGGACAGGGACAGGTACAGGGGACAGGGACAGGGACAGGGATAGGGATAGGGACAGGGATAGGGACAGGGACAGGGACAGGGATAGGGACAGGGACAGGGACAGGGACAGAGACACGGACAGGGACAGGGATAGGGATAGGGAGAGGGAGAGGGACAGGGATAAGGATAGGGACAGGGACAGGTACAGGGGACAGGGACAGGGACAGGGATAGGGATAGGTTCAGGGACAGGGACAGGGATAGGGATAGGGACAGGGACAGGGACAGGGACAGGGACACGGACAGGGACAGGGATAGGGATAGGGAGAGGGACAGGGACAGGGACAGGGATAGGGATAGGGACAGGGACAGGGACAGGGACACGGACAGGGACAGGGACAGGGATAGGGATAGGGAGAGGGACAGGGATAAGGATAGGGACAGGGACAGGTACAGGGGACAGGGGACAGGGACAGGGACAGGGACAGGGATAGGGACAGGGACAGGGACAGGGACAGGGATAGGGACAGGGATAGGGACAGGGACAGGGACAGGGACAGGGACAGGGATAGGGACAGGGACAGGGACAGGGATAGGGACAGGGACACGGACAGGGATAGGGACAGGGACAGGGACAGAGACAGGGATAGGGACAGGGACACGGACAGGGATAGGGACAGGGATAGGGATAGGGACAGGGATAGGGACAGGGACAGGGACAGGGACAGGGACAGGGACACGGACAGGGACAGGGATAGGGATAGGGATAGGGAGAGGGACAGGGAGAGGGATAAGGATAGGGACAGGGACAGGTACAGGGGACAGGGACAGGGACAGGGATAGGGATAGGGACAGGGATAGGGACAGGGACAGGGACAGGGATAGGGATAGGGACAGGGACAGGGACAGGGACAGAGACACGGACAGGGACAGGGATAGGGAGAGGGAGAGGGACAGGGATAAGGATAGGGACAGGGACAGGTACAGGGGACAGGGACAGGGACAGGGATAGGGATAGGTTCAGGGACAGAGACAGGGATAGGGATAGGGACAGGGACAGGGACAGGGACAGGGACACAGACAGGGACAGGGACAGGGATAGGGAGAGGGACAGGGACAGGGACAGGGATAGGGATAGGGACAGGGACAGGGACACGGACAGGGACAGGGACAGGGATAGGGAGAGGGACAGGGACAGGGATAAGGATAGGGACAGGGACAGGTACAGGGGACAGGGGACAGGGACAGGGACAGGGACAGGGATAGGGACAGGGACAGGGACAGGGACAGGGATAGGGACAGGGATAGGGATAGGGACAGGGACAGGGACAGGGACAGGGACAGGGATAGGGAGAGGGATGGGGACACGGACACGGACAGGGATAGGGATAGGGACACGGACAGGGACAGGGATAGGGAGAGGGACAGGGACAGGGATAAGGATAGGGACAGGGACAGGGATAGGGACAGGGATAGGGACAGGGAGAGGGATAGGGAGAGGGACAGGGATAGGGACAGGGACACGGACAGGGATAGGGACAGGGACAGGGATAGGGATAGGGACAGGGTTAGGGATAGGGACACGGACAGGGACAGGGATAGGGATAGGGAGAGGGACAGGGACAGGGATAAGGATAGGGACAGGGACAGGGATAGGGACAGCGATAGGGACAGGGAGAGGGATAGGGAGAGGGACAGGGATAGGGACAGGGACACGGACAGGGATAGGGACAGGGACAGGGATAGGGATAGGGACAGGGACAGGGACAGGGATAGGGAGAGGGACAGGGAGAGGGACAGGGATAGGGACAGGGACAGGGACAGGGACAGGGACAGGTACTGCGATAGGGACAGGGATAGGGACAGGGACAGGGACAGGGATAGGGAGAGGGACAGGGACAGGGACAGGGATAGGGACAGGGATAGGGATAGGGACAGGGACAGGGACAGGGACAGGGATAGGGACAGGGATAGGGACACGGACACGGACAGGGATAGGGATAGGGACACGGACAGGGAGAGGGATAGGGATAGGGACAGGGACAGGGATAAGAATAGGGACAGGGACAGGGACAGGGACAGGGATAGGGATAGGGACAGGGAGAGGGGCAGGGATAGGGACAGGGACAGGGACAGGGACAGGGACTGGGATAGGGACAGGGATAGGGACAGGGACAGGGACAGGGACAGGGATAGGGACAGGGACAGGGACAGGGACAGGGACAGGGACAGGGACAGGGACAGGGACAGGGACACGGACAGGGATAGGGACAGGGACAGGGACAGGGACAGGGATAGGGACAGGGACACGGACAGGGACAGGGACAGGGACAGGGATAGGGATAGGGACAGGGACAGGGACAGGGATAGGGAGAGGGACAGGGAGAGGGACAGGGATAGGGACAGGGACAGTGACAGGGACAGGGACTGGGATAGGGACAGGGATAGGGACAGGGACAGGGACAGGGACAGGGACAGGGACTGGGATTGGGACAGGGATAGGGACACGGACAGGGATAGGGACAGGGACAGGGACAGGGACAGGGACAGAGACAGGGACAGGGATAGGGACACGGACAGGGATAGGGAGAGGGAGAGGGACTGGGATAGGGACAGGGACACGGACAGGGATAGGGACAGGGACAGGGATAGGGATAGGGACAGGGACAGGGACAGGGATAGGGAGAGGGACAGGGAGAGGGACAGGGATAGGGACAGGGACAGGGACAGGGACTGGGATAGGGACATGGACAGGGATAGGGACAGGGACAGGGACAGGGATAGGGACAGGGACAGGGACAGGGACAGGGATCGGGATAGGGACAGGGACAGGGACAGGGATAGGGAGAGGGACAGGGAGAGGGACAGGGATAGGGACAGGGACAGGCACAGGGACAGGGACTGGGATAGGGACAGGGATAGGGACAGGGACAGGGACAGGGACTGGGACAGGGACAGGGACAGGGACTGGGATTGGGACAGGGATAGGGACACGGACAGGGATAGGGACAGGGACAGGGACAGGGACAGGGACAGAGACAGGGACAGGGATAGGGACACGGACAGGGATAGGGAGAGGGACAGGGATAGGGAGAGGGACAGGGACAGGGAGAGGGATAGGGAGAGGGACAGGGATAGGGACAGGGACACGGACAGGGATAGGGACAGGGACAGGGATAGGGATAGGGACAGGGTTAGGGATAGGGACACGGACAGGGACAGGGATAGGGATAGGGAGAGGGACAGGGACAGGGATAAGGATAGGGACAGGGACAGGGATAGGGACAGCGATAGGGACAGGGAGAGGGATAGGGAGAGGGACAGGGATAGGGACAGGGACACGGACAGGGATAGGGACAGGGACAGGGATAGGGATAGGGACAGGGACAGGGACAGGGATAGGGAGAGGGACAGGGAGAGGGACAGGGATAGGGACAGGGACAGGGACAGGGACAGGGACAGGTACTGCGATAGGGACAGGGATAGGGACAGGGACAGGGACAGGGATAGGGAGAGGGACAGGGACAGGGACAGGGATAGGGACAGGGATAGGGATAGGGACAGGGACAGGGACAGGGACAGGGATAGGGACAGGGATAGGGACACGGACACGGACAGGGATAGGGATAGGGACACGGACAGGGAGAGGGATAGGGATAGGGACAGGGACAGGGATAAGAATAGGGACAGGGACAGGGACAGGGACAGGGATAGGGATAGGGACAGGGAGAGGGGCAGGGATAGGGACAGGGACAGGGACAGGGACAGGGACTGGGATAGGGACAGGGATAGGGACAGGGACAGGGACAGGGACAGGGATAGGGACAGGGACAGGGACAGGGACAGGGACAGGGACAGGGACAGGGACAGGGACAGGGACAGGGACACGGACAGGGATAGGGACAGGGACAGGGACAGGGACAGGGATAGGGACAGGGACACGGACAGGGATAGGGACAGGGACAGGGATAGGGATAGGGACAGGGACAGGGACAGGGATAGGGAGAGGGACAGGGAGAGGGACAGGGATAGGGACAGGGACAGTGACAGGGACAGGGACTGGGATAGGGACAGGGATAGGGACAGGGACAGGGACAGGGACAGGGACAGGGACTGGGATTGGGACAGGGATAGGGACACGGACAGGGATAGGGACAGGGACAGGGACAGGGACAGGGACAGAGACAGGGACAGGGATAGGGACACGGACAGGGATAGGGAGAGGGACAGGGATAGGGAGAGGGACAGGGACAGGGATAGGGATAGGGACAGGGATAGGGATCGGGACAGGGACAGGGACAGGGACAGGGATAGGGAGAGGGACAGGGACACGGACAGGGATAGGGACAGGGACAGGGACAGGGACAGGGACAGGGACAGGGACAGGGACTTGGACTGGGACAGGGACTGGGACAGGAACAGGGACAGGGACACGGACAGGGACAGGGACAGGGATAGGGATAGGGAGAGGGACAGGGACAGGGACAGGGATAAGGATAGGGACAGGGACAGGGATAGGGACACGGACAGGGATAGGGATAGGGACACGGACAGGGACAGGGATAGGGATAGGGAGAGGGACAGGGACAGGGATAAGGATAGGGACAGGGACAGGGATAGGGACAGGGAGAGGGATAGGGAGAGGGACAGGGATAGGGACAGGGACACGGACAGGGATAGGGACAGGGACAGGGATAGGGATAGGGACAGGGACAGGGATAGGGACACGGACAGGGACAGGGATAGGGATAGGGAGAGGGACAGGGACAGGGATAAGGATAGGGACAGGGACAGGGATAGGGACAGGGATAGGGACAGGGAGAGGGATAGGGAGAGGGACAGGGATAGGGACAGGGACACGGACAGGGATAGGGACAGGAACAGGGATAGGCATAGGGACAGGGACAGGGACAGGGACAGGGACTGGGATAGGGACAGGGATAGGGACAGGGACAGGGACAGGGACAGGGATAGGGACAGGGACAGGGACAGGGATAGGGACAGGGACAGGGACAGGGATAGGGACAGGGACACGGACAGGGATAGTGACAGGGACAGGGACAGGGACAGGGATAGGGACAGGGACACGGACAGGGATAGGGACAGGGACAGGGATAGGGATAGGGACAGGGAAAGGGACAGGGATAGGGAGAGGGACAGGGAGAGGGACAGGGATAGGGACAGGGACAGGGACAGGGACAGGGACTGGGATAGGGACAGGGATAGGGACAGGGACAGGGACAGGGACAGGGATAGGGAGAGGGAGAGGGAGAGGGATAGGGACAGGGACAGGGATAGGGACAGGGACAGGGATAGGGACACGGACAGGGATAGGGACAGGGACAGGGATAGGGAGAGGGACAGGGACAGGGATCGGGACAGGGACAGGGATAGTGATAGGGACAGGGACAGGGATAGGGAGAGGGACAGGGACACGGACAGGGATAGGGACAGGGACAGGGACAGGGACAGGGATAGGGACAGGGACAGGGACAGGGACACGGACAGGGACTGGGACAGGGACTGGGACAGGAACAGGGACAGGGACAGGGACAGGGACAGGGATAGGGACAGGGACAGGGACAGGGACAGGGACTTGGACTGGGACAGGGACTGGGACAGGAACAGGGACAGGGACACGGACAGGGACACGGACAGGGACAGGGACAGGGATAGGGACAGGGACAGGGACAGGGATAGGGATAGGGATAGGGACAGGGACAGGGACACGGACAGGGACACGGACAGGGACAGGGACTTGGACTGGGACAGGGACTGGGACAGGAACAGGGACAGGGACACGGACAGGGACAGGGACAGGGACTGGGATAGGGACAGGGATAGGGACAGGGACAGGGACAGGGACAGGGACACGGACAGGGACAGGGACAGGGACAGGGATAGGGACAGGGACACGGACAGGGATAGGGACAGGGACAGGGACAGCGACAGGGACAGGGATAGGGAGAGGGACAGGGATAGGGACAGGGACAGGGACAGGGACAGGGACAGGGATAGGGAGAGGGACAGGGACAGGGATAGGGATAGGGACAGGGATAGGGATCGGGACAGGGACAGGGACAGGGACAGGGATAGGGAGAGGGACAGGGACACGGACAGGGATAGGGACAGGGACAGGGACAGGGACAGGGACAGGGACAGGGACAGGGACAGGGACTTGGACTGGGACAGGGACAGGGACAGGGACAGGGATAGGGAGAGGGACAGGGAGAGGGACAGGGATAGGGACAGGGACAGTGACAGGGACAGGGACTGGGATAGGGACAGGGATAGGGACAGGGACAGGGACAGGGACAGGGACAGGGACTGGGATTGGGACAGGGATAGGGACACGGACAGGGATAGGGACAGGGACAGGGACAGGGACAGGGACAGAGACAGGGACAGGGATAGGGACACGGACAGGGATAGGGAGAGGGACAGGGATAGGGAGAGGGACAGGGACAGGGATAGGGATAGGGACAGGGATAGGGATCGGGACAGGGACAGGGACAGGGACAGGGATAGGGAGAGGGACAGGGACACGGACAGGGATAGGGACAGGGACAGGGACAGGGACAGGGACAGGGACAGGGACAGGGACAGGGACTTGGACTGGGACAGGGACTGGGACAGGAACAGGGACAGGGACACGGACAGGGACAGGGACAGGGATAGGGATAGGGAGAGGGACAGGGACAGGGACAGGGATAAGGATAGGGACAGGGACAGGGATAGGGACACGGACAGGGATAGGGATAGGGACACGGACAGGGACAGGGATAGGGATAGGGAGAGGGACAGGGACAGGGATAAGGATAGGGACAGGGACAGGGATAGGGACAGGGAGAGGGATAGGGAGAGGGACAGGGATAGGGACAGGGACACGGACAGGGATAGGGACAGGGACAGGGATAGGGATAGGGACAGGGACAGGGATAGGGACACGGACAGGGACAGGGATAGGGATAGGGAGAGGGACAGGGACAGGGATAAGGATAGGGACAGGGACAGGGATAGGGACAGGGATAGGGACAGGGAGAGGGATAGGGAGAGGGACAGGGATAGGGACAGGGACACGGACAGGGATAGGGACAGGAACAGGGATAGGCATAGGGACAGGGACAGGGACAGGGACAGGGACAGGGACTGGGATAGGGACAGGGATAGGGACAGGGACAGGGACAGGGACAGGGATAGGGACAGGGACAGGGACAGGGATAGGGACAGGGACAGGGACAGGGATAGGGACAGGGACACGGACAGGGATAGTGACAGGGACAGGGACAGGGACAGGGATAGGGACAGGGACACGGACAGGGATAGGGACAGGGACAGGGATAGGGATAGGGACAGGGAAAGGGACAGGGATAGGGAGAGGGACAGGGAGAGGGACAGGGATAGGGACAGGGACAGGGACAGGGACAGGGACTGGGATAGGGACAGGGATAGGGACAGGGACAGGGACAGGGACAGGGATAGGGAGAGGGAGAGGGAGAGGGATAGGGACAGGGACAGGGATAGGGACAGGGACAGGGATAGGGACACGGACAGGGATAGGGACAGGGACAGGGATAGGGAGAGGGACAGGGACAGGGATCGGGACAGGGACAGGGATAGTGATAGGGACAGGGACAGGGACAGGGATAGGGAGAGGGACAGGGACACGGACAGGGATAGGGACAGGGACAGGGACAGGGACAGGGATAGGGACAGGGACAGGGACAGGGACACGGACAGGGACTGGGACAGGGACTGGGACAGGAACAGGGACAGGGACAGGGACAGGGACAGGGATAGGGACAGGGACAGGGACAGGGACAGGGACTTGGACTGGGACAGGGACTGGGACAGGAACAGGGACAGGGACACGGACAGGGACACGGACAGGGACAGGGACAGGGATAGGGACAGGGACAGGGACAGGGATAGGGATAGGGACAGGGACAGGGACACGGACATGGACAGGGACACGGACAGGGACAGGGACTTGGACTGGGACAGGGACTGGGACAGGAACAGGGACAGGGACACGGACAGGGACAGGGACAGGGACTGGGATAGGGACAGGGATAGGGACAGGGACAGGGACAGGGACAGGGACACGGACAGGGACAGGGACAGGGACAGGGATAGGGACAGGGACACGGACAGGGATAGGGACAGGGACAGGGACAGCGACAGGGACAGGGATAGGGAGAGGGACAGGGATAGGGACAGGGACAGGGACAGGGACAGGGACAGGGACAGGGACTGGGATAGGGACAGGGATAGGGACAGGGACTGGGATAGGGACAGGGACAGGGATAGGGACAGGGATAGGGACAGGGAGAGGGAGAGGGACTGGGATAGGGACAGGGACACGGACAGGGATAGGGACAGGGACAGGGATAGGGATAGGGACAGGGACAGGGACAGGGATAGGGAGAGGGACAGGGAGAGGGACAGGGATAGGGACAGGGACAGGGACAGGGACTGGGATAGGGACATGGACAGGGATAGGGACAGGGACAGGGACAGGGATAGGGACAGGGACAGGGACAGGGACAGGGATCGGGATAGGGACAGGGACAGGGACAGGGATAGGGAGAGGGACAGGGAGAGGGACAGGGATAGGGACAGGGACAGGCACAGGGACAGGGACTGGGATAGGGACAGGGATAGGGACAGGGACAGGGACAGGGACTGGGATAGGGAGAGGGAGAGGGAGAGGGAGAGGGACAGGGACAGGGATAGGGACAGGGACAGGGACAGGGACAGGGATAGGGACAGGGACAGGGATAGGGACAGGGACAGGGATAGGGACAGGGACAGGGATAGGGAGAGGGACAGGGACAGGGATAGGGACAGGGACAGGGACAGGGACACGGACAGGGACTGGGACAGGGACTGGGACAGGAACAGGGACAGGGACAGGGACAGGGACAGGGATAGGGACAGGGACAGGGACAGGGACTGGGACTGGGACAGGGACTGGGACAGGAACAGGGACAGGGACAGGGACACGGACAGGGACAGGGACAGGGATAGGGACAGGGACAGGGACAGAGACAGGGATAGGGACAGGGACAGGGATAGGGATAGGGACAGGGACAAGGACAGGGACACGGACAGGGACAGGGACACGGACAGGGACAGGGACAGGGACAGGGACAGGGACAGGGACACGGACAGGGACAGGGACACGGACAGGGACAGGGACAGGGACAGGGACTGGGATAGGGACAGGGATAGGGACAGGGACAGGGACAGGGACAGGGACACGGACAGGGACAGGGACAGGGATAGGGACAGGGACACGGACAGGGATAGGGACAGGGACAGGGACAGGGATAGGGAGAGGGACAGGGATAGGGACAGGGACAGGGACAGGGACAGGGACAGGGACAGGGACTGGGATAGGGACAAGGATAGGGAAAGGGACAGGGACAGGGACTGGGATAGGGACAGGGATAGGGACACGGACAGGGATAGGGACAGGGATAGAGAGAGGGACAGGGACAGGGACAGGGATAGGGACACGGACAGGGACACGGACAGGGATAGGGACAGGGACAGGGACAGGGACAGGGATAGGGACAGGGACAGGGACACGGACAGGGACTGGGACAGGAACAGGGACAGGGACAGGGACAGGGGCAGGGACAGGGACAGGGACTGGGACTGGGACAGGGACTGGGACAGGCACAGGGACAGGGACACGGACAGGGACAGGGACAGGGATAGGGACAGGGACAGGGACAGGGATAGGGTCAGGGACAGGGATAGGGATAGGGATAGGGACAGGGACACGGACAGGGATAGGGTCAGGGACAGGGATAGGGATAGGGACACGGACAGGGACAGGGACAGGGATAGGGACAGGGACGGGGACAGGGACAGGGATAGGGACAGGGACAGGGACAGGGACAGAGACAGGGATAGGGATAGGGACAGGGATAGGGACAGGGATAGGGACAGGGACAGGGACAGAGACAGGGATAGGGATAGGGACAGGGACAGGGACAGGGACAGGGATAGGGACAGGGACAGGGACAGGGACAGTGACAGGGACAGGGACTGGGATAGGGACAGGGATAGGGACACGGACAGGGATAGGGACACGGACAGGGACAGGGACAGGGATAGGGACAGGGACAGGGACACGGACAGGGACAGGGACAGGGACAGGGACAGGGACAGGGACTGGGATAGGGACAGGGATCGGGACACGGACAGGGATAGGGACAGGGACAGGGATAGGGAGAGGG